>NC_056557.1:30231058-30298598 GCF_013358625.1 Macadamia integrifolia | reverse complement strand
GGTGAGATCCGGAGCGAAACGGGTAGGATTTGGTGAACCTAACATAATTGAGAGGGGTTAGTACTTCACCATTTTAGAATCAAAATTAATGAAATCCAATGTCAAAATCGTGTTTAGAACGTCAAAAGAAGGTCACACGTTCGATTTGGGTTCGATCGGACATAAGGATCACCTTCGGGGCCACACGGGTTGGTCAGACAGGTGGGCTGTCTACCCACCGGTTTTACCAACCAGTTAGGGACAGGCGGGTAGGGGCCCGCCGGTGGTACCCGTCGGTTGTACCCTCCGGTTGGGCCAGGGGCCCTTTGCTAAGACCGGCGGGTAGGTACCCGCCGGTTGTACCCACTGGTTTTGGCGGAAATGACCCTGTCTCTTCCCCATTTTCTCCATCCTTCGGGGAATCAAATGGGGCTTTCCCCCACCCATTCTTCACACCTTCGAGGTCCTATAGGATGGTTCTAACCTAGATCTAGGTTAGATTCAAGTGAGGGAAACCATCTTACCTTCTTTGCCCAAGAATGACTTCAAACCCTTCAAATCACTTCAAACTCACAATGCTTCTTCTACCTTGTCAATCTCTCTTCAAATCCTTCAAGATCAACGCATAAATCATCTATTAAACCTTAGATTCATCATTTCAAAGGGTATTTACAATATCTCAAGAAACCATACTCGAATCAAGGGTTTAAAGCTTGGGCATGGTGAATGTTCATAAAACCCAACTTTTCTTACCTCCAACTGTAGATCTAGAGTTGAAGATTACTCTCCCGGCACCGGAATGGCAAGATCGAGCTTCGGCGCCACTGAAATCCTTCCTTTCTTCCTCTTCCTTTCTTCTTCCCTTTCTTTTCTCTCTCCTCTTTACTTTTCTCACCAAACGTACGAGGGTAATAAATGGAAAGAAAAGAAATCATAAAGCCTTATATACTATTCCTAATTAAGTGAATAGTGCTCTTGGATGGGTCACTCAGGTGGGTGCACCCACCTGTCCTACCCACCTGAGAGCCAAGACTTGGGATTTTGACCGGGTTCGGACCTCGGCGCGAACCCCACCCCAGGCATACGATGTAGCATACGTATATACCTTAATATACGGATATAATACATGTTTTATCCGTACATAGCCTTATGGTAGGTGCACGTACACGGTTTGGGCACTCCCATCTCTTCTGGCACTGGCTCGGACTTGTCGGGCCAGTTGGTGTTTAAGGTCACCCGAGCCATCATAGCCCATAAGGAACCCGCTCTAATTTCCTCTGGCTCGGTTCCTGCATGGTTAAATCGGTTCAATCGTGAAATCAGACCGGGTTTAAGAAGCGGGGTATTACATTACATGTGTTGGTTAGGACGTTTTTAGATGTATTTGTGTTATGACGGTAGTTTGAAGTAGATCAACAGAATCAATCGTTACACTTTTGCATTACTAAAAGAAGCTTAAAATAAAGTGGCTGCTCTCCTTGTGTACAAACCGTTAGATACACTTATCCGTATGCTTGCGATTACTTTTAAAATTCAAACAAGTTTTTTGTGCCATTTCCGGGGAGACAGTTCCATGTTATTTTTCACTTTCTTTTGGTAAATTGGAGTGCTTTGTTTGCTTTTTATTTTCTTTTATTGAATTTTTTAGAAGAACAACTTTCAATAATAGTTGTATCGGGGGAGGTCGTTAAGCCTCATAGTATAATAAAGACAAGTTTCGCCCTGTAGTAGTACCATAGGAATTGAATTGAACAACCTCGGATCCTTATCGGTATGCTCGCAAAAAGCAAAAAAAATTCAAAAATCATAAAAATAAAAGAATATATATTTTTCATTCTTTTGTTCTAGTCTTATTCTAGTTCTTGATAGTGTTCTGTTGCATGAGTGCTAGGTGGGTACGTAATACTAAGAATCGATTAGAAAGAAGAGATCTAACAAATACTAACCCTATACATACACTCTCTTTAAAACCTTTCAATATGGGAGACCAACAGTAAAACCCTCCACCTAAATCTTTGAAAGATAGGTTCTACCCTACTAGAGCAACCAACCTTCCTGCATAGTTCTACCACAAGCCCATGGCAATAACTTTAAGCTCAAATCTTAATACATCACTATGTTGCCCTACTTTCATGGGTTGACCTCTAAAGATGCATACCTATTTCTAAGGGAATTTGAAGAGCTGTGTTCTAATTAAGATCCAACAACTTTCTGATGATGTTGTTAAGCTTAGGTTCATCACTTTTGCATTGAAAGACCAAACTAAAAAGTGGTTGTATAGGTTATTCACAAATTCCATAACCACATGAGAGAAATTCATAGTTGCCTTCCTCAAGAAGTTTTTCCCAACTCACAAGACCAATAAGCTTGGAAGTGATATCCTTCAATTTAGGTAAAAACCTAGTGAGTCCTTTTTTAAACTTATTGAAAGATTTAAGGATCTACTCCAAGAATGCCCTCATCATAGCCTAGACTTAAGGAATTTATATCAAATAATTTATTAGGATATTGATTACCCAACTAAACAAATGATAGAGTCTATGTGCTCTGAGGGGTTCACATCCTTTAGAGATGAAGGAAATACATGAGAATTCTTACTTGACTTAGCTAACAAAACTCATGAGTGGGAATCAACCCAAGAGAGTGAAAGGATATTTTGTGGATAGGTTAGTAGCCAAGGAAGTCCACTTAGATAGCTTTATCAAAAGGATTGAGTCTATTGTTCCTAGAGAGCTATCATCAGTCAATTTGTTTAAGATGTGTGCTTGGTGCCAAGCCCTTGGACATGTCATACAAGAATGCCCCAACATCTCTGGGGGCACTTCCAATGAAAGTGTGAATACCTTATATCAAAACAATCCATATAGTAACACTTACAATCCAGGATAGATAAATCACCTAAATTTCTCCTGAAACCAGAGTAATCAAGTATGGCCTTCCAATTTCTATAATCAAGGTTAATCTGGACCCCAAAGGCCTCCCTTTGCACAATAACCTTTTGTCCCAACTACTTTTCCTAGGCCAAATGTAGGACCTCAAGCTAGTTTCCCTAGGCCTACTCTCTTATCATCTTATCAGCAACCCCCTGGGTTTACCAACATTAGAGAGGAAGTAGGGTAAGTGATTTAGGAAAGAATATGTCCCTACTCATGATATGTCATCAAAATTTTACAAGAGAACTCTCCTAAGTTGTATCAATTTTGCGTGAGAGGGAGAAAGAAACTTTGCCTAATCAACCAAAGTCTAACCCTAGGCATCAATCTATTAGTTCACAAGCACTAATTAATGCCTCATTGAATGTAGTATAAGGTCAGACCCAACAAGGGCCCTCCAACCAATGTCATGCTATTTATGCCCTTAGGATTGGCCAAGAGTACCAACAGAGTGTTCCTAAATCTTCTTCATCTATTATTCCTATTAATTCTCGCTTTGTTGAGGACATAAGTGAGCCTCTTGTTCTAGGTTCATCTGATGAACCTAAAGATTTTTCTAAAACTAAAGATGATTTAGTTGAGGAAACCAAAAATGATTTTTCTTAAAAGGGGCAAATCCCTAACAATCCTTATGTTCCTCCTGTCCCCTTTCCTAATCGTTTGGTAAACAAAAAGAAGACTGCTTTCATGGATAAAATTTTAGAAGTCTTCAAAAAGGTAGAAATGAATATCACTCTTTTAATGCTATATCCCAGATCCCCGCATATGGAAAGGTCCTAAAAGATTTGTGCACTCACAAGCATATCACTAGTGTGCCCAAAAAGGCGTTCTTGATAGGTAACATTAGTTCCATAATTACTCAGCCTATAGCTACCAAGTATAAGGATTTAGGGAGCCTTACCATAGCTTGTGTAATAGGCAATACCTACATTGAGCATGCCTTACTTGACCTTGGCACAAGTGTAAATCTTTTACCTTACCATGTGTATAAACAACTAGGATTGAGAGAATTGAAAGCCATTGGAACTACTCTTCAGTTGGCAGATAGGTCTATTAAGATCCCTAAAGGGATGGTTGAGGATGTCTTACTTAAGGTAGGGGAATTCATTTTTCCTATTGATTTCATTATGTTAGCTACCTAGCCCTTCTCAACAAAGGATGAGACTCGGAAGACCATTCCTGGCTACCAGTAATGCATTAATCAATTGCTAGAATGGTTTCGCAAGATTATCTTTTGGCAACCAAACTGTTGAGTTTAACATGTTTAGAATAGGCAAGCAACCACATATGGAAGAAGAGATCAATATACTTGAGGATTTTTTGGATTTTTCTGATGATTTAATTACCAACTTTGATATTGATTTTGATTCAGAATTCCAAGAGTGTATGGATGAGTTAGAAGATGATAGTGAAACTTTCTTTTTTGAAGTCTTAAGTCTTCACACACCTATGGAGCCCTTAGGACTCCTTTCCAATTTTATTCCCAAACCTTCCATAGTTGAACCCCTTAAGCTAGATCTTAAGGAGTTGCCATTTAATTTGAGGTATGTTTTCCTAGGGCCTGACCAGACTGTTCCAATAATAATTTCTTCAGATTTGACTTCTAGCTAGAAAGAGAAATTACTTAAAGTGTTAAAAGACAATAAGGAAGCCCTAGGCTGGACCATGGCTGATATCAAGGGTATAAGCCCTTCTATTATGCAACATCATATACATCTTATGGAGGATTCCAAACCATCGACAGAACCTCCAAGAAGAGTTAACTCTGTGATGATGGAAGCTATTAAGAAGAGGTCTTAAAGTACTTAGATCATGGAATAATTTATCCTATTTCTGATAGCCAATGGGTAAGCCCAGTTCATATAGTGCCCAAGAAATCTGGTGTTACTATAGTTCCCAATGTCAACAATGAACTAATTTCAACCTGTGTCCAATCAGGGTGGAGAGTGTGTATAGACTACAGGAAACTTAATGCAATAACCTGAAAGGACCACTTCCCTTTGTCATTCATTGATCAGAGAGAGAAGAAAACTAAGCATAAACTAGAACATAAACTAAGGGGAATAATAAAATAGGAGGGGGGAGGAAAGGGCTTTTATAGGTTTTTTTTCTTGCCTCCTTCCTTCTACAAGTCTTCTTTAAGAAAAGAAAGAGAATAAAATAAAATTAAATCTTGGTAAAAATACTCATTCTCTGAGATATTGTGTGAGGAAAGAGAGAATCTGTTTCCAAAATTAATAAATTCTATTCTTTTCTTACAATATTCACCAATATCTTGCAATCTTGATTAAATCAGAAAGGAACTCTGTATAGCATCTTTAAGATCTTGTGAGGTGGTAAGGAGAGAAAATAATCTTCAGGATTTTGTAAGAGAGAGGATGTGGTACCAATGAGTGGGTCCCACCTTTGGACTGGTTCTTGATTCACTTTAAGCACTTTCTCTTATAGACTTAGAAACTAAAAAAAATAAGAAAAATAAAAGTAGTACTATCCAAAGTGGGGCAAAATGTACACTTATATCCTAAGATTTCATACATTATTGTGCTCATCGAATTCCCCCATACTTGACTTTTGCTCGTCCTCGAGCAAGATAAATAAATAAAGAAATGAAAGAAAAAACCTAACTCACTTTCGTAAGAATTACGGTTACATTTAGCACGTGCAACAAGCCTTTAAACCCCTAAGTTACCCTAGTGGACGAGTTGTGTCTCGTGGGTGTTTGCAGTGAATATACATCTAAAATTCAGAATAAATAAATCCCAACCTTGACTAAAAGCAAGGCTCATACCGATCTAGAGCAAAGATAATTTTTCTTACAAGGGACCCTCACACTTGAACTTTTATTACCCTTGATCAATTCCAAACACTAGCATATTTCTTAATTTGGAACTCACCTCATCTCTTCCAAAACATCTTTATCTTAAGGCAAAATCACTTGTGATGAAATAGAGAACCAATGACTAAGGCGTTGGAGTGTTTTTTACCAAAACATATTACTAAGCATTAATGACATTTACACATTTTTTCTCCCTTTTTTTTGCTTAAACTCTATTCTACTCCACTACTTTTGGCCTGAATGACATAGTGGAGCAAACACCAGACACTCAAGTTACTATATAGCTTCACTTTTTGTATATGCCCACAAAGACAGTGATGCTAGAGTTCCTTCAGAAGTTTCCTCCCAACGAATTTCGATCAAGACATCACGCTTCCTAAGGCGCAATGCTCTGTCTAGTTCCAAGGGAATCAACTCTTATTCTTCTTTATACCACATTTCATATTTCATTTAAAATTATGCATTTGTCAACCCATGCCAAATTAAAAAGAAGGTCTCAACTCCAAATCAAAAGTACAAGGAACCCACAGACTTACATATGGTCCAACACCATAAAACAGGGGTTTTTATTTTTTAAAAGAAAGTCCCATCTCAAGACACAGGCTTGCTTCTTCTTCTAAACAAGGTTTTTATACCTTCAAAATGGGTACCTTAGTCAAAAATTTTATTTTAATACATCAAGCAACTGAATGGCATGATCATTAGCCAAAAGCCAAAGTAGGACTTCATCCTTTAGCAAGCTCAAAAAAAAAACGAAAAGAAAAACAAATAAAACAAAGTGAAAAAAGCAGAAACTAGTTTCCCTCCCCCACACTTAAGTCATGCAATGTCCTCAATGCATGGAAAGAATTAAAAACGAAGACAATGCAAGGGGGTCATACCTGATTAAAAGTTAGTCATCAGTGTAAAGAGGTTCATGGAGATCCATGACCTCTTCACTACCATTATTAGGAAACTCGAGGAATGGCTTCAAACGCTGACCATTAACCTTCAAAATTACCCTTGTTCCTGAATTCAAAATCTCCACAGCCCCACGGGGATATACATTATGGACAATAAATGGCCCATCCCATCAGGATCTAAGCTTACCAGGAAAAAGATGCAATCGAGAGTTGTACAATAAGACCATCTCACCAATTGTAAAAGATTTACGCAGAATGTGTTTATCATGGAAAGCTTTGGTCTTTTCCTTGTAAATCCTAGAACTTTCAGAGGCTTCATTCCTAAGTTCCTCCAGCTCAGATAGTTGGAGCCTACGATGAATTCCCACATCAGACAAATCAAAGTTGAGCTTCTTAATGGCCCAAAAGGCCTTATGCTCTAACTCAACTGGTAAGTGACAAGCTTTTCCATACACCAAATGGTAGGGAGACTGACTAAGATCGATCTTGAATGCAGTTCGATGGGCCCACAAGGCATTAATGAGCCTAAGGGACCAATCCTCACGGTTAGGATTAACAGTTTTCTTCAAGATTTGTTTGATCTGCCTATTATACACCTCCACTTGGCCACTAGTTTGGGATTGATAAGGGGTAGATAACTTATGGGTGATCCCATACTTTTTCATTAGGGTCTCAAAAGGCCGATTACAAAAATGAGTACCCCTATCACTAATTATTGCACGTGGTGCACCAAAGCGGGAAAAAAATGTTCTTTTTGAGAAACTGGACCACCACTTTGTGGTCATTAGTTTTACAAAGTATGGCCTCTATCCATTTAGAAATATAATCAATAGCCAAAAGTATGTACAAATTCCCAAAGGAATTAAGGAATGATCCCATAAAATCGATGCCCCAAACATCAAAGATCTCAACTACCAAAATAGGGTTAAGGGGCATCATGTTCCTCTTATTGATACGGCCAAAAGACTGGCAGGCAGGACAAGCCTTACAAAAATCAAAAGCATCTCTAAAAAGAGTGGGCCAATAAAATCCGCATTGGAGAACCTTTGCAGCAGTTTTCTTAGGTCCAAAGTGTCCACCACATGCATGATCATGACAAAAAGAGATAACAGAATGTTGCTCATGATCAGGAACACATCGTCGGATAATTTGATCCGGACATATCTTAAACAAATAAGGATTATCCCAGAAAAAGTACTTAACTTGGGAATGAAATCTATACTTATCTTGGGTGGACCAGTGATCCGGAGTCACACCTGAAACTAAGAAGTTGACAATGTCAGCAAACCATGGTTCACTGGACACTGCAAATAACTGTTCATCTGAAAAGTTCTCGTTGACTGGAGAATCGACAGTCAAGGAATTGGGAAGCCGGGATAAATGGTCTACAACTAGGTTTTCAACTCCTTTTTTATCCCTAATTTCTAAATCAAACTCTTGCAAAAGTAAAACCCACCTAATAAGACGGGCTTTGGCATCCTTCTTCTGAACTAAGTATCTGAGAGCAGAATGATTAGTATACACCACCACATGTGAACCAACTAAGTAAGACCGAAACTTTTCTAATGCAAACACAACCACTAAAAATTCTTTTTTAGTGGTTGTATAATTGAGTTGTGCATCATTTAAGGTCCTACTAGCATAATAAATGATAGTGGGTAACTTATTAATCCTTTGACCCAAAACCGCTCATATGGCAAAATCTGAAGCATCACACATTAGTTCAAAAGGTTCAGTCTAAACAGGTGGTTGAACAATGGGTGCATTAGTCAACTATTTCTTAAGTTGTTTGAAGGATTCTAGGCACTCTTTAGAAAACTCAAAAGTTTGATCTTTGGCAAGTAATGAAGTGAGAGGTCGGGCTAACTGACTAAAGTTTTTAATAAACCTTCTGTAGAAGCCCGTATGCCCTAGAAAAGATTGGACGTCCTTAACAGATTGAGGAGGTGGTAAATTATCAATTAAATCCACTTTGGCTCTATCTATCTTAATTCCCTCCTTGGATATTACATGGCCTAAAACAATACCAGATTTAACCATAAAATGGCATTTCTCCCAATTCAAAATCAAATTCTTAGATATGCACATTTTCAAAACTAGAGAAAGATGATGAAGACATTCAGAATAGGAATTCCTATGAATTGAAAAGTCATCCATAAATACGTCTAAAAATTTTTCGACCATGTCAGAAAATGTGCTCATCATGCATCATTGGAACGTAGCAGGGGGCATTACAAAGCCCAAAAGGCATACGCCTGTAAACAAATATTCCATATGGGCATGTAAAAGTGGTCTTATGTTGGTCCTCTAAAGCAATTGGGATCTAGTTATAGCCGGAATATCCATCAAGAAAACAATAGTATTCATGCCTATCTAACCTCTCTAACATCTGATCAATGAATGGCAATGGGAAGTGGTCCTTCCAGGTTGCCACATTAAGTTTCTTGTAGTCTATGCATACTCTCCACCCAGATTGGACACGGGTTGGAATTAATTCATTATTGGCATTGGGAACTATAGTCACACCAGACTTCTTAGGCACTACGTGAACTGGGCTTACCCATTGACTGTCAGAAATAGGATAAATTATTCCATGATTCAAGTACTTTAGGATCTCTTTCTTAATAGTTTCCATCATCACTGGGTCAGCTCTTTTTTGGGGTTCTGTGGATGGTTTGGAATCCTCCATAAGATATATATGATGTTGCACAATAGAATGGCTTATACCCTTGATATCAGCCATGGTCCAACCTAGGGCTTCCTTAGTATCTTTTAACACTTTAAGTAACTCCTCTTCCTGGTTAGAAGTTAAATTTGAAGAAATTATTACAGGAAGAGTCTGGTCAGGCCCTAGGAAAGCATACCTCAAATTAGATGGCAATTCCTTAAGATCTAGCTTATGGCGCTCAACTATGGAAGGTTTGGGAATGGAATTGGACAGGGGTCCTAAGGGCTCCACAGGTGTGTGAAGACTCAAGACTTCAGAAAAGAAATTTTCACTATCATCATCCAACTCATCCATACACTCTTGGAATTCTAAATCAAAATTAATATCAAAGTTGGTAATTAAATCATCAGAAAAATCTAGAAAATCCTCAATCATATTAGTCTCTTCTTCCATATGTGGTTGCTTGCCTATCCTAAACATGTTAAACTCAACAGTTTGGTTACCAAAAGATAACCTTAGGAAACCATTCTGGCAGTTGATTAATGCATTACTGGTAGCCAAGAATGGTCTTCCTAGAATTATTGGGAACTCATCCTTGGTTGAGAAGGGCTTGGTATCTAACACAATGAAATCAACAGGGAAAATAAATTTTTCCACCTTTAGTAAGACATCCTCAACCATCCCTTTAGGAATTTTAATAGACCTATCTGCCAACTGAAGAGTAGTTCCAGTGGCTTTCAATTCTTCCAATCCAAGTTGCTTGCATACATGGTAAGGTAAAAGATTCACACTTGCGCCAAGGTCAAGTAAGGCATGCTCAATGTAGGTGTTGCCTATGACACAAGATATGGTAGGGCTCCCTGGATCCTTATACTTGGCTGTTATAGGCTGAGTAATTACAAAACTAATGTTACCTGCCAAGAACGCCTTTTTGGGCACACTAGTGATACGTTTGTGAGTACACAAATCTTTTAGTACCTTTGCATAGGTGGGGATCTGGGATATGGCATCGAAAAGGGGGATGTTCACTTCTACCTTTTTTAAGACTTCTAACATTTTGTCCATGGAAGCAGTCTTCCTTTTGTTTACCAAGCGATTAGGAAATGGGACAGGATGAACATAAGGACTGTTAGGGATTTGCCCCTGTTCAGAAAAATCATTTTTGGTTTCCTCAACCAAATCATCTTTAGTTTCAGAAAAATCTTTAGGTTCATCAGACGAACCTTAAACAAGAGGCACACTTGCGTCCTCAACTGAAGGAGAGTTACCATGAGTAATAGATGAGGAAGATTTAGGAAAGCTTTGTTGGTACTCTCTACCACTCCTAAGGGCATAAACAACATTACATTGATTAGAGGGCCCTTGTTGGGTCTGACATTGTACTATATTCAGTGATGCATTAGTTGATGTTTGTGAACTAACAGGCTGATGATGCCTAGGGTTAGGCTCTGGTTGACTGGGTAAAGTTCCTTTCTCCCTCTCACGCATAATTGAGACAACTTGAGTGAGTTCTCTCGTAAGATTTTGATGGTTTGTCATGAGGAGGACCATATTTTTTTTCCAAGTTACTTATTCTACTTGCCTCTCCAGTATTGGTAAACCCAGGGGGTTGTTGATAAGATAATAGGAGAGGGGCCCTAAGAAAACTAGCCTGAGGTCCTACATTTGACCTAGGAAAAGTATTTTGGAAAAAAGATTATTGTGCAAAGGGAGGCCTTTGGAGTCCAGGTTGACCTTGATTATGGAAATTGGAATGCCCTGCTTAGTTGCCCTGATTCCAAGAGAAATTTGGGTGATCTGTCCATCTTGGATTGTAGGTATTACTATAAGGATTATTCTAGTATAATGCATTTACACTATCATTAGAAGTGCCCCCAGAGGTGTTGGGACATTCTTCTAGGAGATGTCCACGGGACTGGCACCAAGCATAAATCTTAACCAAATTGACTAATGATGGATCTCTAGGAACAATAGCCTTAATTCTCTTGATTAGACTATCCAAATGGGCTTCCTTGGCTACTATCCCATCCACAAAATATCCTTTTCCTCCTATGGTTCTTTCACTCTCTTGGGTTGATTCCCACTCATGGGTTTTGTCAGCTAAGTTAAGTAAGAATTCCCATTCCTTTCCTTCATCTGTAAAGGGTGTGAATCCCTCAGGGCACATAGACTCTATCATTTGTTTAGTTGGATAATCAATACCCTCATTACTTGACATAAATGCCATAAGTCTAGGCCATAGTGAGGGCATTCTTGGAGTAGATCCTTGAATCTCTCTATAAGTTTGGAAAATGACTCACTAGACTTTTGCCTAAACTGAAAGATATCACTTCTAAGCTTATTGGTCTTGTGAGTTGGGAAAAACTTCTTAAGGAAGACAACTGCGAACTGTTCCCATGAGGTTATAGAATTTGTGGATAACCCATACAACCACTTCTTAGCTTGGTCTTTCAATGCAAAAGTGATAAACCTAAGCTTAACAACGTCATAAGAAAGTTGTTGGATCTTAATTAGAACACATACCTCTTCAAATTCCCTTAAAAATAGGTATGCATCCTTAGAGGTCAACCCATGGAAGTGGGGCAACATAGTGATGTATTGAGATTTGAGTTCAAAATTATTGCTTGGGCTTGTGGTAGAACTATGCAGGAAGGTTGGGCTGTTCTAGCAGGGGAGAACCTATCTTTTAGAGATTTAGGTGAAGGGTTTTGCTGTTGGTCTCCCATATTGAAGGGTTTTAAAGAGAGCAAACGTATAGGGTCACTACTTATTGGATCTCTTCTTTCTAACCGATTCTTAGTATTACGTACCCACCTAACACTCATGCAACAGAAAACTAACCACAACTAGAGGAAGACAAGTATAAAAGAATGGATAGAAAAAAATAATTTTTATGGTTTTTTTTTATGATTTTTTATGATTTTTTTAGCTTTTAGAGAGCTTACCGGCAGGGATCCGGGGTTGCTCAGGTCAATTCTTGAGCTACTACTATAGGGCAAAACCTATCTTTATCATACTATAAGGCATGATGACCTCCACCGATACAACTATTATTGCAAGTTGTTCTTCTCAGGAATTCAATAAAAGAAAAGGAAAAACAAAACAAAGCAAACAAAGCACTCCGATTTACTAAAAGAAAGCGAAAAATAACATGGAACTGCTTTGAGATTTTAAATGTAACCGCAAGCGTACGGATCAGTGTAGCTATGGGTCGAACTCAAAGAGAGTAGCCACTTTATTTTTTTTTCTTTTAATAATGCGAAAGTGAACCTATTAATGGTTGTGATCTAATTCTAACTACCGTCCTAAATATATGTATCTAAAATAACGTCCTAACCATTCGTCATCTAAGAATTTAAAGATACAAGCCACGCAATTAATATTAAATAAATAAATAAGTAAAAATAAACAACCCACACAATTAAAAAAAAATAAAGGAAAAAATGCTGAAATAAAAATAAAGTAAAAGAAAGGGGAGAAAGCTAAAGAGAGACTCACAAGTAGGTTTCTCTACTTAGCCCTAGGGATGCATCATAATATGAGCTTCCCTACTTGACCAAAGAGTCACTCTTACAGGGGTTACTCTATTTGGCTTTAGGGAAAGGGAGACAATTAAAATAAAAATAATAAATTGATGATTCTATGGCTAGGAGGGGCAAAGCCAACACATACACTAGCCACGAACCTTGGGAGAAAGGGATAGCAATAATGTAACGACTGAAATTAAAATCCTAAATTAAGAAAGAAAGGGCAGTCAGAAGAGGGAATGAGGGGGGAGAGAAGACTATTGAAGGAGCCTACTTACTTAAACTTCAACCCTTGAACTTGAAAGCTTGGGTGATTTGAGTTACTGCCAGTACTAAAAACAAGATCTGGAATAAACCAAATCTGAAATTTTTAGTACTAGAGAAAACAAATCTTGAAACAAAAAAAAACTAAACTTGAAAAAAAAGATGTTCCACGGCTTGTGATCTTGTCACCTAGATCTAAGCCTAGAACTATAACTTTAAAAATTACAACTCAATTGCATAAATCATAAACATAAAAGGTTGAATACGAATAAAAGAGTGATTGCATTAATTGACATAAAAAAAAACTATTACAAAAGTGATTAAAGCAAAACTAGAGAAGAACTAAAACTAAAGAGTGAGAGAGCGAGAGAGACAAGAAAACTAAGCATAAACTAAAAAATAAACTAAGGGGAAGAATAATTAGGAGGGGGGAGGAAGGGGCTTTTATAGGGCTTTTTTCTTGTCTCCTTCCTTCTACAACTCTTCTTTAAGAAAAGAAATAAAATAAAATAAAATAAAATCTTGGTAAAATCCTCATTCTCTGAGATATTGTGTGAGGAAAGAGAGAATCCGTTTCCAAAATTAACAAATTCTATTCCTTCCTTGCAATATTAACCAATATCTTGCGATCTTGATTAAATCAGAAAGGAATCTCTACATAGCATCTTCAAGATCTTGTGAGATGGCAAGGAGAGAGAATAATCTTCAAGATTTTGTAGGAGAGAGGATGTGGTACCAATGAGTGGGTCCCACCTTTGGACTGGTTCTTGATTCACTTTAAGCACTTTCTCTTGTAAACTTGGAAACTAAAAAAAACAAGAAAAATAAAAGTAATACTATCCAAAGTGGGGCAAAATGTACACTTATATCCCTAAGATTTCACACATTATTGTGCTCATCAGAGTCCATCCTACATGGGATGCAAAGTTGACATTTATCTCATTCAGCTTAAGGTGATTGTTAGGGAAAAACCCTTACATTACGAGACTTGATGAAGGAGCATTACTACATCCTTCATCATAACAACCAATCAATTCTCTTATTATTATTATTATTATTATTATTATTATTATTATTATTATTATTATTATTATTATTCTTATTATTATTATTATTATTATTATTATTCTTCATCAACAATGAAGCATTTAACTAATTTAAGGGAAATGAAGGAAAACCTCATATGACATGGGTGGATTCCGTAGGCTCCGTTTGGTTGCAATGGGAATTTAAAAGGATCAATTTCACGTACGAGAACGTTCTTGTACGTTCTTGGTCTGTGGATTTAGAATCTATTAAATAAAGAGAGAGAAAATTGATTCTAAATCCACGGACCAGAAACATTCACGTACATTGTCGTACGTGAACCTGATCCGCTCTCAAATTTTCATGCTTTAAAAAGAAATGTTTATAGTCTTTACCCCATATGATTGCATAAACTACTTAACTTTTTTAACTATATTTAGTAATGCTATATTTTGCATGTAATTTTTATAACCAAATATAGAATGATTTAAAGTTAATGTTAAAGTTCATATTTCTTTTTTTAAGTATGAAAATTTCACTTCCCTTCCCTTTAATTCTCCTTATGACCAAACAGAGCCATAAGGATTTCCAAGTAATTGAGAATCATGAAACCTAGAAGTTGTGTAGTTGGAACGAGTCAACAGGATAGAAATGATTAGTTGATTCTAGACAGTTGGGAGCCAAGAAACTAACCATCTCTTTAAAACCCAAAACTGAAATTGACAAGTTGGTTGATTAATAGGCTTAATCGGTCTCACTAGAGAAGAGAGGGATCATATGGAAATTCCTAGGTATAAGGTGGTAAGTTCTCCACATAAAAAATCCACCAATGTTTGGGTCTATGTTCTCCAAATAACAAATCAACCGATTTTTGGATCTAAGTGAATCATAACTTGACAATAATAAACCAAAAAATGAATGAAATAAAAGAATGATTGGAAAAAAAATGAAGGAAAGATAACCAAAAAGAGGGGAGGGGGGAGAGAGTGGAGGGCCCTGCTCTTTAAACCAGGTTTATTGACTGGTTGGTTCGGCTTGGTCTTGCAGGGTCAGAACCAGAATGGGTTGATGCTGGTGCCTTATGGTACATGACGGCAAGGGTGACATCAAATGCCGGGTGGCTGGACAAGGTTGGGCCAGTACCCGAAGTGATATGCATGCCTAAGCCATGCCCTTACACATATAACAAGGCCATATATGAATAGGAGATGTGCGTTATCATATTTGAATGATAGGAATTTAGTCCACAACACGTGACGAGAGTGAAGTACATGTTAAGACTCTGTTTTCTTCCAAAATATAGCAAGGTTGGCTTGTTTGGCCAACTGGTGGGTGTCACTGGTAGGTGCGAGACCCACCAATGTGACCCACCTGTATGGGTAACATGGACCCCAGCATGTCCAGCTTGTGTGAACATGTGTATTTCGACCTCCTCATCGTAATGAGGTCTTTTACGCCTGATGATGTCAGCTACTTCGCTTGGAAATGCAATTTAATGTGTTTTGGTCCATAAATTAGAAAAACCAAATGGACCTTAGAAGATATTTATTGGCCATGGTATACCTTTCTCTCTCTCCCATTTATGATTTTCGACAAAAGTTGATCAGGGGAGTAAAGAGGAGGGAGAAAAAGAGGAAGAAGAAGAATAAGAGTGGGAAGAAAGCTTTCCCATTGGATTCCATAGCCACGTTTTACCTTTCGCCGCCGGTATTGTCACCGGTGTCGTGAGATCTACATATTGAGGTAAGTAAAGCCATAAACCCTTGAGATGTGATGAAACCCTTTTGTATGTGGTTGAATTTAGGGAATAATGAAACCCTTGTGTGATTTACTTAAAGGATTTAAGAAAGGAAACAAAGATTTGAGAGTTATTGAAGTGGCATTTAAGTTTGGGAAGAAGATCCTAAGATTTGGGCTTTTCAACCTAAGGCATGATTTCTTTCCCTAAATCTTGATGATGACATAGATCAATAGAACAATCAAGTAGATGAGGCTTAGAATGTGTGGGAATTGAGGTGGGAACCACCTTATTGGGTTTCCAAGAGGTGGAATGAAGAAAGGAAGGAAATAACAAAACCTACAGAATACCGACTGGTAGCACCGGCGGGTGGTCACACCTACCAGTGTGACCCCCTAGTATTGCCTGGGATTCCTGCTCAACCAGTGGGTAAGAGTGGCAGGTGCCACACCTACTAGTGTGACCCACCTGTCTTTTCTGTGTCTACTATGGGTAAGACCAATGGGTGCCATACCTACCAGTATGACCTGCCTGTCTTTTCTAGGTTTACCGATGAGTAAAACCAGTGGGTGTCAGACCTATTAGTATGACCCGTCGGTCTAAATAGTTTGGACAGGTGGATTCTCCTTCCCATCTGTAGCCAAATTGAGCTCCGATAGAACTCAAACTCATCGGCAATCTTCTTCTCACTATTATATGCGTCATGACCATATCTTACATCATTTATGGTCCCAGATTGGACGCATTCTAAACTCATTATTTGTGCTACGTTTTGAGACACTCATCTTCACTCCGGATCTTACCTATACTACGAGTGTAGATTCTTCTACAAGGATAGTAAGTGGGGAGAGGACTTTAAACTTATTTTGGGAGTGTTTTTGACATCTTATGCCTTCATAAACTATATTGACAATCCGATTGTCATTCCCATGCATATGTTTGATGTATGAATGACGCATTTAGAACTAAACATGTTGTATCTTAAATTTCTAAGTGCATGTTATTTATTTGGAAATCTTGAGAATAGTTTTATCATATGATGATTATGGTGATGATTTGCCAAACATGTGTGGGATTTCTAGATTAGATGTCGTAGTCGGCTTGAAAACAAATGCATTGGTACATCATGAAATGGGATGCGAAAGTACTATATAGTTTTACTATCTCATATAGGAGCATGTGGTTAGGATTTCATATTCCCTCATGCTACAACCCTTCCCAACAGAAGTTTACATGTTGGGTTATCACTTGGGGGAAGCGTTGGTCGTAGACCGTCGTGGTGGTTAGAAGTATGCCTAGCTGATCATTAGGACAGTTGGAAACCTTAGTGATATATTCAGAGGGTCAATCGTACTACTTTTAATTTTTACTGTGGTTCGACCATGATTTACTTTTCTACTGTGGTTCGGCCACGATTTACATTTCTGCTATGGTTCGGCTATGATTTATTTTTCCAAGTGCTCATGGTGGGCCTTCTCTGACAACCTTATGGGTGTATCATGGGATGGAGAACACGTCTTCAACCCGAGGTATACACCTACTATGGTTTTGAGTAACACGTAACCTATGACCTAGTATGATTGTTTAGGTGAATTAGGATTAAATTATATCTCATGCATATAGTATCATTTGATTGTCATTATTTGTGTGCATCTTTCTTTCCATTTACTGAGCTAGTGAGCTCACCTCTCGTGTACACACCTTTTTAGATGATTTTACAAGCTATTCAGTAGACGAACCCGTTCTGGATCCTATCGACGAAAACCCAGTGGGGGATTAGTGTGTCCCCAAAAGATTCTATCACGGTGATGATTGCCCGTGTGAGGGTTGTGTTACAAGGCAACCGTAGCTGATTCTATTTGCTGTAATCTTTTAATTCTTTTGGTATATTTCCATTTTTGTGCTCTCGATAGGTAAATTGCTATTTCTTGAGTAAATATCTGCCTATGGGTCCACATGTAAATACTTTATGTATAACAATTTGGGTATCAAGAGTCTATAGGGAATTATAGGTATTTATATATGATAAGACTTTCACTGTATTATGTTATTATATTCCATTCATTACTTATGCTCGTTGAGCTGTGGTTACTGTATCAGATGATCCTGGTGGTTTGGGTTACCCAGAGGGAACTCGGTCACCGGTCCGATTCTTTGTGAACGGGGCATGACAATGGGGGTATCAGAGCGTGATGCTCTAATCACACACATCATGCTAGATTAATTCTTAGAAACCCATAGTAGGACAAGGGACTGGGAAAAACATAAAGGACTTCATATAAAATCTAAAAGTATATAAAACTTGAAAATTTTGCTATGACACATTCATAAGTTGGAGGTACCAAAAGTTTCGCACAAAATTCAAGATTACATAACCACAAAAAATTTCATACATAAGACAGAAATCCACAAAAAGTACAAGCACGAAGAGAATAATTAGAAAAGAAGGAAAGAAAATAGGATTTTTCAGAACCATAGATACAATGATAGGGAAGAGAAGAGATTAGATAAAAGAAACACAACTCCAGGCCAACAATCACATCAATTGTCATCTAAGTTAATGACTTCCTCCACTCGAGATCTTGAGTTAATACCCAAGCGGTGATCGTAGTAGTCAAACCAGAGGTTTACCAAATCCACCTCCCCCTAAAGGTGTCTTAGGCTCGCCGCCATATCTCTAGAAGCGGAGTACACGGTGTTATCCAAGTCATTAATGTCCATCACCATGCTTGCTTGGATTTCCTAGATGGTCTTTTGTCCCGTTAGGAGTTTCTCCTAACCATCCTAGAGTGCCTTCAATCCGGCCATCATACCCTGAAAATCGAAAGCCCCACCTAGAGATGGTGGAACTGCTCTGATAGGGACCTCATCCTCCATCTCTACATCTACATCCACATCCTCCTCGGGGACATAGTCCTCATCATCCTCATTCTCATCGCCCTCCTCCTGGGCTGCCTCCCTCGCTGTAGGCTCCATCAGATGAAACACTTCATCTTATGTAAGATGTATAGGCCGAATTTGTTCGAGGGGCCACTACCCACCTCACCCTCAAGAGCTACTTGAAAGTGCTCGGAGATCTTAGTGAGTGACCAAGCATATGGGTAGTTACCATCAGCGGGATGGGCTGCATGGTACTCCATTGTCTTCATAATCACTTATGGAAGGCACAGACGAGGAGGATTACCCAAAGCAGTATAAAGGCAGTATGCTACATAGGCAGCCATGAAGTTCACCTGGTTCCTGCGCCTGGCTCGGGGAAGTAGGTTGAACTGCACCAAACTACTAAAGACTCGGACCTCAGCAAGGAAGGATGTCTCGGACTCGGGATGGAGGTAGCAGAACTGGAGGTAGCACCCTTTTTTTTTCCTACTAGAGGCATGTCCACTTCTAGATGAAGTAGTAGTCCCTTTGCCTTTGGGAGAAGACATCCTGTAAAAAGTAGGGAAGAAGACATAAGAAAACGGATAAGTTTCCAATAGAGAATTGTAAAAGTGGGAAAATAGTGTAATCAGAAAGATAAGTGCATTGGGAGGGAAGAAAATGGAATGACATTCAGGAAAAAAAAAGCATACAATGGGAGCAATGTATGTAGCATGACAAGTAGAAGAAAGAGCCTTTAGGGAAATGCCACAGACACAATGTAATTATGTATAAGTGGTAGATTGACAAAACCACGCATTGACAAATGAATGTCATGTAGTCATGATACTTGAGGCATCATACAAGTATAAAAGATAAGAGATGGAAGCACTTATTTAAGGCATAGAAATATGTAAATGCTGAGGTCGGCAGCATCTAGAGACAATTGACAGATTTTTTTTAAGAAGAAGGAAAAAGGGAACATTCATAAAGAGTGGAGCATAAACCTAGTATATCCAAAGCATTGAGGAAATTTTTTGCAATAACATATGAGGGGAGGTTCAATTTCATGCAAACATGTATATATTAACATTTTTGAGGTTAAACAAATGAAAGCCCCAAATTTTCCCAAGAACACTAACCTAGAATTGGGGAAAACTCATGCCAAAGAGGGAAAAGTGATGCATATGTGCAATGTAGCACCCCTCCCACTAATATGCAATCAAATGTAAGTGGATAGAATCATTTAATCATACATTATGCAAGGAAGAAAATAGAAAATGGGAAAGCCCTAAAACAGAAAAATTTAGAGAAAATAGGGTTAAACAATCCATAGAGATGACATATGTGAAGATTAAAGGTGAAATTCATGATGTGAGAATCATATCCACATACTACATTCAATTTTAGATGGAAGAAATCAAAATAAAACGAAGTTTTTGAGATTATTGAACAAGATTAACTGAAATCCCAAAGAGAGGAAAAAACCTACTTGATGATGAGAATGGAGTTGGAGGGCTTGAGTCCAAATAGAGGAGTGAGTAGGGCTTATAAAGGTGCTCCTAGGTCCCCTCTTGTTGCCTTGGGCGATTTGGGGAAGAGAGGGAAAAGCGAGAAGTGAAGAGTTTTTAAAATAAGGGCTTTTCTGCCCTTAAAACAGAACCGCGCGATAGATCAGTGGGTCGCCACTGGCAGGTCTTGAACACATTCCACCCCTGGTATAACTCGCCGGTGTGAGCATTTGGGCTGAAAAATCCCAAATTTTAGGGATTTGATATTCAAGCCTCGTAGAACCTATTTTTGCATGAAATGCACTATAACTACATAATGGGAGGCATGGTGTGCATTGATTTTATGCTTGCATGAAATGAAAATGGCACTTAATTGTACCTAATCTTGATGCAATCCAAGTACAAAACATCATGGTACGTACTTGATCCAGTAGTAGTGCAAGAGGGGCCCCACGTGGTTTCCATCCAGTTGGATGACCACCTAACCCTCAGGGACCTCGACCACGGGTCAGTCTTAGACCAAAAGATATAGTTGAGGACTCACCTACACCTGAAATTCTAGATCCTCCTACTGTTGTTACTCCCAATGATGTTGCGACTCTTATTCAACAGTCGCAACAGCTAATCCAACAATAGTTACTCCAACACCAGCAGACTTTCATGAATGCTGTGCACCAATAGTTGCACCCTATGCAAATGGGTCAACACCCTCATGGGGTACCTTTCCCATAAGATCCTCTCACTGTGTCAGAGTTCAAGCAGAGGGTGTTTCTCCTTGGGCACCACCTGTTGTGACACAAGGGAGTGCATTATCTGTTGTACCACCACAAGACCAACCAGGGGGTACTCCACCTGTGGCCGCTCCATGGTTTCCTCCTTATAGCACTCCTCCATACATGGTGCCACCCCCGTACCAGTATTATCTAGCTTATCCTCCATATTATCCACCAGCAACCACTATTACAAAAGGTGGTGGAATCATTTAAGAGACACTTGCCACATAGCTTCACCAAAGTGGGGAGTGACCCTTTAGAGCTGGATCAGTGGATCTAAGAAATAGAAAAGATATTTAAGTTGGTGGAATGTACAGAACCTCAAAATCTCATCTGTGCTAGGTTACAATTAAGGAATGAAGCTAATTTATGGTAGACGGATTCTAAGCCTATTTTGGTGGCAACCCATCCAGAACCAACATGGAACAGTTTAAGGAATTGTTCTTATCGAATTATTACTCCACCAGTTTCAGAGATCAAAAAGAAACTGAATTCTCAACTTTGACTTAGGGAAACAAGTCTATCCTTGAGTACCAACAGTAGTTTGAGGAGTTGTTTTACTTTGCCCCTCCCCACATGAAAACAACTGAGGAAAAGGCAAAGAAATTTCTAAAGGGGCTAAAAGTATCTATTAGCATAATTCTGGGGGCCATGTACTTGATTGATTTTTCTCAAATTGTCCAGAAGACTAAGACTATAGAAGACAAGTAGACAGAAGAGTCTTCCCCATGCCTAGACTTTGGAAGAGATCCAATCCCTATGCAGATTCTGGCATCCTGAACAAGAGTTTTCGCATATCATATAATTATGGTCCATCATATTAGCAGCCTTACATGTCATCAGGATATATGCCCCGATTGACCAATAGATCGGGTATTACCACTTCTTGCCTGAATACTAGCACAGTGCCTACACCCCACGGCCACCTTGTCCTTTTACTACAAAGGGATAGATACAGAGGGCACTAGTACCAGTGCTAGCCTCTCAGAATAGGTGCTGTGTTTACCATTTACTCAGGTATTTTACAAAGGATTGCCCGTACAAACCAGTTGTGGTACAGAAGCCTCCTGTTCATAGACCCACCTTGAATCAAGGTGGTCCACCTCAAGGAAGAATGTCTGTATTATCAGCTAAAGAGATTGAGGCAAGCTCCAATGTCATAGCAGGTACCCTATCTATCTTGGGTATACCAGCTTATGTATTATTTGACTCTAGTGCATCACATTCTTTTGTATCTAAAAGATTTGCTAGAAAGATTGACATGACACCCAGGGCTCTAGAAAGTAAATTGATTGTTAGTACACCTACAGGAAAGGTGGCACAATTAAATGAAGTGTATGGGCCATGTTTCATTGATATAGGTGGAAAGAAGCTGGATGCTCAACTTATCAAATTTAACATGCAGAATTTTGTTGTTATATTAGGTATGGATTGGTTATCTACTCATCGAGCAAATGACATGTGTGCCGAGAAGAAAATTAAGGTGGTGAGTGATGATGGTGAAGAGCTTGTGTATTAAGCAGGTAAGATAAAATCACCTAGAGAGGTCCTCATTTTCGCCTTACAGGTGGTAAGTTTATTAGGAGACGGATATCAGGGCTACCTAGCTTCAGTACAAGATGTAGAAGCAAAGGTCACACCATTAGAGAAATTAAATGTAGTTAGGGAGTTCCTTGATGTCTTCCCAGATGATCTAACCTGACTTTCACCTGACAGGGAGTTAGAGTTTGCACTTGATTTGGTTCCCGAAGCGGCACCTGTATCTAAAGCTCTGTATAGAATAGCACCACCTGAATTAAAGGAGTTACAGAATCAGTTGCAGGATTTGTTAGAGAAAGGGTTTATACACCTAAGTGTTTCTCCTTGGGGTGCCCCAATTTTATTTGTTAAGAAGAATGATGAGAGTTTGTGTATGTGTATCGATTATTGGGAATTAAACAAGTTGACCATCAAGAATCGGTACCCGTTGCCACGCATAGATGGTATTTTTGATCAGTTGCAAGATGTTATGTTATTCTCAAAGATTGACCTCAGGTCTGCTCAAGATAAAAGAGCTGTGATATACACAAGACGGCCTTTAGAACCCAGTACAGTCATTATGAATTCTTACTGCTATCTTTTGGGTTAGCTAATGCGTCAGTAGCTTTTATGGATTTGATGAATCGAGTATTTTATGATGTTATTGATAAGTGGGTCATCGTTTTCATCGATGACATCTTGAGATACTCAAAAACTGAAAAAGAGCGTGCACAACATTTACAAATGGTGCTTCAGAGATTAAGAGAGCAACAGTTATATGTAAAATTTAGCAAATATGAATTTTGGTTGAAGTAAGTTGGATTCCTAGGGCACATAGTGTCTGAGAATGGGATCAAAGTTGACCCGGGAAAAGTAAAAGTAGTAGTAGAGTGGGAAGCTCCTAAGAATGCCACAGAGATCATAAGTTTCTTGGGATTAGCAGGCTAATACCGACGATTAATTAAAAAAATCTCCCAAATCATCGCTCCAATGACAAATTTGACCAGAAAAGGTGTAAAGTTTAAATGATCAAAGGAGTGTGAAAGTAATTTTCAGGAGCTAAAGAAATGATTGGTGTCAGCCCTAGTGTTAACAATTTCTGAAGGCATCGGTGGTATGACAGTCTACACTGATGCTTCTAGAATTGGGTTAGGTTGCGTTCTTATACAACATGGCAAGGTAGTGGCTTATGCATCTAAACAATTGAAAAAGTATGAGAAGAACTATCCCACTCATAATCTGGTGCCATTATTTGTATAGGGAAAAGTGCGAGATATTCAATGATCACAAAAGTCTCAAGTACTTCTTCACATAGAGGGATCTAAACATGAGACAGAGGAGATGGTTGGAACTCATAAAAGATTATGAATGTGACATACAGTACCATCCAGGTAAGGCCAATGCGGTGGCGGGATACATTGAGCTGGAAAGGTCAAACTGTATCAATTGCTTATTTGGCCACTAACCCACAGCTTAAGCAATAAGCCATGTTGATGGATGAAATCATTTTGAATGAAGATCGACCTCAGAGCTTGGTGAACAGCCAAAAAATGTCAAGCTGTTGACCATATCTCTGGTGGCCCTATAAGTATAACCATCCATTAGGTATGAAATAATCATGAAACTGCCCATGGATCCTGAGTTGTAGAAAATCATAATTAAAATCCAAGAGCAAAGGATGGACGATCCTGATTTCACAATAGCCAATGATGGAGCACTATTATTTCGGGTCAGATTATGTGTACCCAATGACATAGGGATTCAAGACAAGATAATTAAGGAAGCACATAGTTCTGAGTACGTGCTTCACCCCAAAAGCACAAAAATGTACAAAGATCTTAAGCAAAGTTATTGGTGGCCAGGGATGAAAATTACACTAGCCCTATATGTTGCACAGTGCCTTGTGTGTCAGAAGGTCAAGGTAGAAAGGCATCGACCATATGGCACTCTTCAGCCACTCCCAGTACCGGAGTGGAAATGGGATATGATTACTGTAGATTTTGTCACCAGGCTACCTCGTACACTCAAGGGAATGAATGCAATTTGGGTGATAGTTGACAGGCTTACTAAGACTACCCATTTCATTCCAATCAAAACTATCTACTCTATGGACAAGCTAACATTCCTTTACATGGAGAATATAGTTCGCTTACATGGAGTATCGGTAAGTATTGTGTCGGTGTAGACACCCAATTTTTTTACCCTCCTCCGGCTGTGATCAAATGTGGTTCTTGGACACAAATTCTGGCTTCCAATCAATAGAGATGATGATGAAAACATTTTCATACCCAAAACCCTGAAAACCCCCAAGTAGGAGAGAAGAGAGTCTATATGCGAAGGAATCTGGTCAAGATTACCATATAGATGGATAGTGCTCAGAAATATGGTTCCAATAATATATCACACATCAAAATCAGACCAACAGATCTCCCGCGATCATCCCCGAAAATTACACTTTCCCACACGTATGCCGTGCACGCGGACAGTCCCACTGGAAACATATAAAAATCCCCTACCTATCCCAAACACCCTAAAATTCATCCACTACATACCCAGATAACTCGAAAACACTCCCCTATCTAAAACTCTGGAAACCCTCGCGTGAGAGAGGAGAGGGTCCAATTTTTACTTTTTATATATGAATGAATCTGGTCAAGATGACTACATAGGTGGATAGTACTTGAAAATATGATTCCAATGATATATGGCACGTTAAAATCGAACTGTCGGATCTCTCGTAATCTTCCCTAAAAAATCACAATTTTTGCGTGCATGTAGTGCACACCAGCCCAGCTAAGCCTGCCTTGCATGCCTGAGCACTCCCGCGGGCACAGGTCCACACTCCCTCTAGCCATAGCCCACTGCTGCCCATATATGCTACCCATGTGTGTCGCCCCTACCACCCGTGTGTTCTGCCACTGTTGCCTATGCATGCTGCCCATGTGTGCTGCCACTGCTGCCCATGCGTGCTACCCATGTGTGCTGCTCCTGCCACCTATGCCACTGCCCGCACACCCATGCCACTGCCCCAAGTGTCATGCGCCGAACACTCATGACATTACCAGCACATCTTGTACACATTGCCTGCCCACTTATACTGACCATGCCCCATGCACTTTGGCCTAGTCTTACGCACCATCGTTAATGGCCGGGATTGATATTCCCCTGACCTGATGGGTGAAGAAATTCCCTCTTCATCCACTTAAGACCAAAAAACCCCTTTTTTACTAAGGGTTCTCTCTCCCAAAAACCGCTTTTTTACCCGTTGTATAAAACCCCTCTTCACCCATTTGTTCCGAGAACCCCTTTTTACCCATTGTATAAAAGTCCTCTTCACCCACTTTAGGCAAAAAACCCCCTTTTGTCTGTTAGATAAAGATGTTCCCTCTTTCCCATTGGATGAAAAAATCTATAAATACCCCCCTCCTTTGGATTTTACACACCAAACAACCCCACCTCACTCCATAGTAGTGAAGCTTTGCCCTCTCTCCTCCGCTCCCCCTCTTGAGTTTCTTCGGGTCTTCGGAGCGATCTTCGTCAAGATCCAAAATCTTGTTCAGATATTCAAAGTATTCTTTATGACTTTGAAGATCTTTAATCCAAGTTCTTAGTCCAATCCAGTTTTTACCAAAAGTAGTGTGTTCTTCAACCCCCTCCTTTGAGCGTTCTTTAGTTTTACCAGAAATAGAAACCCCACTTGAGGTCCTTCGGGTCTACGAAGAGATCTTTGTTAAGATCCAAAACCCTGTCGGATCTTCAAAGTGTTCTTCGGGACTTTGGAGATCTTCAATCCATTTTTAGGTCAATCCATTTCTTTCCAAAAATAGTCATTCCTAGTAGAAGCCCTGTCTAAGTGCCCCTGGAATCTTTCCATAAATAGCCATTCCCAACGAAAGCTCTGCCGAAGTGCCACCTCAGCCTAGCCCTTCCCTAGCCTATCCAACCTATCCCTAGCAGAAGCTTTGCCGGAGTGCCACCTCAGCCTAACCGTCCCCTAGCCTATCCCCAACAGAAGCTTTTCTGGAGTATCACCTCATCTTAAATTATAAAATAGCCTTCCCCAGCCAAAGCTCTGTTCGAATCTAAATCCGAAAGTAACCGTTCCTAGCCGGAACCCTGTCTGCATACCATCACAACCAACATCTCTCAAGAAAGGAAGTTGGAGGCCAAGACCATCTTCCCCTGAGCCAAGAGAATCCAAAAGACAGGCCGAACCGATACTAATCAAGGGCCTACCTCTATTGACTTGAAACAAGGGTTAAGTTTAGGTACAGTTTCTCAACCCAATTATCATCATGTAGACTTTATATAGACCTTGTTTTAGCCATGTATGTGGAATAGTAATAACTGTGGAGAATGTTCATTCGTAAGCATCTAGTGGGAAGACGGGTCGAACCGGATAGATTGGGTGCCTAACACCTTCCTAATTCTACAACCTGATACTTACCCTAATCTCTGGACCAAACCAAACTTCAGGCCCTTTTCTCAAGAATTGGCCCCACCTCCAGGTCATAGGCCTATAATCCTAGGTGGTGACTCCAAATCCTTTTGTAAAAATATGATCTTAATCCCCATATTGGACCATCATCAAACCCCCCCATCTAGAATGACGAACTTTACACTCTTGAGAAATAGGCCTCCACGTATCTCCAAGTGGCGATATGGCGGTGCAGGGTTCACAAGCAAAGCACACAAGACACGAACCCCTCCCCTCACATATGAAAGAGAAAGAGAGGAGAGTTGGATGGGATGCAAGTCCATCTCTAGCCGCTACCCTCACAATGGCGACTCCACTGGGGAAAATTTTAAGCTTTCAGCACTAGATGCTACCATTAAATTCAAGAATATTTTTCACCACATTTGTTTGAAAACGTGTTTGGATAACCCTATGTTTGTAATTGTATTCGCTAACTGCATCATGCATTGTGCTCGAAGTAAAATCATTTGGCGAGGGACTCCCTGTCATGCCCGTACCCTCGGGAAGATCAGCACATGTCATGGAGAGTACTCTGAGAGCAAAAGATAGCCACTTCCTGTACAAGAATGGAAGGTATTGTCAAACAGCAAGGATGTTGTAATTGTGCCAACACCCTCGAGGAGGTCCATGCACTTTATGACATTCTGAGATTGAATGCATTATCAAATGGCGAGGATGTCCATAACTATGCCAGCACCCTCGGGGAGGTCCGTGGACTTTATGGCATTCTGATATTGAATGATGGTTACTCTACATTACACTTTTGCACACAATCACTCATGATTCCACCACCCTATGGCCAGTTGCTTAACCTCGGGTGTAGTCACGAGTAATGGGCAAGGAAGTCACCCCCTTAATCTCGTACCTATGGGTATGTCAAAAGGATCATATATAGATCCTCTCAAGGAAGCCTTGTTGGTCCTATTGCATCCATTGCATACTCACATCATGTAGGAAATAGATAGAGAACACTAGGAACGCCACAAGCTAATTTGTAGAATTTATTTGCGGTTATGAAAATGAATTTTCCTTTGATATATTCTAGTCATAAAGGAATGCTCTCCTAAGTGGGTTTCAGATAAAAGGTGTCCTTCCTCCTTAGAAATGAAATATGGATCATTTGGCATACGTAATTCGGATTAACCTCTGTCAAAGTCCCATAAAATGCCGAATTATCCAAAAAACAGGAGAAAACTAGGAGGAAGGTCACCTAGTGGGATAAGAGAAAGGAAAGCATGACTTTATTGACAAAGAATGTATTAATATGGATGTTCTGGTCAAGCCATTTGTATGAATCTTCCGCTTATGGAATTGAGTGAACTAGGGGCATCGATCCCTATCCACTCCCTACCATTAAGCAAACTAACTTTGGATGGATCTTTGGTTGTTAATCTAGTGAATGTATGAACAAGGGGTTGGAAATTCAAGAATCCTAAAATAGACCACTTTTGGTTCAAGCACAATTCCACACCTTAAGTATTCTCTGCGGTCCATTTAGACACATCAGGGTAATCGGTTGACTTGTCTAACTCTAGTGTCACCCCCATCGTCTCTTTGAGATATTCTATCACCAAGTGATAACTGCCCAGTTCAATGGATCGACCCAACATGGAAACGTCGGAACAAGCGTGGGTCCACCCAATAGAGACATTGCAAGTTAAAGTTACTGAAGTCAAGAATGGATTAGCTCAAGTGTTGCACTTGTTACGGAGCCTACCTAGGACTGATCTTGGGGCTAACACAACTCCTCCTCCAGTAGAGCCAGAACCAACTAGGCCTACAGATCATCAAAGGATATCCTCCAGGGATCCCCCTTCGACTATAATTAATGATGAAGAAGAGGAATTTGTGGCACATGTTCAAATGGAACCTCCAGAGACAGAGAAGGAAGGGAAAATGAGAGAACAATTGGAGAAGCTTGAGGATATGATCCAAAAAGGGCAAAGTCAGGAGAGTTAAACAGTAGATTTTGATGAGATGAGTTTCTTTTCCGGGTCAAGAATCCCTAAAAAGTTCAAGTGTCAAACTGACAGATTTGACTGGTTAAGGGATCCTAAGGCTCGTTTGGAGGTATTCCTCAATATCATAAAGATATAGCAAATTACTGACAATCAGATAAGGCAGGTATTCATGTCAACATTATCAGAACCGAAACTAAAGTGGCTCATATAGTTGGAATCCACACGAACACAGAATTGGGTGGCAGCAGTGAAAGTCTTCACTAAACAGTATCTCCACAACACTGAAGTAGATAAGGAACGTCGAGAGCTCAAAACCTTGAGACAACAACCTAGGGAAGGGTTTACCACTTTCTTAACAAGGTTCAGAAAAAAGGCCGCCAAGATGGTAGATCGACCTTTTGAAGCAGAGCAAGTAGAAATGTTGATTGAGAACTTGTCAAAGCCTTATATGATGTTCTCTACTATCAACAGCTACAGACTTTGATGCCCCAATAGCCACCGAGACACATGTTGAAAACAAGATCCTAAGGGATGCACAATATCAAGACATGGGGAAGAATGCCAAGGTCGGGCTAGGAAAGAATCCTGAAACCAATGTGATAGGTGCAATCCAACAGTCAATATCATCTGTGGCCACTTCACCGTTATTAACGTTTGTGATATGATTAAATACTCCTTCCCAAAAAGTTCCTCACCTAAGAAGACAATTCACAAAATTGGGAAGGCCTTTGGCTATAATATATGAAAAGTTGAAGAAGTAAGGTCTTTTGGGAACTACAGCTCCAAGGGTGATCCGTAATCCTCCCCCGACTTGGTATAAGGATTGTGAGTATTGTGCTTACCATGCTCAGAAGGGGCATACTACTAATGTATAACTTTACAACATGCAGTTCAAGATTTGGTAGACAATGGGACTATTGAAGTTGAGGCCAAACAGTCTCCCAATGTCATTGCCAACCCACTCCCTGATCATACAATAGTCAATGTATTGGAAGGAGAATCAGCGAAAAGTGACCCCACTCAACTCTTCAAGCCACGGGCTCGAAGAGATCACTTGATAAAAACCCCAGGGAAAGAAGAGCCATCAAGAGAAGAGTCAGAAGATGAGGATCAAATGCCTACCTTCCCTCCTTCATCACCTAACCCAAAAGAGGAATCCACCATCTCATACCATCCACCTTTGCCATTGTCTTCCCTCTCACTATACCATCAGAGAGAAGGAACCCCTTCATCATTCTATCATCCACTATCTTCATCAGAATACCCTATCTCCTACATCACATCCCCTTTATATCACCCCACCTCATATCCTTCATCACCCTTATATCATTCCCATTCCCAAGGGTCAGTAGACAATTCATCAAATCCAAAAGAATGATGGATTGGCAGGTACGGCTGGCAGGATATACTTACACTGCCAGAATCTCCAGAAATAACTTCATCAGCAGAGTTAGTAAATGTTTTGAGTGAAAGTCAGGAGAATGACCCTACGTCTTTGATTCAGTCAAAACACACCTCAAGAGGAGGTTCCAACAGAAAGAGAATAGGACAGTTACATCACTGGAATAGTGGATGTAGTACTGATTGAAGATGGGTTCTCCTCTAACAACCCAATAACAATGATCCGATCAAAGGAGGCCCCAAGCCCCCAGGTACTCCTGAAGAGAGAATGAGAAAAGAAGATAAGACTCAACTAGAGTTTGCAAATTTCCACCGATTTGAAGAACCACATCTGTTTGTTTCTGTAAAAACCAAGATCTCAGGAGCTACATGAGCTCAAGCCCAGGCCTTTCAGAGGAAGGAGCATATATGCAAAGTAAAGAAGAGCACAAAGAATGATGGTCAGCATGCACTGTGCTCAAATCAACTGCAACAGGAGGACCCGTAATGGTGGTCAAAGATGTGACCGAGGCACAAGGATGGCATCCCTCAACAGGCTTGAGAAGTTAGATTTTATAGAAAGAAGATTAAGCAACATTCACCAATCATCACCCCTCAAAAAGATCAGCTTTAGGGAATATGAGTTGGATCAACTCGTCTTTGTGAAGAAACAAGTATTTGATATCAACACCATTGAAGAAATAGCGGTAACTTTCTCAAAAAGAGAAGACAGCCCTTTGCCACACCTCCTCATCCATCAAGCCATCGAATTGCTTCTAAATTGGACTAGCATTGGAGAAGACTTCAAGTTTACTCATGCTATTGAATCAACCAACTTGAATACCATTGACAAAAGCATTAAATCAATTGTCAAGTCTATACTTGAGTCTGTTGTTTATGATTTCATGTAGGCCTCCCCTCTTGAGGCAAGTCCAGAGTCCATGTATTTTGAGCCTATTACTCCTTCTTTCATGAATGAAATTTTCTGATTTCGAGTATGACTTGCCTCCTTTTTTCTGATGATGGTCTTAATGAATATCAAGAATCAATAAAACAATGCAAAAAAAGAAAGCCCAACCCATCGGTGAGGATACTCGGATTATTAATCCAGGAACCGACCAATGCCTTTGAGAGGTAAATTTAGCACTACCCTTGATGACGAAGATCAGAACAAATGATTAGTCTTATGAAGGAGTTTATCGAGGTCTTTGCTTGGTCATATGAGGATATGCCTGGTATCGACCCCAACATCGTGCAGCATCAATTGCTGACTAACCTTGGGGTAAAGCTAGTAAAATAGAAGCTCTAAAGAATGTGGCCAGAATGGGGTGAGAAAATCAGAGAAGAAATTGTGAAGCAATGGAATGCAGGGTTTCTACAAGCGGTGAAGTACCCCCAATGACTGGCTAATATAGTACTAGTGCCAAAGAAAGATGGCAAGGAACGAATGTGTGTGGACTTCCGAGATCTTAACAAAGTAAGCCCCAAAGATGATTTTCCATTACCTCATATTGATGTATTGATGGATAATACGGCGGGGCATGCCTTGTTATTATTTATGGATGGATTCTCGAGATACAACCAAATAAGTATGCACCCAGAAGATTGTGAGAAGACAGCCTTCACCACCCCATAGGGAACCTATTATTACAAGGCGATGCCTTTTGGACTTAAAAACTCTGGGGTAACTAATCAAAGAGCAATTACGACTATATTACATGACATGATGAACAAAGATGTGGAAGTCTATGTGGATGACATGAAAGTAAAGTCAAAAGATCGGCAGGGGCATATTCCTGCGCTGAGGCATTTCTTTGAAAGAATCAAGAAGTATCAATCGAAGTTGAATCCTCAGAAGTGTGTATTTGGGGCAACAACAGGAAAGTTGTTAGGTTTCTTGGTGAGTGAAAGAGGCATTGAAGTCTACCCTATCAAGATCAAGGCAATTCAATAAATGCCCACACCTCGGACTAAGAAGTAAATACAAGGATTTTTGGGTCACATCCAGTATATTAGCAGATTTATAGTTCAGTTGGCTACAATCTGTGAATTAATTTTTAAGCTGCTAAAGAAGGATCAACCCACGGAATGGAATGACCAATGCCAACAAGCTTTTGACAAAATCAAGGAATATCTCATTAACCCACCAGTATTGACACTTTCGGTGGAAGAAGAACCACTTCTCTTGTACTTATCCATGGGAGAATATTCCATAAGCTCTTTACTAGGATAGAAGGAGATGAAAGAAGGGGTAGAGCATGCCATATATTACTTTAGCAAGAAGTTCCTAAAACATGAGACACAGTATAAGTCTTTGGAAAGAACTTGTGCTGCGTTGATTTGGACAATGAAAAGGTTGCCACACTATATGGTTTCCTATCCGGTGCACTTGATTTCAAGGATGGATCCCATCAAATACCTCTTTGAGAAACTAGTCCTAAACAGAAGGATGGCCCATTGGTTGCTTTTACTATCAGAGTTTGACATCACCTATGTTACTCAGAAATCTATCAAGGGGCAAGCCATAGCCGATCATTTGGCTGCCCACCTCACAAAAGATGGAAGATTCTTAGATGATGCCTTTCCCGATGAAGGAATTACGCCAATAGAGGAAGAAAACACAGTTAATGAATGGCAGTTATTCCTTGATGGGGCATCCAATCAGAAGGGATGTGGTGCATGAATATTGCTTGTCACTCCTGACGGCCTTTATTTGCCTTCATCATTCCACCTCGACTTCCCCTATACCAATAACATTGCTGAATATGAAGCTTGTGCTTTGGGGCTCGAAACTACTTTGACTATTGATGTGATAAAGGATCAAGGTTTACGTTGATTCATCCATCATCATCTGCCAGACACAGGAAAAGTGAAAAACTAGAGATGAAAAGCTGAAGCCATATCAAGAACATTTGGAAGAGGTGACTAGACACTTTGAGAAGATCTCATTCAAATACTTCCAGAGGGATAAAAATAGGTTTCCTAATGCCCTTACAACCTTGGCTTCCATGGTGGAGTGCAACCCTATGGCTAGGGTCCCACCATTCTTGGTATAACAAAGAAGTAGGTCAATTTATCAGAATTCAGTAAACTCTCTCACTGTGGATGGTCGATCTTGGTTTGCTCATATAGTAGATTTCATCAGAGAAAGAAAGTACCCAATTGAAGCAACTAACAGGAAAATAAGTTTTTGAGAAGATATGCCACCCAGTTTATTTTTCAAGAAGATCTATTATACAAGAGATCCTATGACAGAATACAGTTGTTATATGTAGATAAGGAACAAGCTACAACCATCATAGAAGAAATTCATCAAGGTCTTTGTGGACCCACATGAATGCCAAGATGTTATCTAAGAAGATCCTCAGCCTGGGATATTACTAGAACATAATGGAAGTAGACTGCATGGACTTTGTCAAGAAATGCCACAACTGTTAGATATTTGCTAACATTATACATATCCCACCAACCGAGCTGCATTTGCTCAATTCACCTTGGCCATTCTCCACTTGGGGCATTGATATCATTGGAAAGATCAACCCCAATACATCTAATGGTCATGAGTTCATCTTGGTAGCCATTGATTATTTCACCAAGTGGGTAGAAGCACAGTCCTATGTGGTCCTCACGTCTACTAAGGTGGCAAAATTCATCCAAGAAAATATCATTTTTCGATATGGAGTATCTCAAAAGTTGATATCAGATCAGGGATCCCATTTCTGGGGCAAGACCGATAAAGTCTACACAAAGTTTGGTATTAGAAGGCATTGGTCTACCACTTATAGGTAGCAGAATAATAGAGTAATGGAAGCAGCCAACAAGAACATCAAAGTCATCTTGCAGAAAATGGCAGAAACACACAAGGATTGGGCTGATAAGTTACCCCTTACCTTATCGGCACACCAGACTTCTGTACAATCCTCGACGGGGGCCACCCCTTTCTCTTTAGTATATGGGGTTGAGGTGATTCTACCTATAGAGATCCTGGTACCATCCCTAAGGGTATTTCTTGATAGTCTGCTACTTGAAGGAGAGTGGGTGAAGGCCAGACATGACGAGCTCAATTTTCTCGATGAAAGGCGTATGAAAGCCGTAGATAATCTAAAGAAATACCAACTGAGAATGGCCAGGGCCTTTAACAAGAATGTGAAGCCTCGCCACATAGAGGAGGGTGAACTTGTTCTTTGAGAACAAGAGCCCCAATTCATAACCTAAGAGGAAAATTCAGTCCCAACTGGAGTGGCCCATTCATTGTTAAAGAAATTCGATCAGGCAAAGCTATGAAACTCATAAACCACAATGGCAAAAAAATACCCAGACTGGTTAACATAGATCAACTCAAGAAATATTATATTTGAAAGGATGAATAGCCTGAACTATGTCAGACTTGATTCCTTTCGAGGGATATGTAGGCAACTTGACATGTGCAAGTGCGGTGTCAACCATATAAAGGCAATAATTGGTTCATCGATTAATAATCAAAGTATCTTAAAAGTTCATCATAGTTTGTGTCTCCCAAAAATTACCATTTGGCACGAAAGGCAATTAGGTATCTGTCATCCACCCATTGGTCCATCACTTCTTCTTCAGAATTTTATCCCCCAAGAATCGTCATTTGGCATGCAAGTTCGCCCCTACTTGAAACCCTAGAAACCCTCGTGTGAGAGAGAAGAGGATCCAATTTTGACTTTTTATATATGAAGGAATCTGGTCAAGATGGCCGCATAGATGGATAGTACTCAAAAATATGATTCTGATTATATATGTCACGTCAAAATTGGACCATTGAATCTCCCACAATCTTCCCTGAAAAATCATAATTTTCGCCCTCATGTCGCGCGCACCAGCCCAGCCAAGCCTGCCTCGCAAGCCCGAGTGCCCTTCGGGCACTAACCCATGCCCCCGTGGGTACGGACTCATACCCCCGCAGGCATGGACCCACACCCCCATAGGCATAGGCCCTCGCCCCTGTGGGTACAGACCCGTGCCCCCTCTGGCCATAGCCCACTACTGTCCATGCATGCTACCCATGTGTGCTACCCCTGCCACCCATGCTTGTTGCCTATGTGTGCTGCCACTGCTACCCATGCATGCTACCCATATGTGTTGCCCCTGCTACATATGCCACTACCTATATAGCCATGCCATTGCCCCATGTGCCATGCATCGCACACTCATAACATTGCCCGCACATCTTGTACACATCGCCTGCCTGCCTGTACTGACCATGCCCTATGCACTTCAACCCAGTCTCACGCATCGCCGTCAATGGTCGGGATTGATATTCCCCTGACCCGATGGGTGAAAAAATTTCCTCTTCACCCACTTAATACCAAAAAAACCATTTTTTACTAAGGGTTCTCTCTCCTTAAAAACCCCTTTTTTACCCATTGTATAAAAGCCCTCTTCACCCATTTTGGTCCGAGAATCCCTTTTTACCCACTATATAAAAGCCCTCTTCACCCACTTTAGGAAAAAAACCCCTTTCGCCCGTTGGATAAAGATGTTCTCTCTTTCCTATTGGCTGAAAAAACCTATAAATACCCCCCTCCTTTGTATTTTATACACCAAACAAACCCACCTCACTCCATAGTAGTGAAGCTCTGCCCTCTCTCCTCTCCTCCCCCTCTTAAGTTTATTTGATCAAAGGTCAACCCCGAAAGGGAGCTCAAGCCAAGGTTGAGTGAACCCATCCAAAGGTTAGAACATCGATTGGTGGCTCAGGCCAGGACCGAGCATAACTAACCAAAGGTCATGTTTTCAAGACGAATGCCAAAACCGAAGGCTGAAGGGGCACTCGAAAGAGAAATTAGGTAGTTACTTCCACTGAAATAGCCTCCTAGTGAAAGTAAGGGGGCTGTTGATACGATAGAATTTGTCACCCAATAAAGCGAAGACACATGGCATCCGAGGGAGGGATGCATGTCGCCCATCCGATAGAGGCCGCAAGGCTTCAAACCACGTGAGGAGAAGATACCCGAGGGGGGGTTTCGAAACCCTAGGCCCAGAAACCCTATAACCCAAAAGAATCCTAGAGGAGATACACCGACACCCACTATTACTCATGTAAAAACACTATTCTGACGGTCACTAACTTGGGCATCGGAGGACTAATCCTGGAGATACCTCTTTAGAGCGATCTTCGTTAAGATCCGAAATCTTGCTCAGATCTTCGAAGTGTTCTTCAGGACTTTGAAGATCTTCAATCCAAGTTCTTAGTCCAATCCAGTTTTTTTCCAAAAGTAATGTTTTCTTTGACCCCCTCCTTTGAGTGTTATTGAGTTTTACTAGAAATAGAAACCCCCTTGAGGTCGTTCGGTTCTACAAAGAGATCTTTGTTAAGATCCGGAACCCTATTCGGATCTTCAAAGTGTTCTTTGGGACTTTGAAGATCTTCAGTCCATTTTTAAGTCATTCTATTTCTTTCCAAAAATAGTCGTTCCTAGCAGAAGCCCTGTTTGAGTGCCCCTGGAATCTTTCTAGAAATAGTCATTCCTAGCAAAAGCTTTGCTGAAGTGCCACCTTAGCCTAGCCCTCCCCTAGCCTATCCCTAGCGAAAGCTCTACCAGAGTGCCACCTTAGCCTAGCCCCCTTAGCCTATTCCTAGTGGAAGCTCTGCTGGAGTACCACCTTAGGCTAACCCTCCCCTAGCCTATCCCTAGTGGGAGCTCTACCGGAGTGCCACCTCAGCCTAGCCCTCCCCTAGCCTATACCTAGCGAAAGCTCTGCCGGAGTGCCACCTCAGCCTAGCCCTCCCCTAGCCTATCCCCAGCGAAAGCTCTACTAGAGTACCACCTCATCCTAAATCTGAAAATAGCCTTCCCTAGCTGAAGCTCTGTTCGAATCCAAATCCGAAAGTAACCATTCCTAGCCAGAACCCTGTCCGCATACCATAACAATTAACATCTCTCAAGAAAGGAAGTTAGAGGTCAAGACCATCTTCCCCTGAGCCAGGAGAATCCAAAAGATAGTCTGAGCCGATACTAATCAGGGGCCTACCCCTCTTGACCCGAAACAGGGGTTAAGTTCAAGTATAGTTTCTCAACCCAATTATCATCGTTTAGACTTTACATAGACCTTATTTTAGTGTATATAGTAGTTTGAATTTAATCAATGTATATATATGTGATAACTTAACCATGCATATGGAATTGGAATAATTGTGGAGAATTTCCATTCTTAAGCATCTAATAGGAAGATCGATCGAACCGGGTAGATTGGGTGCCTAACACCTTCCCAATTCTACAACCTGACACTTACCCTAATCTCTGGACCAGACCAAACTTCAGACCCTTTTTTTAAGAATTGGGCCCACCCCTGGGTCTTAGGCCCATAATCCTAGGTGGTGACTCCAAACCCTTTTGTATCATCCCAGTACCCTTATTAGACCATCATCAAACCCCCCATCTAGAATGATGAACTTTACACTCTTGCAAAATAGGCCTCACGTATCTCCAAGCGATGATATGGCGGTGTAGGGCCTGCAAGCAAAGCACACACAGCACAAACCCCTCCCCTCACACTTATAAAAGAAAAAGAGGAGAGTTAAACAGGATGCAAGTCCATCTCCGTCTGCTACCCTCACATTTGGACCGAGACCCAAGGTTCACATCTAAATTCTGGAAGAGCCTCCAGCATGCCATGGGGACACAGGTGAACCTAAGCATTGCTTTCCATCCACAGACTAATGGGCAATCTGAACGGACCATACAAATATTAGAGGATATGTTCAAAGCCTGTGTAATGAAAATGAGTGGCAGATGGGAAGAAAACATACCTGTTATGGAGTTTGCTTATAATAATAGTTATCAAGCCATGATCTGAATGGCTCCATATGAGGCATTGTATGGTAAAAGGTGTAAAACTCCCTTATATTGGGATGATGTAGGAGAACTACAAATGCTTGGGCTAGGAATGATACAGATGACTTTTGATAAGGTTGATGTCATCCATGAGAAAATCAAGGCTGCCCAATCCCATTAAAAGAGCTATGCGGACAACCACAGGAAAGATAAGGAATTCCAAGAGGGGGAAAATGTATTTTTGAAAATCTCCCCTACCAAGGGCTTACACAGGTTCCACAGGAAGGGCAAGTTGAGTCCAAGATATGTTGGCTCATTTGAGATGGTGAAACTGGTTGGCTCAGTAGCATATATACTGGCCCTTCCGTCATCTTTTAGCAATGTACACATTATATTCTATGTTTCAATGTTGAAGCAGTATGTATATGATCCATCACATGTGTTAACTATGGAACCAGAGTACTTAGAGGTTGATATAACTTATGAGGACCAACCTACTGAAATCCTGGATCGAAAGATAAAAACTCTTCGTAATCGGTCCATTGCTTTTACGAAGGTGCGATGGGTTGACCATTCACTTGAGGAAGCATCCTGGGAGAAAGAAGATGACATCTAGTCTAAATATCCTCATCTATTCAGACAACCAGGTAACTTCAATTTCGAGGACCAAATTTTTAAAAAGGGGGGGTAGATGTAGAGCCCTGCTCTTTAAACCCAATTTATTGACCGGTTGGTTCGGCTTGGTCTTACAGGGTCCGAACCAGAACGGGTTGATGCTGGTGCCTTATAGTACATGATAGTAAGGGTGACATCAAATTTCCTGGTGGTCGGACAAGGTTGAGCCAGTAACAAAAGTGATTCGTATGCTTAAGCTGTACCCTTGCACATATCACAAGGCCATATACGAATAGGAGAGGTACATTATCATATTTGAATGATAGGAACTTAGTCCACAACACGTGGAGAGAGTGAGGTACATGTTAAGACTCCGTTTTCCTCTAAATTATAGTAAGGTTAGCTTGTTTAGCCAACTAGTGGGTGTCACTAGTAGGTGCGAGCCCCACCAGTGTGACCCACCTATATGGGTAACTTGGACCCCAGCATGCCCAGCTTGGGTGAGCATGTGTATTTCAACCTCCTCATCATAATGACACCTTGTATGCCTGATGATGTCAGCTACTTCACTCAAAAATACAATTTAATGTGTTTTGGTCTATAAATGGGCAAAACCAAACGAACCTTAGAAGATATATATTGGCCATAGTATAAATAGCCCTTATACCTTTCTCTCTCTCCCATTTATGATTTTCAGAAAAAGTTGGTAAGGGGAGTAAAGAGGAGGGAGAAAAAGAGGAAGAAGAAGAAGAAGAGTGGGAAGAAGGGTTTCCCCTTGGATTCTGTAGCCACGTTTTATCTTTTCGCCGTCGGTATTGTCACCAGTGTCTTGAGATCTACATATTGAGGTAAGTAAAGCCATAAACCCTTGAGATGTGATAAAACCCTTTTGTATGTGATTGAATCTAGGGAATAATGAAACACTTGTGTGATTTTCTTGAAGGATTTAAGAAGAAAAACAAAGATTTGAGAGTTATTAAAGTGGCATTTGAGTTTGGGAAGAGGATCCCAAGATTTAGGGTTTTCAAGCTAAGGTATGATCTCTTTCCCCAAATCTTGATGATGACTTAGATCCATGGAACAATCAAGTAGATGAGGCTTAATATGTGTGGGAAATGAGGCAGGAACCACCCTATTGGGCTTTTAAGAGGTGGAATGAAGAAAGAAAGGAAAACAAAAAAACCCACAGAATATTGACAGGTAGCACCGGCGGGTGGTCACACCTACCAGTGTGACCCCCCAGTCTTACCTGGGATTCTAACTCAAATGGCGAGTAAGACCGGTGGGTGCCACACCTACCAGTGTGACCCGCCTGTCTTCTCTAGGTCTACCGGCGGGTAAGACTGAAAGGTGCGACACTTACCAGTATGACCTACCTGTCTTCTCTAGGTTTACCAACGAGTAAGATCGACGGGTGCCCAACCTACTAGTATGAACCATCGGTTTGGACAGTTTGCATAGGTGGGTTCTCATACCCACCTGTATGACCCACCTGTAGCCAAATTGAGCTCCGATGGAACTCAAACTCACTGGTAATTTTATTCACGTTGTTATATGCGTCATGACCATATCCTACGTCATTTATGGTCCCGAATTGGACGCATTCTAAACTCCTTATCTATGCTAGGTTTCGAGACACTCGTCTTCACTCCGGATCTTACCCATAACCGCGAGTGCAAATTCTTCTACAAGAATAGGTAAGTGGGGAGAGGACTTTGAACTTATTTTGGGAGTGTTTTTGGCATCTTATGCCTTTATAAACTACATTGACATTCTGATTTTCATTCCCATGCATATGTTTGATGTATGAATGGCGCATTTAGAACTAAAAATGTTGTATCTTAAATTTCTAAGTGCATGTTATTTGTTTGAAAATCTTGAGAATGGTTTTATCATCATATGATTATGGTATCGATTTTCCAAACATGTGTGAAATTTCTAGATTAGATGCCGTTGTCGGCTTGGAAACAAATGCATTAGTATACCGTGAAATGGGACACAGAAATACTATGTAATTATACTATCTCATATAGGAGCATGTGATTAGGATTTCATATTCCCTCATGCCACAACCCTTCCCAACAGAGGTTTACGCGTTGGGTTATCACTAGAGGAAAGCATCGGTCGTGGACCGTTGTGGTAGTTAGAAGTACACCTAGCTGATCATTAGGAGAGTTAGAAACCTTAGTGATATATTTAGAGAGTCAATCGTACTGCTTTTAGTTTCTACTGTGGTTCGACCACGATTTACTTTTCTACTGTGGTGACGTTACGATTTACATTTCTGCTGTGGTTCGGCCACAATTTACTTTTTTGAGTGCTCATAGTGGGCCTTCTCTAATAACCCTATGGGCGTATCGCAGGATGGAGAACGCGTCTCGAATCCGGGGCATACTCGCACTGTGGTTGTGAGTAGCACGTAACCTATGATCTAGTATGGTTTTTTAGGTGAATTAGGTTTAAAATGAATCTCATGCATATACTATCATTTGATTGCCATTGCATGTGTGCGTCTTTCTTTCTATTTACTGAGCTAGTGAGTTCACCCCTCGTGTACACACCTTTTTAGATGATTTTACAGGCTATTCAATAGAGGAACCCATGTCGGGTCCTACCGATAAAACCCCAATGGGGGATTAGTGGGTCCCCAAAGGATTCGATCAGAATGACGGTTGCCCGTGTGAGGGTTGTGTCGTAGGGCAACAGTAGCTGATTCTACATGCTACAGTCTTTTAATTCTTTTGGTATATTTCCCCTTTTGTACTCTCGATAGTTAAATTACTATTTCTTGTATAAATATCATGCCTACGGGCCCACATGTAAATACTTTATGTATAACAATTTGTGTATTAAGAGTATATGGAGAATTACAAGTATTCATAAACAGCAAGATTTCTACTGTATTATGTTATTATATTCCATTGATTACTTGTGCTTGCTATGCAGTGATTACTGTATCAGATTATCATGGTCGTTTGGGTTACCCGGAGGGAACCCAATCACCAGTCCGGTTCTATGTGAACGGAACATGACAGAGAGAGTATCTTGAAGAGAAAAGAAGATTGTCCTTTGGGAGGGGAGATAATTACCTATTTCCTACTAAGAGGAAGGGACAGAGGCCTTTTGTTAGCCTTAAAACTTTTATGATCAATCTAAGATTTAGAAACCTGATTAAGAAATGCAAAATTGGATGTTATATAATTACATATAGGTAACTATAAGAAGAGTTATTTTGATAATCTCTAATTGAGTCTTAGACATAGCTCTTCTTCCTTATTGCACTCTGGAGTCTAGGAGTGATGTATCCCATATTACCAATGTGTTAGGGAAGAAGTCAGCTCCTTATTTATAACCTTAAGTGATGTTCATAGGTTGACACTGAGTGGGGGTGAATCAGTCTCCAAACAAATTTTGCTATACACTTTAACATGGTTGTCTTCGATCAAATCCTGATTGAATGGGGCAATCCCAATTTTATCAAATATCCACATATATGCTAACACAAAGGACAACCAATTAATGTGGTTCAGTAGTATGCCTATAGCCTATATCCATAGAATAATGCCCACACCATGCTCAATGTCTACTCTGATACCATTTTTAGAGGGAGAGATTTTCACACAAGGATTCGATGTCCTTCTTTATTAACATAGAGCCCTTTTATAGGGAAAAAGGTACATAGGATTCCATACATAAATGCTTTATAAAAGAAACACACACACAATATGAGAAGATAAAATAAAAGCAATACACACACAATACGAAAAGATAACGCTAATTGCTATCCGAACTATCAGTACTGCTGGCTGGATAAAAAGTAGCATGATCAATGAGCCACTCATTGTGCGTATCAAGGAGGCGCTCGATTTGAGGATTAGTGAGGTGACCAGATTGATGGAGATCCCAAGCCTTATCTAAACAGTCAAGTAGTGGAGTCGGCACATGTTGTGGTAGGGTGTCATTGACTCGACACATAGAGGTAAGGAATCTTCTCCATTCATCTCGATGGCCGAAACGAGTGTGGTAAGGATCATATATTTTGACGCCATAGATATGGAAATCTGACACATATTGGATGTGGAACTTCTCTATGCCTCTTTTAACTGCTAGAATCTCTTTAAACGTAGAGTGATAATGAGTTTCAGAGGGCTTGAAAGATCCACTTTTGTATCCGCAAACAGTTCTTGTAGTAAGGGAAGGATGTGCTTCAAGAAGAATCGCACCCCAATGAGTGTCACTAGCATCTGTTGGTAAGATTCTTTTTCCAGTAAAAGGAATTTGAAGGGTGGGGAGGTTCTCAGAGAGTTTCTTTAAAGCCTGTATAGCATTTGTGTGAGCAGCAGACTATGGAGGAGCATTCTTTCGCAAGAGTTGATGTAGCAAAGAAGTATGAATGATCTGTTGAGGAAGAAACTCTATCATATAGTTGACGATCCCAAGAAATTGTTGTACTTGATTTTTGGTGAGAAGACCATCTGGAAATAGCTGCAAAGAAGTAGCAATATGTGGTTGCAGATGATATTGTCCTTTAGAAATAGTAACACTGAGAAAATCAATAGAAGGGACGCCAATTTGGATCTTCTTTGGAGAGAGCATAAGACCATATTGTTGAACAATTTGATGAAAATGCCAAAGAAGCTGAAGATGTGCTGCTTTTGTGTTGGAAAAGAGAAGAATATCATCAATATATATAAGCGCATGGTCTTGAATGGGAGCAAAGATCTTCATCATAGCTCTCTGGAAGATAGATGGTGCTGTCTTGAGACCAAAAGGCATGACTGTCCATTGCATATGGTAGCCTAGAATGCAAAAGGCTGTCTTTAATCCATCTTCATGAATAACTCCAAGTTTCCAAAAGCCTGCTTTGAGATCAAACTTGGAGAAAACAGTAGCATGGGCTAGCTGGAGAAGTAAAGCTGGTCGAGTTGGGAGAGGAAATTTTTCATCAGCCAAAAAGTGATTTAAAGGCCGATAATCAATCACCATTCTCAGCTTTCCTTGAATTTGTTCTGTTCTTTTATTCACATAAAATGCCTGGCATGCCCATGGGGAAAAAGTGGGTTCCAATAGACCGTGGGATTGAAGTTGTTGAATCTCTTGGATAGCCAAGGACAGATGTTCTGGATTGAAGATTTTATCGGACTGACATCTTTATTTTTCTTGAAGGGCAGTGTAATGAAGAAGTCAGGGTTCTGCCACAATGGTCGAGAACACTTGGGAAGAAAATCCGAATGAGATTCTACACAAGAGGTAGAGAGGATATGTGCTTTAAGTTCTTCAAAGAGGGAAGTATCTGCAAGAAATAAGTTAGAAATAGGGGCCCAAGGGAGAAGCTGTTGCTTATAGACAAGACCGTGAGGTGTCCATCGAAGAGGAAGATAACAAAGAATATCAAATCCAATGATAAGGTCTTTTCCTGGAAAATGGATACCTAGGACTGTATCGATTATGGACAGGGTGGGAAGAAGTTGGATTTTTATAGGGTGTCGACACACAAGGGTGATGTGGAAGATTTCACCGTTGGCTGCAAGAAAAGGGAGAGGAGGATCCTGGGATTTCCAATACCGTGTGGGGAGGATCTTTGGGTTCAGAATTGTAGCAGCAGCTCCAATGTCAAGGAAGGCAATAAGGTTTATGGGTTTGGCATAAGGTTCAGGAAGTATTCAGACAGAAACATGAGGAAGGGTGACTGGTTGACTTAGTAAGAGGGGAGGCTGAGGATTAGGATAAGTAGAGGGAAGAAGAGGTATTACTTGGTAGAGGGGATCAGATTCCTCAGACTTGGAGAGGGAAGACTCTGGGTCAGAGTCTGTATTAGGGAAATCAATTGCAAACAGAGAGAGATCTGTAGGAGTCTCATTAAGAGAATATAAAGACTTTAGGTCAGCATCCTGAAGATCTTCTTGATGAAGAGAGGATAGCATGTGGAGAATCTTGTCTTTCTTTCGGGACTGAGGACAGCTTTTTACAAAATGTCCATTTTTTCCATAGACATAACAAGTTGAGAACTTGTTTTTTCCTCGAATTTGCCTTTTCCAGAGGAAATGCCATTTTTTCTGTGGAGACCAAAAAGAGAACCGTTTCTTTTTTAATGGATCCCTTTTGTGAGAGAAAAGAGGAAACCGTCGGTGATGAGATGATTTATTGGTAGCACAGTCGCAAGATTTGTCACCTTTGCACTTGATTTTGAGATAAGAAGTATCACAAGCAGAGGAGACTTTATCAGAACGATCTTGTAAATCTTTCTAGACTTTTTTGATGTTGCAAAGCTTATCAAGGGCAATAAGAGCATAGCTGTATAGAGAACCAATGGTACAGGAGGCCAATGAAATATTCTTGTTCTTCAAAAATTGCTATGTATTTGCGCCAAGGGGTTCTGGAAGAGAGTTTAAAAAGACTTACTTTAAATTCTCATCATCTATACCACCAATCTTATGAAATCAGTCGGTCAGTCTGGAGAAATGTTTGTCAAGATCTGGCTGAACAAGAGAACAACACTTCATCTGGAGAAATTCATCATGGGCCTTTGAGAGATCATTTGAAACAGGGCCAAGAAATTCCTGATAGAGAGTGGTAACAAACTGACTTTCAGTAAGCTGGACAATCTGCAGTTGTCTGTAAGGACCAAGAGCTAAATACCATTCTCTAAGTTTGCCTTGGAGTCTTGCAACAAATTTGGACAAAACAGTAACAGAAGAAGCTCCTTCATGGAGTAATTCAGCATTAATCCATGCATGAAAATCAGCATTCTGAGACGCCCATTTGGAAACAGGAATATCATCCAGGGTAAAGAACTGTTTTGGGTCTTTATTTTGGTATGGCGTAAAGGGTGTAGGAGGAGGAGGGACAGGAGGTTGCCTGGGTGTATCAGGATTCTGGATTTCAGGATCATCATCCATTTTCGAAACATGAGGTGCAGCAGGTTGAGGTCCTTCATTCATGAAAGAAGGAAGAGGGCTTGGATCTGAGAGAGTAAGGGTTGTAAGGTACTCAAATAGAGGGTTTTCTGAGGGGGCAATAATGGTATGGATGGACTTAGTGGGAGTGGGAACGACGGGGGTTGTAGTGGAAGAGGATTGAGGAGCTGGAGGTGGCCTGTGTGGATTAGGAGGTGGAGGTGCAGGATATGAAATTGGCATGGGATAAGGAGTAAATGGCAGAGGTTGTGCTGGTAGGGCATCTGCATATTCATCTTCATAGTCACTAAGATCCATAAGTGCAGCAGTGGATGTCTATGCTGGGGGTACTCTACTACTGCGAGCACGTCCTCTGACTGCTCGTGTTCTCTTGGGAGGAGCACGCTGTTGCCGTTCTCTCTTATCTGGTTTTGGTTCAGATCTGGATTTTACCAAATTACTTTGTGTTAATGGCTTCTCCTTCCCCTTCTTCTTCCCTATTTTCTTCTCCACGATGATCTTCTTCCTCTCATTCTTCTTCTTCCCTTTAGATTACCTTTATGAGCTTTCTTATGTTCCTGATGATCAGGTCATCCCTGCTACACCTATGCCTCTACTTAACCCTTATACCGTTTTTCCCAAAGCACCTACCCAGTCTAAGTGGACTGCTCTTCTTCGTCCAAAGAAGATTCCTCCTTTAAAAGAATTAGTCCAGGCTTCTCGCTTTGATCAACTCCAGGTCTCTGCTACTAATAAAGAGCAACTTTTCACTCTTGAGATACCTTCGGATCTTATCCCTCAATGGATCCAACAAGGTTATACTCATCTCCATCTAGGAGCGATTAAGTTTGCCCTTTCTTTTCATGGACGAAAAGGACTTCTAGTGGTTTCTAGGGTTGCACTACTTGACAGTTGATTTTTACGGTACCAACATACCGTGATAGCCACTGTCCAGATGACTTTAAACGCAGGCACAGTGTTTTTAACGCTGTATCCTAATTTTAATATCCCTTTGTCCAACCCACTCCTTTCCATAGCCTTAAAATTCCAAATCCATATTACTGGTGTCCCACAAAATGCAATTACAAAGGCTGCAACTTTGCACTATCAGATGGCTTATTGCTTGCAAAATCATGCATTTGATCTTCTTACTGGCCATTCTGAAGACGTGTTGTTCATCACCATGGACTCTAACCAAGTCCCTTGCTGTACCTATGTTCCCAGACAAATCTCTGATGACGAACTTCTTCGTCTTCTTCCTTCTTCTTGGGTAACAGCATATGAACAACAGGTTGCAGTTTCTCAACCTCAAGTACCTTCTGAACCAGTTCAGTCTACCAATCCTGAGTACATAACTCATCCTTCTGGTGAGGTCGAAATCCATTTTCCTCCTCCTCGACCCCGACCTTCTCCTTTCCCAACCTTTTTTGGTATGATCTAAGAAAAAATCCCTATCAAGTCTTTTGATTCTCAGGGTAATCCGATCTTCTATTTCCAAGATCTAGTTACTGCTCATAAATACTTTGACCTCTGTGACTGTGACAATTGTCTCCAAGATTCTGACGATGATTTTCCTCCCTCTCGTCGTTCTGCTAGACGAAAGTCTACTCAACACCAATTATAAGAACGATATGAGGCAGGTGATCCTTCTGTTGGACCCCTAAGCATTGAATCAAAATACCCTTTCTTTGTCAAATATGGTAACCCCAAGACCTCTCTTCCTACATCTTTCTCCCCTTGTAAACCTCCTCCAAAACCAGAGTTACCTCATCCAGTCATTCCTCCCTGTTGTATGTATACTCCAGGATCTTCCTCTTCTTCTCCCCTTAAATCTTTTCCTGGACTTCATGATTCTGGTCCAGATGTTCATGGTATTCGTCAATTTTGGAAAGTTAAACCCTCAGTCCAAGCTACAGGATGTTCTGATCCTATTTCTCCTGATGAAGCAGCTTTGAATTGGCAGGCAGAAAATGCTACAGTCCAAAATCAGTACCTTGAAAGAATATTAGCCCAAACTCAACAAACTTATGGTACTTTGTCCCATCATGATCATCTTCTTCAATCTCTCCGACGAGAAATTGACCAAGTCCATCTTGAACTTGCTGGAATTTCTTCTAGTGTTGCTGATACTACTACCACCTTTGCCCTTGTTGGCCAAAAAGAAAAGCACCACAGGTATCTTGAAGCTTAGCTTCATCAAATGCAGCAACAACAACCTTGTGCTCCCTCTTTTGCCACTTCTCCTCGGCAACAGCAACCACTTCCAATGACAGTTCCAAGCTTCATCCCACAAGATCCTTTTGCTCTGTATGTCTCTTCAATGCCTCCTGTTGTTTCTTCTTCAAGGATTTTTCCTACTGAAGAATTGAAAGAACTTCAACGTCAACAGCGTGTTCTTCCCAAAAGAACACGAGCAGTCAGAGGACGTGCCCGCAGTAGTAGAGTACCCCCAGCATGGACATCCACTGCTACACTTATGGATCTTAGTGACTATGAAGATGAATATGCAGATACCCTACCAGCACAACCTCTGCCATTTACTCCTTATCCCATGCCAGTTTCATATCCTGCACCTCCACCTCCTAATCCACACAGGCCACCTCCAGCTCCTCAATCCTCTTCCACTACAACCCCCGTTGTTCCCACTCCCACTCAGTCCATCCATACCATCATTGCCCCCTCAGAAAACCCTCTATCTGAGTACCTTACAACCCATACTCTCTCAGATCCAAGCCCTCTTCCTTCTTTCATGAATGAAGGACCTCAACCTGTTGCACCTCATGTTTCGAAAATGGATGATGATCCTGAAATCCAGAATCCTGATACACCCAGGCAACCTCCTGTCCCTCCTCCTCCTACACCCTTTACGCCATACCAAAATCAAGACCCAAAACAGTTCTTTACCCTGGATGATATTCCTGTTTCCAAATGGGCGTCTCGGATTGCTGATTTTCATGCATGGATTAATGCTGAATTACTCCATGAAGGAGCTTCTTCTGTTACTGTCTTGTCCAAATTTGTTGCAAGACTCCAAGACAAACTCAGAGAATGGTATTTAGCTCTTGGTCCTTACAGACAACTGCAGATTGTCCAGCTTACTGAAAGTCAGTTTGTTACCACTCTCTATCAAGAGTTTCTTGGCCCTGTTTCAAATGATCTCTCAAAGGCCCGTGATGAATTTCTCCAGATGAAGTGTTGTTCTCTTCTTCGGCCAGATCTTGACAAACTCCAGAATGACCGACCGATTTTATGAGATTGGTGGTATAGATGATGAGAATTTAAAGCAAGTCTTTTTAAACTCTCTTCCAGAACCCCTTGGCGCAGATACACAACAGTTTTTGAAGAACTAGAATATTTCATTGGCCTCCTGTACCATTGGTTCTCTATACAGCTATGCTCTTATTGCCCTTGATAAGCTTTGCAAAATCAAAAAAGTCTGGAAAGATTTGTAAGATCGTTCTGATAAAGTCTCCTTTGCTTGTGATACTTCTTATCTCAAAATCAAGTGCAAATGTGACAAATCTTGCGACTGTGCTACCAAGAAATCATCTCATCACCGACGGTTTCCTCTTTTCTCTCACAAAAGGGATCCATTCAAAAAGAAACGGTTCTCTTTTCGGTCTCCAAGGAAAAATTGGCGTTTCCTCAGGAAAAGGCAAATTAGAGGAAAAAACAAGTTCTCAGCTTGTTATGTCTATGGAAAAAATTGACATTTTGCAAAAACCTGTCCTCAGTCCCGAAAGAAAGACAAGATTCTCCACATGCTATCCTCTCTTCATCAAGAAGATCTTCAAGATGCTGACCTAGAGTCTTTATATTCTCTTGATAAGACTCCTACAGATCTCTCTCTGTTTGCAATTGATTTCCCTAATACAAACTCCGACCCAGAGTCTTCCCTCTCCGAGTCCGAGGAATCTGATCCCCTCTACCAAGTAATACCTCTTCTTCCCTCTACTTATCCTAATCCTCGGCCTCCCCTCTTATAAAGTCAACCAGTCACCCTTCCTCATGTTTCTGTCCGAATACTTCCTGAACCTTATGCCAAACCCATAAACCTTATTGCCTTCCTTGACACTGGAGTTGCTGCTACAATTCTGAACCCAAAGATCCTCCCTACACAGTATTGGAAATCCCAGGATCCTCCTCTCCCTTTTCTTGCAGCCAACGGTGAAATAGTGATTTTTAGCCACTACAATGACTCAAGAACATCCTATTCTTCTTCAACACTTGCCTACACAAATGCAAGGGTCATAACCCCGAATGGTGAGTTCTATCCACAATAACTCAAGAACACCATCTCCTCCTTCAACGCCAAAGATTACCATCCCAAACCTTAGATAAGACCTAATTTGCTAAGTTACAATGTAAGAACATAAAGTCAAATCCCCCCCCCACACACACACAAAGCAAGAATTCTAAATGCAACATTTCTAAAACAATGTGGGAAGATCGTAAATCACTTCTTTAAATGCAACGTCATGATGGATTCCCATTTTCTTTGCTTGCCAAACTGTGAACTAAAATGTAGGATTAATATTGTGTGTCATATCTGATATATTTTGTCGGTGAACAGTGGATGCAACAACAACTCGTGGTTCAGAATCTTTCACAGTTGCATGGTAATTTGCATAACACCATAGCCAGAGTATGAGTGGCTCGATCTCCTTCATTAGATCGGAATATTTAAAGTTGGTACACACCTTTAGAATCTTCAGTGTTTTCAGAACGTGACTCGATCGGCAACCCTTGGATTGGCATCTATTGTGATTTAGACGATCTTAAGTGCTTAAATGAGAATCAAATATGGTAATATTCGTGTGTGCGATATACTGAATAAGGGTCTTGTTGTGTAGTTGTACAAAACTCAAACTGTTCGACCAACCATAATGTGGAAGACGGAATCGAATCCATCACCGCTCAACGCCTCTACATGCGCCTCATCCAAAGCATCAGAAACAGAATCTGAAGACGTGGCAATATCTGAGCAGCTCAGATTATGATACAATGTGTGCCAGCATAGTGATCTTTGTGCTCTTGACTTACCTACGAGTGCAGAGTGCTCAAAATAGTGCTCAAAATAGAATCTATCTCATATCTCACATCTCTCATTCTAACAAATTTTTGCCATGTGCTTGTGAAGGAATGGTGCAACATGACTAACACCTATCTGTAAGAATTAGCTACCAATTAGCTACCTTCTTTACACCCCCCCCAACCCCCCAAAAAATAAAAAAAGAATTAGCTTCCTTGGGTTTTTGAAAAATATCCCAATTGTTGTAACTTCTTCGTTTAGTATCGAAACGATGCAATTTCAGTTGCATTGGCAAGCATGATTCAATGAAAAATATGTTTTTCATGCAGATTTCTATGCCAAGTTCTACATTAAAGATTTAAAAGATAGCTCCGAACATGTTACCATCGGGTGAACCTATGAAATCACAAATTAATTAGAGAGCGGATCATCTGCTCGTACGAGCAGATGATTTAAACTGGTCTTACAGTTTAAAGATGTCATGTGTCCAACCTCTTTATAGAGGTAATGTTCCATTAATTTATTTATTCAAAATTTTACATCTTTTTTTGTTTTTCCTATTTTTAAGGAATTCCAAATTATTCAGATTTTATTAACCTATTTTATTTGCTTTATTTAGGGGAGTTTCAAATCGTGGATATGTATCCCAATTATCTCATTTTTTTTTTTATCTTCCACGTATCTCCTTTTTTATCTTCCACGTCTCTTTCATTAGCCCGTCTCCCCTCATTTATCCCACTTTAATTGGAATTAGAATTGAAATTGGAATTGAATGTTAGAAAAACAATTTCTTAAGATAAAACCATTACCGATTAATTTATTTATTCAAAATTTTACATCTTTTTTTGTTTTTCCTATTTTTAAGAAATTCCAAATTATTCAGATTTTATTAACCTATTTTATCTCCTTTATTTCGGGGGAGTTTCAAATCATGGATATATATCCCAATTATCTAATTTTTCTTTTATCTTCCACATATCTCTTTTTTTTTATCTTCCAAGTCTCTTTATATTATAGTAATCCGACTTATTAACCCATCTCCCCTCATTTATCCCACTTTAATTGAAATTAGAATTGGAATTGAACGTTAGAAAAACAATCTCTTAAGATAAACCATTACCAAATTTCATTAGTTACATATATAAATATATATATATATATAGTAAATATATATTTTTTTCAATTTTATCTCCAAAATTTTCAAATGGAGTGGTATACTCCACGTCTCTCTCTCTCTCTCTCTCTCTCTCTCTCTCTCTCTCTCTCTCTCTCTCTCTCTCTCTCTCTCTCTCTCTCTCTCTTCGTTTTTCTTCAATTTCAAACCTTTTTAGTAATTGGAGTATTGTTTTTTGTCGTTTTCTCCAATTTCAATCCTGTTAGTAATAAAAAATTTCCAATGGAGTAGCAGATTATGTGCATGTTTGAGTGCATGCTAATCATTGTCTCTATGGGTGAAGATCATCTACAATGAAGCATAAGAAATGCGAGAAAAGAATTGGCTAAAGGTACGTAAAATCTTCTTGAAGAGGAATTAGATCACTCATTGTCAATTCTTATGAATAAAAAGTATAATAAAAGAAAAATAATAATAGTTTAACTTAAATTAGAATTTACGAATATATCTACCAAAATAAAGAATATAAGAATATACATAAAACCTTAATACAACCTCCAATTCCAAATCAAGTGGAGACCAATGTGAGGCAATCCCCACACTTCAAGCTGCGATTTAGCTGATCCAAATTTCTATAAAAAAAAAAAAAATTGATCCTTGTTCAAATTAGAACCAGATGGATTGATGAGTTCGATTACTATACTCAAGCTTGTAATGGTTTTCAGCCATCAGCCATATATGTACTCACACATGATCAATAAAGTGATGGTTGAGAATCCTAATAAGAGAGAGAGAGAGAGAGAGAGACGTGGAAGATATCCACGATTTAAAGCTCCCCCTGAGATAAAAAAGGCTAATAAAATCTGAATAATTTGGAATTCGGAAAACAAGAAAAGATGTAAAATTTTGAATAAATAAATTAATTGGTAATGACTTATCTTAAGAGATTGTTTTGTTAACCTTCAATTCCAATTCCAATTCTAATTCCAATTAAAGTGGGATAAATGAGGGGAGATGGATTAATGAGTCAGTGTTTTTTTTTTTTTTGGTAGAAGGTTACTGAGTCGGATTATTATAATATAAAGAGATATTGAAGATAAAAAAGAAGATATGTAGAAGATATAAAATAAAAATGAGATAATTGGAATACATATCCATGATTTGAAACTCCCCCTAAATAAAGGAAATAAAATAAATTAATAAAATCTGAATAATTTAAAATTTCTTAAAAATTAAAAGAAAAAATGTAAAATTTTGAATAAATAAATTAATGAAATATCACCTCTATAAAAAAGTTGAACACATGCCATCTTTAAACCGTAAGTCCAATTTAAATCATCCCCTGTCAATTAATTATACGAGGCGTTTACCTACTACTTTTACTTTCTAACAAAAACTGTTTAAGGCCATAATAGACTACGAAAAGTCATCCGCCATGCCCGGATGCCTCTCTTAACATTTCCAAACCCTTTTACCACTAATTCTGATATGTCTGCAATCAAGTCACACTTTTTGACTTCTACAAAGTTTTGAAAACAGACTTGGAACACCTGTGTATCACCGTAACACCCAAATATCTACTATGTGGGCCCATCATGTGATCCCGCGTGATCCCTATCACTACCTTTGGATATAAGTCCTTTCTGATGCCACAAGAGAGTGTTGCATGCCGATGTCGTCTCAATCCTTCAATGCCCATCGCACGACCACACACGTGGCAGAGAATCATCGCCCATGCCAGAGTCGTAAAGGTAAAACGACCAACATGTGGAGGTCTGATCTCTTATCACTTTGACTATACGTCCTCCTAAAGCCATGAGCCCACGGTTTGGTACCGTTTGACGCACTCATATACGTCATCAACATGATATAGATAAGCATAGTGCCCGGCATCTTTTCTGCTTCCCCCCTCCCCACTCCTTATCACTTATAAATGCCCCCCACCTCCTTTCTTCTCTCTCAAGCAGCTCTCTCTCTCTCTCTCTCTCTCTCTCTCTCTCTCGTATGTGTATGTGAAAGAAGCGATGGGAGAAATTGGGATCATTTCAATTGTGATATTGAGCATTTTGGTTGTGTGGTGGGGATGGAAAGTGTTGGAATGTATATGGTTGAGGCCTAAAAAGCTGGAGAGGCTTCTGAAGGAACAAGGCATCAAAGTCACTCCATACAATTTACTGTCGGGTGATCTAAAAGAGAACCAGCGGCAATTCGAGGAAGCTCGGTCCAAGCCCATGAACTTATCCCATAATATTGTTCCACGTGTGTTGCCCTTTCATCTTCAAACAATAGAGAAGTACGGTATGTATTACCTCCTATTCTCTCTCTAAATTTGTTTCACACACTACTATTTTTATCCAGTAGGATTGGGCTTGTGAATTCCAATCTAAATCGGGTTATTCCCAGTGGACGACGACGAGGGCTAGGCTTAAGAGAGCAAAATGATGGCTGATTGCAATGACTTAATTTGATAGGGTGGAAGGGAGAATAAGAAACTGTCAATAGAATTAGTAATGGACCTGGTTCTTAGGGAAGGCCCAATGAACTGCAGCCTGTAAAACTTATATGATTTCATTTTCAATCGTTTTATTTTCCTTTTAAGAAATGTAAAAAGATTTTAATTCTGTATGTGTAAAAGAGGATTAATTGTTGATAATGAAAATTTTCAATTTAAAATTGCAGGTAAAAACTCTGCCTTTTGGTTTGGAACAACTCCAAGATTGTATATTATGGATCCTGACCTCATAAGAGACATTATGAGCAACAAGTTTGGTCACTTTCAGAAGATCAAAGGAAATCGACTAGTAAAGTTTTTTTTGACTGGACTTGTAACCTATGAGGGTGAGAAATGGGCCAAACACAGAAGGATTATAAACCCTGCCTTTCATATGGAAAAAATTAAGGTTGCTTCTATATCTTTCACATTTCCTTCTAATCCCTTTAAATTTATATAATGTAAAATAGATTTACATCATTTCATTGGAGGAAGAAGAAAACTACCATTTTCTTTCCATGGTATAAAACCCATATTACATATTCTTATGTTATTGTGATGCTGATAGATTGCATCTTCTTCTTCTTCTTTGTTATCTGTCAAAGCAAATGTTATCGGCATTTTACACAAGCTCTAATGAGATGGTCAGCAAATGGGAGAAATTGGTTGCATCAGAAGGGTCTTGTGAATTGGACGTGTGGCCCGAACTCCAAAATTTAACAGGAGATGTCATCTCTAGGGCAGCATTTGGTAGCTCTTACGAAGAAGGTAGAAGGATATTCAAATTACACGATGAGCAAGCCGAGCTTCTCGTGCAATCTTTCCAGACTGCATTCATCCCTGGTTTTAGGTACAATTCGTCTTTCTTACCTACTTTAGTTAATTTCTAAATTTTCTAAAATCAATTTAAATAATTTTCCTTTGTCCTATTGAGTATTACTAGACCCAAACTGATATTTATTTTCAATAGCTTCATATGAGTAGCAAAAGGTTTTTGTTAGAGTACGACATTGATAGTGTTAAGTTTGTCTCGAATTCTTGACCTGTTTTGAAGATTGACCCGATCCGACATATTTTGGTGGTGACCTGAATGAGAAATTTTCTGAGATCTGTGATGGAAATAGAGGGATTGGGCCGATAGGCCCAAGCCCGGAGCCCATCACTGATCTCGTATGGGGGTGCGGGGGTTACGCCCCCGCGGTATGGTTCGACCGGATCGACCGTGACCTGATGGGTCGACCCACGATTTAGAGTATATATAATGTACTGTTGTTTGTTGAGAAAGTCATTGTATTCCAGGGTTTTCACGCAGCTAGGGTTTCAGGGCGAGTTTTTCCTCGCTGCTGCTAGGGTGTAATTTCTCTTCTGCATAGTGAATCATCTTTTTCTTCACCCGAGGACGTAGGTGTGTGAACCTCGTTAAATCTCTGTCGTACGGATCTATTGTCTCTTTATTATTCGTGTTTCTTGGTGTTTGATCTAACAGATAGCTTATAAATCCTCAATAGGAAAAAGATTGCTACACTACACTTGACCACTTGTACAAATTCTTTAATACTCTTCTCACACTGACATATTATCTCTTAATGTGATGATATGGGTCCCATGTAGATGGTACCATTTTTTAACCCCAAATTGGTTTTTCCTACAGATTTCTTCTTACACTGTCTATGTAGGTAACCTTTCATATAGTTCAAAACATGACAGCAAATGCTAGTGACTTGAGCAGTAGTTCAATCTCACTCATGTTTGAATTTATTTCTAAAGTAAACCAAAAGGAGAAAGGTGTCAAGTTTAAAATTTTGATCTTTGTCCTCACCTATGTACAGTTTGCTGCCAACGAAAAGGAACAAACGAATGAAAGAAATTTACAGAGAAGTGCAATCCCTTTTAATGGGCATCATCAACAAAAGACAAAAGGCTATGGAGGTTGGAGAAACCAATAACGATGACTTGTTAGGCTTGTTACTTGAATCCAACAATAAGGAAATTCATGAAAACAAAAACAAGAAGAATGTTGGGATGACCATCGAAGAGGTCGTCCAAGAGTGTAAACTATTTTACTTTGCAGGACAAGAAACCACATCTGTTCTCCTTGTTTGGACGATGGTTGTATTAAGTATGCATTCTGAATGGCAAGTTCGTGCAAGGGAAGAAGTATTACAAGTCTTTGGGAAGGACAAACCAAATTTTGATGGGCTAAGTCACCTAAAAATTGTAAGGACTTGCTTTCCTATCAGTCATAGATGATATATATCATGCATTAGATTAGATGAAGTCTATTAAATTTAGATAATAGTTTTTCTAAACCTTTTTCCCTTTCTTAATCTTTCATTGCAGGTTACCATGATTCTATATGAGGTTCTTAGATTATATCCACCAGCGATATTTATTAATCGGTGTACATACAAGAACACAAAACTAGGAGAAGTAACTTTGCCCCCTGGAATACAGTTAATGTTACCTATAGTCCTAGTTCACCATGATCATGAAGTATGGGGTGAAGATGTAGAAGAATTCAAACCAGAGAGATTTGCAGAAGGGATCTCAAAGGTCACAAAGAATAAAGTCTCATTTTTCCCATTTGGTTGGGGCCCTCGAATATGCATTGGGCAGAACTTCGCAATAATAGAAGCAAAGATGGCTTTAGCAATGATTTTACAACGATTTGCTTTTGAACTTTCTCCATCCTATGCTCATGCTCCTACAACTATAGCAACTCTTCATCCACAGTATGGTGCTCAAATTATATTACATAAACTGTAAAGTCATCTTCATAATCATCATTTCTTGGTGATTTATCATTAGAAATTTTCATTGCGAGTTATTTTGATTGTTTAATTTTGTACCAAATGTACTATGTTTACATATGTTTGAAAATCTACTCTTAACAACGAAGGAGAGAATATAGTTATTGGTGTTACAATTGTTTTGGAATTTACAGAAACACGACAACAAAAAAGGCCTATAATTGCGAAAAATGAAACTTTTCTTAACAAGCTTGTTATTAACGAACTATCAGCTAGACATTTCGTGAAATGCTAACAATAAATATTAGATGAAAGCACAAATCCAAACAAATCCAAACAAGTATATGAGATGATAAACCACTCTGATGAATATTGGACATTCTCCTATTAAGTTTGGAAACTATACAGATCTCAAAGATCAACCCATTCATAACTTAAGCCTTTCAAGTTAAAAACTATACTTACTGACAGGTGAGTGAAAGGTTCTTAACCAGTTAAAACATGATTAAAAATACACTCTTAATAGCCATCACAACAGAAAAGAATACAGTAAGATGTTATACATACTAGTTCAGGAAAAGTCAAGTATACTAGGTTGAACCTAAAATCAATAGGATCTTAAGGAGATACTGCAAACTTATGAAGAGATCTTCAGCTTCAATGTCTGTAGCTCTTGATGTATTCAATGAAGACCTCGTCTTCTTTGGAAGTCCACTTCTCCACCAACTTCCCCAAACCCTCTCCTCGCGCCCTTGGGCCTTGACATTATCATCATCCTCTCAGACCCCAAAACCAAACCCAACACCATCCCCGTTGTCGCCAACACCACCACCACGACAACCCCATCTTCCTTCGTCTCCTGATTCGCACCCGAAAAATCTTGTAAGGGTGTTGATTGATGGTCATTGTGTCAATCGGAACATGGAAAGTGTTTATATGCTCTTAAAGGATATGGATTTGAAAGAATGTTGCTTCTGATGAGGTGGCCTACAATAATCTAATCCAAGGACTCTGTAGGGGGGGGGGGGGAAAGTTGAATAAGCTTGTGGGATTCTCAATGAAATTAAGATCAAGGGCATCAAACCTGATCACATCAGTTAAAATCCTCTCATGGATGAATTGTTGAACAAATAGCAACCAAGAAGTAATACATCAATTGAAAATAAATGTCCTTAACGCAAAAAAAAATGAAAGAAGTGTAAGAAAATTGCATACCAGACCAAACCATATTATATTAAAGAACGTGGGCACTTGCACTTTACTAGCTTCCCGACTGAGATTCAGCACCACTTCAAGCTCTCCACGCCAGAGAGAGAGAGAGAGAGAGAGAGAGACCAGAAATCAAAGAGAGATTGAAACTAGGTGGCTAATAGACAAAGACCAGAAAGCTAAGGTCTGATGGGCTATTTCGTGAAGGTCCTTGTTAAAGTGGATGCTATTGAAACGGCGTCTCGAATCGAAGAGGTCCAAGTTGAGAGAATGGAACCAAGTACTACAAAAATCTTTGGTTTCAGGCAAAAGGTTCTGTATGAGGATGGAATCACATGATGTGATTTTTGCAAAAGACTAGGACATACTGTTGAGGAATGCAGGTCTAAGAAATAAGAAGATGAAAGACAGGAAGCCATGGAAAACTCAGCTGCAATACCTAGTGCGATCTATGTTGAAGATGGAGTCGACTCGGGACTAGTTAACTCGCTGGAGGATTGAGTCCTAAAGGTGGCAACTGCTGATTGCGATTCCCCTCCCATAAATCGCTCCTTGGCTTCCAATCAGGTTGCAGATTTGGAAGGTAACATTCAAATTGTGCTGGACTCTTTACCGTCCAATTCAAATCCCTCTTTATTGGGCAATCTTGACGCATAAGATAAGGAGATATCTCCTAATTCAAATCTTCTTATTTGGAGGAGGGAGGGGTAGTTGGATCTGGATCTGGATCTGGATCTGGATATGGGTCGGATTTGAACCCAGGGAATTACGACGGAGAATGAAGAGGAAGATCAGGTTGACCCCATGGACGAGACTGTTGAAACCATGGGGAGTAATATGAGATCAGTCCCTCTCTGGCCAAGGAGAGAGGCTACGATTAGAGGAAGGGGTGGAGGTGGCGGACAGCCTTCAAGAGGTGGTCGCATAGCTAGTTCCCTAAGCAGTGAAGGCGACTCTCAAATTTTCAGCTTTCAAGACACGGAAATTACGAATGGTAGAGTAGCCTTGAATTTTCAGGAGGTAGAGACGATTGATAGGGCAATTTCCGCTCGAGAAAAAGATGTTGTAGGTGCTCCTGAAGGAGGGAAGTAGAGAAAAAGGAAGGGTGGTCAGACCGGCAAGTCTGACAAAGTCGAGTGTTAAAATCACCTCTGATGAGAGCCATAATCTAGAAAATAAGAGGAGTGAGGAATACCGCTGGTATTAGGGCCTTGAAGTCTATGCTGCGGGAGTGCTCTCTTGATATCATATGTGTTGCTGAACCGATGGTGCATCCTAGTAAGTTTCCATTCCTTATGGTTAATAAATTGGGATTTATGGCTGATTTCATTCATAATCACCATATGGACAAAGTTCCCAATTTATGGGTTCTCTGGAAGCAAGGTATAACTCGTCCCTCTGTTGTTTCCATGTTGGATCAACATATTACTGTAGTAGTTGATAGGTTAGGTACCAAAGTGGGTCTCTCTTTTGCTCATGCCAGTAGTTTTAAAGTTTTGCGAAGAGACTTGTGGATTGATTTGGGTCATGTGGGGTTATCTACCATTCCATGGTCTGTGATAGGAAATTTTAATGCAACTTTATTTTCACATGAGAAAAGAGGTCCAGGAAAGTTCAATAATGCCTTGGTGGTGGAATTTCAGGCTATGGTGGACTCATGTTTTCTTATTTCGGTTCCCTCTCAAGGGAAGAAACTTACGTGGACAAATAACCGTAGGAGAGGCCGTGTCGCAGTTGCGCTTGATCATAGCTTCTGTAATGGGAAGTGGTTAGACTTTCTTAAAAACATCTCTCAACGAGTTCTCCAGTGTACTGTGTCTGATCATGCCCCTATTATGGTTATTTCAGATGTTGTTCCTAAGCCATCTAATATCACATTCAGGTTTCACAGTTTTTGGATGGAGGACGAAATTTTTTAAATATTATCAAGGAGGTATGGGAAAAGCAGGTCTATGGTAATCCCATTTTTTCTCTATGTCAGAAGTTGAAGTAGGTGAAGCTGTCCTTGAAACCATGGGCGAAAAAGACTTTTCTCAACCCTGATATTGATTTGGAGAGAACTTCTGATGATTTGAAGGCCATCTAAAACGAAATAGAGGTGTCTGATGAGCTTTTTAGCAAAAAGGCTTAAGCGAAAACTGCCTTTCTCAAGGCTACTTAGAGGCATGCCCAACTTTGGTCAGAAAAAGCCATGTAGAAGTGGATGAAGGAATGTGATTGGAACTCTAAATTCTTCCACTTTTCTGTGAAAATGAGACATTCTCGAAATCAGATTCATTCTCTTATGAAAGAAGATGGATTCAGACTACTATGAATCTTTCCATGGGGCGGTGCAGGTGTCCTCTCACTGGGACCTTCTTGATTGCATTCCTCAGGAGCCTAGGGATGGTGATAATTCTGCCCTTGAGGCTATCACATCAAAGGAGGAAATTAAAAATGCAGTTTGGGACCTTGATCCAGATAGCTCACCCAGTCTGGACAATTTTTCAGGCAACTTCTTTAGACGTGTCTGGGATATTGTAGAATCTGATTTTTGTAGAGCTGTTATCAATTTTTATAGGGTGGGAAAACTTCCTTTGGGGTGGATAATTGTTTTATTACCCGGAGAAATTACACTCCCCTCCCCTGTATGTTTCAGGTATTACAAACCCTCCCTTATGAAGTTTGTAATTAAAAATTCTTCCCTTCTAAGTTGTAGATTATATCAACCTTACCCTGACCGTGAGTGAGAAATCGTTAAGTGTGTTACAAATTTGTATTAAACCCCAAAATACCCTTGGTCCAATGGAGATGATAATTTTCCCTCAACCCTTACCATCGTCTCCTTCCTTGAGAAACCATGGGAAAGTTAGGGTTTTTGCGCTATATGAAGTCACCGGCTGATGCGTGGCCTAAGAAACCCTTGCTCCTCCTCCTCTCTCCTCTCTCCCCTACCCAAGGATTTTAAATCAAAGTCATCTCGGCGAATATAATAGTAAACAAGAGCTGAATCATCTCTTTAAAATTAGCCTAAGACTGCCAAATCCAGGGGCAGAAGAACAAAGTTTCAGAGATCTACAAAATTACAAAGACCTAGACAAGAGAAGTGGCCTAGAATGCGAGGTTCGATGCTTGTGGAGCAGGGGCAGGGGAATGGGAATGAGTCAAAGATGAAGCTAAGAATGAGATAGTAAAACGATCAAATGTTCAACTTTCTAATCTAACTTTCTATTTCTTTTTGCTCTCTCTCCTTCGAACGGTGATTTGAGCAAAAAGAAGTTTGATCCAGCTTCAAGCCGATTCAGAACAAGTTGCACATCAATTCAAGCCGATTCATCCCAATTCCAATTCGATCTTGAATAGAAACAATGGAGTAAATACAAACCTCCACATTTTATATAATATTGGGTAAATGCGAATCTCCATTCTTTCTCACCAGGAAAAAAAAAAACTCACTCTTTCTGACTTCTGACCAGCGAATCACCACTAACCCACTCCCACTTTTCACTCTTAATTTCTATTCAAATCACTACATTCCTTGTAAACCCTCAACAGACCTTTGATTCGAATCATACATCCCCAAAAACATCCTTCGTCGTTCGGAATATGTTCATCGGATTTTGGTTCTTGGGATTCATTTGATCCTTTTCTGTGGGGTTCATTATGTGTTATCCAATGGAGCCCATAGCTTGAGATGGTGGAATCAATTGATTCTCAGATGCATGAAAGTGAACTCCAATAGAGAAATTTCCCCCTTCGACTACAGATTATCGAAGACGATGGGATTCTAGAGGTTAATGCAAAACTCATGTCTGAACTCCGTACGAAGGGGATGGGGGTAAAAAAAGTCATTTAAGATTTGCTTCTAACAGTGTTAACACCATAGGGTACATTTGTATTACAAACTTTGCAGGGGATCTGAGTGTAATACCTGAAACATACAGGGGAGGGGAGTGTAATTTTCTCGTTACCCTGATTCCAAAAGTTTCGGGTGCCTCTTCTCTAAAAATTTTTCGTCCAATTTGCATGGGTAATTTATTTTGTAAAGTGATCTCAAAGATCTTAGCTTCTAGAGTCTTGTGTCTCCTTCCTCATTTTATCTTTGAGGAGCAAGGAGCCTTCCAAAGAGGCAAAATAATTTCCTCCAATATTAGTCTTGCCTCTGAACTTGCAAATTTGATGCACTCATTTGTGAGGGGAGGGGGTATGGGTATAAAATTGGATATTTAGAAGGCCTGTGAGTCTCTCTCATGGGAGTTCCTTTTGCAACCCTAATGAAATTGGGCTTCTCTCAAAATTGGGTCTCTTGGATTTATGAAATTCTTTCTTCTTCAAGAGTTTCTATTTTGGTGAATAGTCCAGTTGGTTATTTCGGGGCTCGTCATGGTGTTCTCCAAGGGGATACCATTTCTCCCATTCTCTTTATTCTGATTGAGGAGGTGTTGTGTAGAGGTCTGAAAGACTTAATAGATAAGAGAAAATTGAAGGCAGTCTTGGGCCTAGGGGAGCGGTTATTCCCTCTAATCTATTATTTGCTGATGATATATTTCTGTTCATGAATGCTTCTGCTTCCTATGTAGGAATCTTTAAAACTTCCTTCTTAGGTATCAGGAGTTTTCCGGGCAACATATTAATCTCGAGAAGAGCAAGATTTTTTTTGGGAAGGTTACTCCTCACAGGAAGCAATATATTTCAGAAACTTTGGGTTTTCTAATCTCTAAACTTCTAGTGATATGTTTGGGAGTAGATATTTTCAAAGGGAGGGTCTCCAACAAGCACTTGTTTCCAATGATGGATAAAATCAAGACCAAACTAGCTAGTTGGAAGGGTAAGCTATTATCTTTGGCGGGAAGAGTTGAGCTGGTCAGATCTGTGATTTCAGGTATTCCCATACACAACTATGTTGTGTATTGGTGTCCTCAAACAACCATAAATACAATGGAACGGTGGATGCGGAATTTTATTTGGTCTGGTGATGTTGAGAAACAGAAGAAAGTTGTGGTCAAGTGGGAGAATACTTGCAAACCAAAGCAGGAGGGAGGACTGGGTATAAGAAAGTTGTGAGATGTTAATTCTGTTTGCTTTTGCAAGTTAGCCTGCCAAATCAAGCATTAGAATTTTATTATGAACTCTTTTTTTAAAGCAAGGTTTATGAATGTAGATGGGTCGCTCAAAACCAGCTATAAATCATCCTCTGTATCTTTCCAGGATTGAAGAAGGTGCGGAATACTATCTCTGATTTTGAACGGTTGTATGTTGGAAATGGAGAGAAAATAAATTTCTAGCTTGATAGATGGTTGGATAGGAAGTCTCTCACTGAAGGTTCTAGTTTGGACTTAAATGTTTTTAAGGATGCAAATAAAAAAGTGGCTGATTTCATCGCAGAGAAGATGGACTCTCCCCTCAGCAAACTCGGCTAAAGGATTCTTTTGCTAAGGAAAATCAAATTATGGTTTCAGACCTTGAAGATATCTACCATTGGATGCCTACTCCTTCGGGTGTTTTCTCTATTCACTCTGCATGGAATCCCATCAGGAGGAAAAATCCAAAGGATCCCTGGTATTCTCTCATCTAGAAGTCTCCTCTTTAACCTCGGCAAGCAGCTTTTGGTTGGAGAATGTATGACAATAGTCTTCCAATAGATGATGTAGTGAGAAAGTGTGGAGTTCAGATGTCATCTAGATGTGATCTCTGTGGTGTCGCTGAGGAAACAAAGATGCATTTATTTTTAACATCCAGATTTTCATCTCATATTTGATAGCTCTTCTGTGCTCTTGCCAATACTCACTGGCCTTCTTTCAACAACTTTGAAGATGTATTGAAGTGGTGGAAGGGGAATGCTCGCTCCATATCATTCAAAAAAGTTTGGAATAGTGGCGCCATCCTTGTTCCTTACTTCTTGTGGATGGAGAGAAATGCAAGGTGTTTATGATGGCACCCCAAGTCCTTACAAGCGCTGCTTTGCAATGATTAAAGGAGAACTCAGTTTATTTTCTTCGATGCTATCTGGGAAAGCTGTTTCCATTTCAGATTTGCTGTATGCTAGGAATATTGGAATTCACAACATACAGTGTAAGAAAAGGGAGACAATGAAAATTTTCTTGTGCTCTCCTTTTTTGGCATGGGTAAAGCTAAATATCGATGGCTACTCCTTAGGTAATCCAAGGAAGGCCGGTGTTGGGGGTGTTTATAGGAATGGGAAAGCTAAAGTGATTTTTAACTTCAGCGAAGCCATAGGGGTGAATTCAAATTTTGAAGCAAAATTTTTGGCAGTGATTTCTAGTTTGGAACATGCAATGTCCATCAATGTTCAGAAACTATGGATTGAGTGTGACTCTGTGACAGTGGTCACTCTTCTTTCTTGAGGCCTAGTCCCCTGGTTTGGTTTCAAAGATGAAGGAGCCTCAAAATTTACCTGGATTCAATTGAATGGAAGATTATCCACCGCCATAGGGAGGTCAATTAGATAGTAGATTTCCTGGCTAAATCAGTAGCTAAGTTTGATGCCTCAAAGTTTGTGATGGTGTGGTCCCCTTTGAAGATTATGGAACTGAAGTTGGATGAAAATGTGTGTCCGCGTTACAGATGTAATTGTTTCTATTTTATCTTTGATAGGTTTAGATCCTTGGAGAGTTTTTTCTGCTAATGGCAATGCTGAAAGTGAGAATTCTCACTCTAGGATCTTTTCCTATTTCTAGTTGTTCCTTTTTCCGTGTACCACATTTTTTTTCTTCCTTTTAATAAATAATATATATATATATATATATTGGATCTTGTAGCAAAAAAAAAAAAAAAAAAACTAAATGGATAATAAAGGAGAGATCGAAAGGCAGAGATGTCTATCAAAGGGAGATTGAAAGCAAGATGGATAACATAGGAGATTAGAATGGTATTAAGGTTATGGCCTTATGGAGTTATGGGAGACAACTTCATTTTTGTAGGAATGAAAAGGGTTGGAGGGGGGGCGTGTAAAACTATGCCATCAGGATTTTCCAGGAAAACTTGAGAAAGATGAAGTATAAAAGTGAGTCCACATCGTCTGCAGTAAGCAGTGAGGTATAGTGAGTATCGGACGCCTGAGAGCATCTGGTCACGTGCCCCAAGGAGCTCCCAACCATTTAATGCTCACTATACCAATGCAACAGTTACAGACGATTTTCACCATATAGAAGTTGTAGTTGGAAGGTAACAAGAACATTAAAATGAAATATTTGTCTATAACTCAACCAAAATATTTTACATTTTACTCCACTTTATTATAAAATTCCATCGAGCATAAAAAAAAAATAATGATTATATCTTAAAAGTATGACTATCAAATATTGTAGAAGTTTTAACTTTTAAATAGGTTAAATAGAAGTTCAACCCTAGTATGACCCAGTCCATGTAGTTATGTGGTAAGTATGGGCCCGTGGGATTAGTCAGGCCAAAGGCCTGGATACTTGTTGTTAGCAAAAAAAAAAAAAAAGAGAAGTAAAGTTTAAACCATATGGTGATGAAAATTCTTTTTTTTTTTGGCTTTTTGAAACCAATTTCACCTAATTTGATCTCACTAGAACTTTTGACTTTGTTTTAGACCATATGTGACACAAATATTACAATGATAATCATGTTAAAACAATGGAAATTTTTTATCTTTATAACCTACTAGTTGAAAGTTTACGGACATTAATTAAAGGCGCCATCACTTTGTCAAAGTACTGACCCCACTTTAAAGACCATAAAGGCACCATCAATTTTCCAAAGTACTGACGTACGAGTGCATTATAGCTTCTTTTTTTTTTTAATTAATTATTATTATTATTTTTTTAATGATAAACCATCTTATATTAAATAAGGAGAAATGTTTTATGTCTGAGAACGTGATCTATGTGCATTTCCCATGAGTGTGTCCCTCCTCCCTTCTATAAAATATTTGAGGATAGAAAGACCCAGACAGTAAACTTATTTCTATTAAATAAATATGTAACATCAGCTAGGAAGATTAGAACTCTAGAAATGTAGGAAATTGTATAACCTCTTTAAGTTGTTTGAGACCTGTAAAGCTCTAATAAGTAGTTTACGGCTGCATTTGATAACACTCTCCAAATCATTGATTTTTAGCTTTCCATAAAAGATTATGAGTAGAATTGTGTTTGGCACACCGATCTATGTTTTTGCTCGCAGTGGGCAGTTCTCATTTGAAAAAATGTGCTCCGTTAACACATTTTGACTAAGAAAAAAAAAATGCTTTTTTCCATTTGTGAGTATTAAAAAATCAATCTCTCTCTCTCTAAAATGAGCATGGACCGAACTCAATCATATGGATAGCTACCTTTCTGGGATTTTCTCCATCAGATTATCTTGGGACAATGTCCGCTGCCTTAACAAAAAGGTCGGCACCCATTGTGCGGTTCAAGAGTTGCATTCCTAGGCATTTGCCTACGACTAGTAGAGTAGTAGGTGCATGGATTAAGGTCTTCCTACTAAAGATCCCTTAGAGGACTCTTTCAATAGTCTCCTTTTTATATTTTTGTTTGGCTGGGAGAGCGAGTAGGGATCACTTATTCTTTGAATGTTCCTTTGCCAATCAAGTTTATCATTAGGCTCCGTCACCTTCTCAAGATCATGATAATAGTGTCATTCTGGAGGCACATTGGATCGAGAAAAGCTTCTTCCAAAGAGACTATTGATTATACTGCTAAGTCGGCATTTTGTATCACTATTGTCCACATTTTGGAACGAGAGGAAATAATCAACCAGTTTTTGAGAAATCATCTACTGTTTGAGATTTAAAATATAACCGCAAGCGTACGGATCAGTGTAGCTACGGGTCGAACACTGGGAGAGCAGTCACTTTATTTTTTATTTCTTTTAATAATGCGAAAGTGAACTGATTAATGGTTGTGATCTAATTCTAATTACCGTCCTAAAAATAACGTCCTAACCATTCGTCATCTAAGAATTTAAAGACGCAAGCCACGCAATTAAAATTAAATAAATAAATAACTGAAAATAAACAACCCACGCAATTAAAAAAAATAATAATAAAGGAAAAAATAAAAGCTGAAATAAAAATAAAGTAAAAGAAAGGGATAAAGCTAGAGAGAGACTCACAAGTAGGTTTCTCTACTTAGCCCGAGGGATGCATCATAATATGAGCTTCCCTACTTGACCAGAGAGTCACTCTTACAAGGGTTACTCTACTTGGCTTTAGGGAAAGGGAGACAATTAAAATAAAAGCAATAAATTGATGGTTCTATGGCTAGGAGGGGCAAAGCCAACACATACACTAGCCATGAACCTTGGGGGAAAGGGATA
>NC_056557.1:30173825-30229737 GCF_013358625.1 Macadamia integrifolia | reverse complement strand
CTAAGGGACCAATCCTTATGGTTGGGATTAACAGTTTTCTCCAAGATTTGTTTGATCTGCCTATTAGACACCTCCACTTGGCCACTAGTTTGGGGGTGATAAGGGGTAGATAACTTATGGGTGATTCCATACTTTTTCATTAGGGCCTCAAAAGGCCGATTACAAAAATGAGTACCCCTATCACTAATTATTGCACGTGGTGCACCAAAGCGGGAAAAAATGTTCTCTTTGAGAAACTGGACCACCACTTTGTGGTCATTAGTTTACAAGATATGGCCTCTATCCATTTAGAAACATAATCAACGGCCAAAAGTATGTACAAATTCCTAAAAGAATTAGGGAATGGTCCCATAAAATTGATGCCCCATACATCAAAGATCTCAACTACCAAAATAGGGTTGAGGGGCATCATGTTCCTTTTATTGATATGGTCAAAAGACTGGCAGGCAGGGCAAGCCTTACAAAAATCAAAAGCATCTCTAAAAAGAGTGGGCCAATAAAATCCGCATTGGAGAACCTTTGTGGAAGTCTTCTTAGGTCCAAAGTGTCCACCACATGCATGATCATGACAAAAAGAGAGAATGGAATGTTGCTCATGATCAGGAACACATCGTCGGATAATCTGATCCGGACATATCTTAAACAAATAAGGATCATCCCAGAAAAAGTGCTTAACATGGGAATGAAACCTATACTTATCTTGGGTGGACCAATGATCCGGAGTCACACCTGAAACTAAGAATTTGACAATGTTAGCAAACCATGGTTCACTGGACATTGCAAATAATTGTTCATCTGGAAAGTTCTCGTTAACTGGAGAATCAACAGTCAAGGAATTGGGAAGCCGGGATAAATGGTCTGCAACTAGGTTTTCAACTCCATTCTTATCCCTAATTTCTAAATCAAACTCTTGCAAAAGTAAAACCCACCTAATGAGACGGGCTTTGGCATCCTTCTTCTGAACTAGGTATCTGAGGGCAGAATGATCAGTATACACCACCACATGTGAACCAACTAAGTAAGACCGAAAGTTTTCTAATGCAAACACAACAGATAAAAATTCTTTTTCAATGGTTGTATAATTGAGTTGTGTATCATTTAAGGTCCTACTAGCATAGTAAATGACAGTGGGCAACTTATTAATCCTTTGACCCAAAACTGCTCCTATGGCAAAATCCAAAGCATCACACATCAGTTGAAAAGGTTCAGTCCAAACAAGTGGTTAAACAATGGGTGCATTGGTCAACTCCTTCTTAAGTTGCTTGAAGGATTCTAGGCACTCTTTAGAAAATTCAAAAGTTTGATCTTTGACAAGTAATGAGGTGAGAGGTCGAGCTAACTGACTAAAGTTCTTAATAAACCTTCTGTAGAAGCCTGCATGCCCTAGAAAGGACCGAACATCCTTAACATATTGAGGAGGTGGTAAATTATCAATTAAATCTACTTTGGCTCTATCTACCTTAATTCCCTCCTTGGATATTACATGGCCTAAAACAATACTAGATTTAACCATAAAATGGCATTTCTCTCAATTCAAAACCAAATTCTTAGATATGCACCTTTTCAAAACTAGGGAAAGATGATGAAGACATTCAAAATAGGAATTCCCATGAATTGAAAAGTCATCCATAAATACTTCTAAGAATTTTTCGACCATGTCAGAAAAAATGCTCATCATGCATCGTTGGAACGTAGCAGGGGCATTGCAAAGCCCAAAGGGCATACGCCTGTAATCAAATATTCCATATGGGCATGTAAAAGTGGTCTTATGTTGGTCCTCTAAAGCAATTGGGATTTGGTTATAGCCGGAATATCCATCAAGAAAGCAATAGTATTCATATCTAGCTAACCTCTCTAACAACTGGTCAATGAATGGCAATGGGAAGTGGTCCTTCCAGGTTGCCACATTTAACTTCCTGTAGTAAATGTACACACGCTATCCTATTTGGACACGGGTAGGGATCAACTCATTATTGGTATTAGGAACTATAGTCACACCAGACTTCTTAGGCACTACGTGAACTGGGTTTACCCATTGGCTGTCAGAAATAGGATAAATTATTCTATGATCCAAGCACTTTAGGATCTCTTTCTTAATGGTTTCCATCATCACTGGGTTAGCTCTTCTTTGGGGTTCCGTGGATGGTTTGGAATCCTCCATAAGATGTATATGATGTTGCACAATAGAAGGGCTTATACCCTTGATATCAGCCATGGTCCAACCTAGGGCTTCCTTATTATCTTTTAACACTTTAAGTAACTCCTCTTCCTAGCTAGACGTCAAATTTGAAGAAATTATTACAGGAAGAGTCTGGTTAGGCCCTAGGAAAGCATACCTCAAATTATATGGAAACTCCTTAATATCTAGCTTAGGGGGCTCAACTATGGAAGGCTTGGGAATGGAATTGGAAAGGGGTCCTAAGGGCTTCATGAGTGTGTGAAGACTCAAGAATTCAGAAAAGAAATTTTCACTATCATCATCCAACTCATCCATACACTCTTGGAATTCTGAATCAAAATCAATATCAAAGTTGGTAACTAAATCATCAGAAAAATCCAGAAAATCCTCAAGCATATTGATCTCTTCTTCCATATGTGGTTGCTTGCCAATCCTAAACATGTTAAACTCAACAGTTTGGATATCAAAAGATAATCTTAGGAAACCATTCCGACAATTGATTAATGCATTACTGGTAGCCAAGAATGGTCTTCCTAAAATTATTAGGATCTCATCCTTGGTTGAGAAGGGCTTGGTATCTAACATAATGAAATCAACAGGGAAAATAAATTCCCCCACCTTTAGTAAGACATCCTCAACCATCCCTTTAGGAATCTTAACAGACCTATCTGCCAACTAAAGAGTAGTTCCAGTGGCTTTTAATTCTCCCAATCCTAGTTGCTTGTACACATGGTAAGGTAAAAGATTCACACTTGCACCAAGGTCAAGTAAGGCATGCTCAATATAGGTGTTGCCTATGACACAATATATGGTAGGGCTCCCTGGATCCTTATACTTGGCTGCTATAGGCTGAGTAATTATGGAACTAATGTTACCTGCCAAGAACGCCTTTTTGGGCACACTAGTGATACTTTTGTGAGTACACAAATCTTTCAGTACTTTTGCATAGGCGGGGATCTGGGATATGACATCCAAAAGAGGGATGTTCACTTCTACCTTTTTGAAGACTTCTAAAATTTTGTCCATGGAAGCAGTATTTCTTTTGTTTACCAAGCGATTAGGAAATGGGACAGGATGAACATAAGGACTGTTAGGGATTTGCCCCTGTTCAGAAGAATCATTTTTAGTTTTCTCAACCAAATCATCTTTAGTTTCAGAAAAATCTTTAGGTTCATCAGACGAACCTGAAACAAGAGGCACACTTGTGTCCTCAACTGAAGGAGAGTTATCTTTAATAATAGATGAGGAAGATTTAGGAACCCTCTGTAAGTACTCTCTACCATTCCTAAGGGCATAAACAACATTGCATTGGTTAGAGGGCCCTTGTTGAGTCTGACCTTGTACTATATTCAGTGGTGCATTAGTTGGTCCTTGTGAACTAACAGGTTGATTATGCCTAGGGTTAGGCTCTGGTTGACTTGGTAAAGTTCCCTTCTCCCTCTCACGCATAATTGAGACAACTTGAGTAAGTTCTCTCGTAAGATTTTGATGGCTTGTCATGAGGAGGGCCATATTTTTTCTAAGTCACTTATTCTACTTGCCTCTCCAGTGTTGGTAAACCCAGGGGGTTGCTGATAAGATGATAGGAGAGGGGCCCTAGGAAAACTCGCCTGAGGTCCTACATTTGACCTAGAAAAAGTACTTTGGGAAAAAGATTGTTGTGCAAAGGGAGGCCTTTGGGGTCCAGGTTGACCTTGATTATAGAAATTGGAAGGTCCTGCTTGGTTGCCCTGATTCCAAGAGAAATTTGGGTGATTTCTCCATCCTGGATTGTATGTGTTACTATATGGATTATTCTGGTATAAGGCATTAACACTATCATTAGAAGTGCCCCCAGAGGTGTTAGGGCATTCTTCTATGACAAGTCCAGGGGACTGGCACCAAGCACAAATCTTAACCAAATTGACTGATGATGGCTCTCTAGGAACAATAGCCTCAATCCTCTTGATTAGGCTATCCAAATGGGCTTCCTTGGCTATTATCCCATCCACAAAATATCCTTTTCCTCCTCTAGTTCTTTCACTCTCTTGGGTTGATTCCCACTCACGGGTTTTGTCAGCTAAGTCAAGTAAGAATTCCCATGCCTTTCCTTCATCTGTAAAGGATGTGAATCCCTTAGGGCACATAGACTCTATCATTTGTTTAGTTGGGTAATCAATACCCTCATAAATTATTTGACATAAATGCCATAGGTCTAGGCCATGGTGAGGGCATTCTTGGAGTAGATCCTTGAATCTCTCTATAAGTTTGGAAAATGACTCACTAGGCTTTTGCCTAAACTGAAGGATATCACTTCTAAGCTTATTGGTCTTGTGAGTTGGGAAAAACTTCTTAAGGAAGACAACTGTGAACTGTTCCCATGAGGTTATGGAATTTGTGGGTAATCCATACAACCACTTCTTAGCTTGGTCTTTCAATGCAAAAGTGATAAACCTGAGCTTAACAGCATCATCAGAAAGCTGTTGGATCTTAATTAGAACACATACCTCTTCAAATTCCCTTAGAAATAGGTATGCATCCTCAGAGGTCAACCCATGGAAGTGGGGCAACATAGTGATGTATTGAGATTTGAGTTCAAAATTATTGCCCTGGGCTTGTGGTAGAACTATACAGGAAGGTTGGGCTGTTCTAGCAGGGTAGAACCTATCTTTCAGAGATTTAGGTGAAGGGTTTTGCTGTTGGTCTCCCATATTGAAGGGTTTTAAAGAGAGCAAACGTATAGGGTCACTACTTGTTGGATCTCTTCTTTCTAACCGATTCTTAGTATTACGTACCCACTTAACACTCATGCAATAGAAAAACTTCCCACAACTAAAGTAAGACAAGCACAAAAGAATGGATAGCAAAACTTTTTGATGAAACTTTTTTGATTTTTTTTTTTTATTTTTTATTTTTTATTTTTTTTACTTTTTGGGAGCTTACCGGCAGGGATCCGGGGTTGCTCAGGTCAATTCCTGAGGTACTGCTAGTCTGCTACAGGGCGAAACCTGTCTTTATCATACTGTGAGGCATGGCGACCTCCACTGATACAACTATTATTGCAAGTTGTTCTTCTTAGGAATTCAATAAAAAAAAAAGAAAAAATATAAAACAAAGCAAACAAAGCACTCCGATTTACCAAAAGAAAGTGAAAAATAACATGGAACTGTCTCCCCGGCAACGGCGCCAAAAACTTGTTTGAGATTTAAAATGTAACCGCAAGCGTACGGATCAGTGTAGCTACAGGTCGAACACAGGGAGAGCAGCCACTTTATTTTTTATTTTTTTAATAATGCGAAAGTGAACTGATTAATGGTTGTGATCTAATTCTAATTACCGTCCTAAAAATAACGTCCTAACCATTCGTCATCTAAGAATTTAAAGACGCAAGCCACGCAATTAAAATTAAATAAATAAATAACTGAAAATAAACAACCCACGTAATTAAAAAAAAAAAATAAATAAAGGAAAAAAAATGCTGAAATAAAAATAAAGTAAAAGAAAGGGGATAAAGCTAGAGAGATACTCACAAGTAGGTTTCTCTACTTAGCCCGAGGGATGCATCATAATATGAGCTTCCCTACTTGACCAGAGAGTCACTCTTACAAGGGTTTCTCTACTTGGCTTTAGGGAAAGGGAGACAATTAAAATAAAAGCAATAAATTGATGGTTCTATGGCTAGGAGGGGCAAAACCAACACATACACTAGCCATGAACCTTGGGGGAAAGGGATAGCAATAATGTAACGACTGAAAATAAAAATCCTAAATTAAGAAAGAAAGGGTAGTCAGAGGAGGGAATGAGAGGGGAGAGAGAAGACTACTGAAGGAGCCTACTTACTTGAATCAATGCTTGAACTTGAAAAAAAAATTGCTCCACGGCTCGTGATCTTGTCACCTAGATCTAAGCCTAGAACTATAACTTAAAAAATTACAACTCAATTGCATAAATCATAAACATAAAAAGGCTGAATAAAAATAAAAGAGTGCTTGCATTAATTGACATAAAAAAAAACTATTACAAAAGTGATTAAAGCAAAAATAGAGAAGAACTAGAACTAAAGAGAGAGCAAGAGAAAGAGAGAGCAAGAGAAAGAGAGAGCAACTAAAAAAAACTAGAAGAAGAATGAATTGTGTCTCCTCCTCTTACATGAGTTGTATTTATAGGGAATGGAGAGGTAGGGTAACAATTTTCTCTTTCCTAAAAGAGAGAAACCCACAATTGATTGTGAGATCTTTTGAGTCCAAAAGTGCTAAAATGGAGGAGAGAGAAGAGAGAAATAAATTTTGAGAAATTTCCTAAAATTTTTTGCTTATTTTCTTTCCTTTTTTTTTTCTAATTTATTTTTCTTCTCTCTCCTAGGGACGATTTTTTTTTCTTCCTTTGTGTGATTTGGACAATCTTTGGTGATGATGTGGAGGAGAGAGAAGATTTGGACAATTTTTGGTTCTCCCCTTTTTTTCTCTTTCCTTTTTTTTTTCTTCTCTTCTTGCTTCCACGATTTTGCTTTCCTTTTTTTCTTTTTCTTTTTCTTCTCTTCTTGCTTCCACGATTTTGCTTGCTTCTAACTTGATGTGGAAATCCCCTCCATGCCCTTAGTGCTTTAAGTGAGTGAAAAGCAGGAAATCTTCAACAAAATCTTCTAAAAAAAACAACCATAAGATTCGAACTTGAGACCTCTTGGTGAGCAAGAGAATTTTGTACACCATAGCTCACCAACTAAGCTAGGTAGTTGTTGTTACCAAAAACAAATCTTTAATCACTTAAAGATGTGGTCCATCGATCCTTGTTGGCATTTGGAGTATTCCTTGTACCTCTGGGACAATTGCAAACGGGCTGGTTCTGCATCTCGGTTCAGTTCTGATCCATTATTCTTTTTCTGACCCGAAAAAGAATAATCATTTGTACGGGTGACCAAACGAATGTGTACTTTTAATTGAACACGTCCATCTTGCTCAGAATTTCGTCCTCTTCGCAACCATGGAAAGAAATAGGACCTCTTTACGTGTAAAATTGAAGATATAGCTCCCGATAGTCCTTAAGGCCTAGAAAATATAAAACCTGCAAAAAGAGAGTAAAACCCAAGGTAGCTCCATTCTAAATATGTAAAATGCATGTTTTACTACCCTAGATTTCACACATAAATGTGCTCATCAAAAGGCGTCGGGGGGAATCATAGGTTCGGCAATGCAAAGGAAATCATGCCTTTTTTCCCTTAAAATATTCCTCAAAGCTAACCTTGCGGCAGCTTTCTTTATCCCTCTTATATTCCAATAGAGGGCTTTCATTTACTATTTTTTGATGAGGCAATACGGCCAGACTTTCGCAAAGTCTGCTCTGTATTGGTCAGGTGTTTCCCCTTTCCTTGTCTTCCAGGAACCAGGTCCAAAGCCTCCCTCTCGTAGAGAGTTTTGTCTATCTGCTCTACCTCCTTATGATTAACCACCACCGTGCCACCATTAATCTCGAGAGGGTTGAATGACGAGATGATATTATTGTACCATTGCAGTGGTTGGCACCGACCAATCTCATGATGCTCGCTATGCCTAGTCAGGGTCATCACTCGATCACCACTGCTATGGTAAGTGGGGCTTGAAGAGTCCTTCTCGTGCATGGCCCTATTGGTGTCATTTCCAGCCCCTCGAGGAGAAACAACATTATTTCCTATGGGTTGGGAATAGGTACATTGACCCATAAGAGCCCCATTTCCACCAACAAACTAGTTATCCGATCCAGCCATAGAGTCCGCCCCATCATCCAAGTCATTTTCCCCATCATCCAAGTTATTCGTGTCATCTAGAATATTCCCTTCCTTATTCCTTTCTTCTTCTAATGGAAGGCATATTTGTATGTCTCCATTCAAATTTTGCATAACTGATTTTCCATCAATGTTCCTTAAATTATGTGATTCAAAAATGGAAGGAGATCGTTCCTTTGAAAGTAAAGAAAATCTTTCCAAGTTAGACGCACCAGTCATCGGAATCTGCTCATTCCGGCGGCCACTGCTCTCATTCCGGTGACCATTGCTCTAGACGCCATCCTCTTCATCTGCATAGGTTGCCCCTGGAACAGTCTCTTTGCGCTGCGACTCCTTCCTGGTCTCAGCTTCCCTCCTCGCTCTACATACATGGACAGAATGTCCCATTTTTTTGCAGAAACCACATTTGATCAAGGCATCTTCATATATAATATTTGGCTTGAACCAGAATGTTTCGTTAGTTCCTGGTTGCCTTCGTTCTACCTGGATTTCTTCGAGTCTGGTAGCTCCAATCTCTACCTCTACCTGGACCCTCGCAAAGGTGCCCATTGCCGCAGATCGAGTGCGTCTATCCAGTGCCATAGGTCTCCCTGATGCCTTAGCCATTGTTAGCAGAATCCTCTCGTGCCAGTATTCAAGTGGCAGGTCAGGGAATCTAATCCAAACCAACTTGGTTTTGACGTTCTTGGCATGAACATCAAAATCTACCTTCCAAGGCTAGAATCTGATTACCTGGCCACGGATTCTTGTAAGACTTCGTCTCCACATGGCTGCCATGTCTCCTTCCCTTTCAAATTGTAAAAGAATATACCCCTTCCCCATAGGAGCCATCTTCACTCCGCCTTTTAGATTCCAATTCTCCTTCGCCTCCTTTCGAATGTCATCCATTGAAAGGTATCTAAAGTTCGTCCTCCCTATCAATGCAAACCTAAACCGTTGTAGTCTGTCCTCATAGGCATCTTGTGGGATTATGATCTTGGTGTAGGCTCCAGCATGAATAGGATCGGGCAAAGATTCCACTTCCGGCAAGGCACGACCCACCACAGTAGAGTAGGATCGTCGCACCTCCTCCCTATTTTCATCTACATCCCTAACCCGATCAACCTCACCTCCTTCTACAGATCTAGAATCATTAGCAGCAGAAGCCGATCTAGAATCCTTCCTTGAAAAATCTGGTTTCAGAAATTCAGTAATCAACGTCTGTCTACCACGATCCGGAGGCCAGCCATCCTTTGGTTCATATTCTATTCTAGTATCAATACTCGTCTCAGCCATCGCTCCCTTCATAACGCCTTTCATTCCTCTCTCGCCAAATGTTATCAGTCACAATAATAAAGCCCACTGATCATAGATCACACACTGTAATCACCCTACGCTTTCTAATCCACCATTGTGCCAGCTGGGAAACATTATCAATATTTGGCCAAGAGATACCAAAACAATCCATAAATAATTTCCATAAGACCAGAGAGAAGCTACAATTTGTGAAAATATGATTAAAGGTCTCAGCATCAGAACCACATAGGGAGCACTTTGAAACAAGAGGCACACCCTTTCCACATATAATATCATATGTTGGAAGTTTCTTGTGCAAAAGGCGCCATCCAAAAGTGGATTGCCTTGGCTGCAGCTTTTTGTTCCAGACCATAGAGAACCATGGGACTTTAGGATTCCTTCTCCTTATCTCATTCCACCACGCAGAAAAGGAGGAAAAAATCCCAGAAGGACTTCCACTCCACATAAACCTATCCTCTGAATCAAATTGAGGTAGTCTTATCCAACGGACAGCAGCGAAAACATCTTTTAGAGTATCAGAGCTAACATCAGGAAGAGCCCAGTTATAGTCTTGAATAATAGAAGACACCTTCAAGGAAGAGCTAATCAAAGTATTCAACATATTACCACATAAATCCATAATGGGTTTTTCTCCGACCCAAGTATCCCTCCAAAGATTAACTCTTTTACCATTCCCCACAATCCATCTTTCCTTACTGGAGATGAAGGACCACATCTTGCGAATACCTGGCCATATCGAAGATGATTTATATGATTTTTTGGGAGTACCATTGGAGAGAAATCTGGCCTTAAAGAATCTACTCATGGCTGAATTCCCATGTTTGATGTTCCAAACCTGCTTGCAAAGAAGAGACTTGTTAATGTCACGAAGTCTGCGAATGCCCAGCCCTCCTTCTTCTTTTGGTTTACACACTAGGTCCCACTTCACTGTCACAGACTTCATTGTGTCAATGTCTCCCAACCAGATGAAATTCCTCATCCATTTTTTCATCTGATTAATCAATGAAGAAGGCCACCAGTACACAGAAAAATTGTGGACAGGCATACCCAAAATAACTGAGCGAACTAATTGCACTCTACCAACCATAGAAAGCAATTTGCCTTTCCAACCCGATAGCCTCTCTCTGATCTTGTCCATGACTGGCAACATGTACTAATTTTTGACTCTTCCTTTAAATATTTGCACCCCAAGATACTTGGTCGGGAAATTACAAGGGCTTATTCCCATAATATCAGAGATAGTCTGCTTTCTTAAAGGAGTAACTTTACCCATAAACAACTTACTTTTGTCTAGATTCACATGCTGACCAGAAAATTCCTGATAGTTATGCAAAAAATCATGGAGATTTCTAACATAGTTTGCAGAAGCATTCATAAATATGAATATATCATCAGCAAAAAGCAAGTGAATCGGAACCAACTCACCTCTTGGACCTTGCAGAGCTTTGATTTTTTTCTCCTGATGCAACTTTTCAAACCTCTACATAGAACTTCCTCAGCCAATATGAATAATAGAGGAGAAATAGGATCCCCTTGACAAAGCCCTCACTCCACACCAAAATATCCCACAGGGCCTCCATTAAGAAGAATCGAGATTTTCGAAGATGAAAGAATTTGAAATATCCAATTAATCCACTTTTCTGTGAATCCAAATCTTCTCAAAACATGCAAAATAAAACTCCAAGAAATGGTATCAAATGCCTTTTGAATGTCAATCTTAGCACCCATTCCACCTCCTCTAGTGGAAGAATATAAGAGGTTAGCCAACTCAGAAGCAAGGGCAATGTTGTTGTGAATGACCTTCCCATGCTGAAATGGACCTTGCTCTTCAGAGATTAGACTAGGGTGAAGAAATGATAATCTTGTTGCCAATATTTTTGAAATCACCTTGCAAAGAAAATTCCCCATGCATAGAGGCCTGAATTTATCCAGGGAGTTTGCACCATCCACCTTTGGAATAAGAGCCAAAAATGAGTTATTTATCCCTACTGGCATGATACCAGAACTGAAGAAATACCTAACAGCACAGATGAAATCCTCATAAACCACCTCCCAACAATGACGAAAAAAGGAACCTGGAAATCCATCAGGACCAGGGGAGCTGTCTGGATCAAGGTCCCAAACTGCTCGCTTAATTTCTACCATTCCAGGGATAGCATCTAGACTTAAAAAATCCACTTCATCTATCAAGCAGGGAATAGCATCAAGTAACTCTAAGTGATCCACTGTAGGGACACATTTATGGAATTCTTCATAACAATTCACCATATAATCCGCAATGCTAGCTCTATCAGAGACAAAAGTGCCATCCCCTTTCTTTACTCTACGGATTGTATTTTTAGCTCTTCTAATTTTTGTGTAGAGGTGAAAAAACTTGGAGTTCCTGTCCCCTTCCTTCAACCATCTAATTCTAGCTTTCTTAGCCCACAATTTCTCATGATTTTTTAAAGCTAACAGATACTCAGTCTTAGCGTTAGCTTCTTTCCTGGACAAGTCGTCATCTAGCCCTGAGAATCAATCTGGTCCTGGATCTGAGAAAGAGCCTCTTTAGTTCTGACCAACTCAACTTCAAAGTTAGGGAAAGAAATCCTGGCCCAAGAACGAATAAGAGGCTTTAATCTTTTCAACTTTTGAGTAAACACATACATAGGGGAGCCAACAATCCTCTGATCCCATGCATTAGCAACCATCCCTAAGAAAGAATCATTTTCCGTCCAAAATTTATGGAAGCGGAATGGACAGTTAGGAGGTTTGGGGCAAGCTTCAGAGACTATTAATAATGGACAATGATCAGAAAAATCTCTTTGAAGAACAAATTGGGCACAGTCTTGAAAATAAGACAGCCATGCCGCATTACAAAAACCCCTGTCCAGAACAGCTGACACATTTCCTCTCCTTCTATTGTTTGTCCAAGTAAATTTCACACCCTGGGAAGGCAACTGAATCAGATAGCAAACATCAACCATGGCAGCAAACTCTGCCGAAGACCCCAAATTAAATGCACCAGGACCTCGCTTCTCATGCGAGGCCAACAAAGCATTAAAATCACCCACCATCATCCAAGGATCAGTTGGAGAATACACAACAGCTAAATCAATCCACAACTCCCTACGATTTGCTCTTAAACAACTAGCGTGAATCACAGAGATCCTAACTATCTTATTTCTCCAATTTACACTCATAGATATTTGTTGTTCCGAGGCTGAAATAACAGTAGGCTTTAGAATCCCTTTTCTCCAAACCAGCCATAGGTTTGAATCTTTCCCAACCCTTGAATTGCATATAAAATCTGTTTCAAAACCCATCTTACCAAATAATCTAACTGGGAAAACCGATGAATCAATCATGGGTTCAGCTAGACATAGAAAATCTGGATTTTTATCCCTTACAAAATTTTTTAGGGCCATACGAGCTTAGGTTTTTTTAAAACCTCTCACATTCCAAAAAAAGAACTTCATACCTTACTTCTTTGCGGTGGCTATACAGTTAGACCTTCCCGTCTGCTCCGTATTGGCCAAAGTCTTCTCCTTCCTGCGCCTACCATCCTCAGTATAGGTTTTTTCAGCTGCGTTAATCAGAGCGTCCACAGCTGCAATTTCCTCATGATGAAGCACTATCAGAGCGTCCGCAGCTGCAATTTCCTCATGATGAAGCACTATCGCACCTTCATGAAGCGAGCTCGGAGAGATGGAAGTAATGACATGTTCAACGCCATTCTCATCTTCACAGTCACTCCCAGCTACGAAAGGGTGCCTTGATGAATCAGAGTCCGAATCAATTTCCTCCCTACAGCCAGAATTTTGGATACGAGACCGGGCTTTAGATGACCCGGGTCCATGTCTAACGTTTTGAGTTGTATGAAAACCTTCCTTGACAAAATTTCCATCTAAACTTGGTAGCAACATTTTAATGACCCATGGCAAGACTATAGCTTTACGAGCATTTGATGGGAAATTAATATCCAGAAGCTAGATTTGGGCATTTTCCTTCTTTCTAATAGGTACTGATGTAGTCTAATTTTTATAATGAGAGGAATGCAAAAATAGCTAGCCAGCATACCAACTTTTGGTGCCTCAAAATGCTGTCATAAATTAAGAATCAACAAATCAATAATGAGGAAGAGAAAAAAAATATATGTTATTAAGAAAATTGGAAAATTCCTCAATCACATACCCCAATTAAGAGAAACCATTACTATCACCTTATTGTCCACTCCCACCATTTAGAGCAAACGAGGGTCCATACAACCCATACAACTATGAGTAAAAGACATGTCCATAGGCAAAAACTCTAGTTCTGGTTTTTGATATTCAAGATTCTTACATTGTTTTATAGATCTGAAATCATATTATATTTAACCAGAAAATAGAGCCAATTCTAATAATGATGAGAGAAAATGAATAGTAGCATGGTCTCATGGCTCTAGTACACATATAACTTGCATTATGGACTATCATTCCATAACACATCAGAAGATTTAATGCAAAAAATTATCTCCAATTACTTGCACCATATAAATTACAGATTCAAATAAAGCTATGAGCATAGCAAGGTTTTAGTTAAATCAAATTCTAACATAATTACAAACACACTCATTCCTTGATTTAAAAAAAAAACAAAAAACAAAAAACAAAAAATAGAAATATATTGTAGTTTGGAACATTCCTTTTGGATTTGAAGTATCTAAAATTGAGCAGAAAAGGGGAGACACAGAGAGAGGAATGAGGACGCAGTGGTGAGGATTGGGTTCTATAGAGATAGAGATCTTGGAAGATCCAATTGCTAGAGATAGTTGCAGCAAGGCTCGCCACCAGTAGTGTCATTTGACAGGGTTCTCTAAGGGGCGATGGTTTAATAAAGAATAGTCCATTTAATTACACAAAATGCTAAAGCCATTTCTACAAGAAAAAAAAAAAAAAAAATGCTAGAGCTGTTCCTCCAAACCCTCTTCCAGCACTTCAGTCTCTGTTCGATCAATTGCCGTAGATATTAAGTGGAACCAATAATAAATTTCAGCTTTAATAAATAGAGACAAACTGATAAGATAAAAATACAATGTTAAAACAGGTTGTAGCAAGTAATATGGAACTATTGCATGAGAATATCTTCAACCATTACAACAGAAGAAATGGTTTGGAAAACCATGAAAAAGAAACAAAGATGGTAAAAAATAATTACACAGAATTTGTCTAGTTATATACAATGCTATAGTTTTTTAACAACCAGGCCACCAATGCGTACGTAACATTAGGATTAAGAATGCAATGTAAAAATTCCATGTTCAAAGCAGGCTACATGCCTACAACAAGTGACACAAGGAAAATAGGACCCCTATATCTTTATAATCAAACTGACTCCAAACAAGTGACAGAAGGAAAATAGAACCAGATTTTCTTTAAATTAACTAAAACATTAAAGCTTCACAACATTGCACATTCTTTGTGTGGTAAGGAGTCTTACAGCCATCCTTTAAGGCAATGGCCAACAAAAAGTCAACCTTCGGCAATCAAAAGCCTAAAGCAACTGAGATTCAGAAAGTGTCAGAGCCCCTTAACATGATAGAGTTCCATTAAATTCCTCAGTGCCAGAAAAAAATTCCTTTAATTTCTTTTTCAAAATGTGAAACCCATCTTGCAGAATCAGCTCTTTTTGTTTCACTTGTTTTTTTCCCTTTTGTGTTGGGAGAGGAGTTAAGATAACAGCAATAGATTTCCCTAAAAATTAGGAAGTATATCACAACCGTACAATACAGTGAAATATACATAAGAAAATAAAATTAAATTGTGTATGCTGTATTAGCACCCCACCCAAACCCCTTGGTAATCTTGTAAATGTGAGTATGAGCTTCTGCACCAAAAGCAACATTCGTGCTATGTTATAAACATCTCTTAATTTCATTAGGCATCACAGGCCATGGCAAACCACATTATAAAGCAGAACCAGATCACCTTCACCACCCAATTATATTCTTTCTTCCTCATCCTCACTTATCTGGTATATGGAATTCCTATCCCAATCCCAAACTATTTGGAAGAGAGATTGTGTATCCTCCTCCTTGGTAATCATGTAAATGTGAGTAGCGAAAAAGCATTCACTAATTAGATTTCAAAGAAAGAGAGAAGCTTAAAATGAAGAAATGAATAACGAAACACCGTTTTGGGTACGAATATCCGGACCATACTGCCGTTCACCCAAGATGTTAGGAGTTTGTGCTGCAATCACCATTTTCGACAGGAATAATAAAGCTTCAGTGATCAAAACGAAGCCTCCGAAGCTTTTAAGGCAGGTTTGCAGAAACTATACAGACCCTCGATCTGCCAGTAGGGAAGTAGTAGAGAACAGAGGAGCGGCTCGATCTGCCAGTAGGGAAGTAGTAGAGAACAGAGGAGCGGGAAAGCAAAATAGAAGCCTCATAAGCTCTTAAGCCTCGGACCGGGTTATATTTGTAATTTGCTACCTCTCTAGGTGTTTTCTGTAATTCATCCTTTGTCTTCCCTTGAATCCCTTTATGCTCTACGTCTTTTTTTTTTATTTATTATTATTTTCTCTTTCATTTGGAGGGGTTTTTTGGTACTTGAAAAGTTTTTCTTGTAGATGTAATATACCAAAGAAGGGGAGTACATACTTTTTAATAGTAGTATGATATATTACATGCTCTATTATATATTAAGTTTTAGGGGCAGATTGGTACTCATCCTTAATCGATACTATGCTATTTTAAATTTCATTCTAAGGGACTATTGAGTGCTATTTTTTATGGATTCTATGATATATAAATAGTCCATATTAGGTACTATTTTAGTGATGATTTTAGGGGCTGTTAGTATTATTAATCAATCATTTCCATTCCATTCTAAATGATCCATGTTAGGTACTGTTTTAGTGATAATTTTAAGTATTGTTAGTATTACTAATCAATCATTTTTATTCCATTCTAAATTATCCATATTAGATACTATTTTAGTGATGTTAACATTATGAGTTAATCAAATCTATTCCTTCCTAAATGTTCCATGTTAGGTACTATTTCTATTAATGGTTTTAAGGGTTGTTAGCGTTCCTATTTGAATCAAACTTATGTCACTTTGATTTTGATGATTAGTGTTCCACTCAATAAATTTTTCCCTGTTCTAGTCTATGATTTGTAGAGGTTGTTTTGGTACAATTACTTAATTTTATTTTTTTTTGGCTAAAGATTCAGAGATTTTATAAAAAAGAAAAAAAAAGTACAAGTCACTGGGAAAAAAATTAGATTTAAAAACCCCCACCTTTGGGCATGGCCATCAGTAAGGGAAGATAAATCTACTAAAACATTAATCAAAACTTTGGCCTTGAATCCGCAACATGAGCAATCTCTGATCTGATATGAGCAGGAAAAGAGACTTTTAAACTAGATTCTCCGATCTTTGCTGCTTTTCTAGCTAGGAAATCAGCCACTACGTTTGATTTTCGGAAACAGTGGGTAATCTTTCAACTAATAGAGGCTAAGAAATCCTGACATGATATCCAGTCCTAATAAGCATGCCAAGGAATGGAGTGGGCTTGAACCACCATAACAACTGCCGCCGAGTTTGATTCTATCCAGAGAGCATTCACGTTCAAATATTTGGCCAGCATAATGCCTTCAAGTAGAGCTCTGAATTCTGTAAAATAATTTGAATGAACTCCCAAATATTTTTTGAAAGTTCCCACACGGCTGCCCCTGTGATCTCTCAGAACCCCTCCTGCATCCGCTCGCCCTGAATTTCCAAGAGAGCAGCCGTCTACATTCAGTTTGGTCTAACCCCATATTGGCTTACACCAAATCACTTCAAGCATGGAATAATCTTTTTTAGGAAGAGCATTTAGGCCTAATTGACGGCAACAAAGAAGATCAGTAGGATGTCTTATCATTCCCTGTAGAACAAAGTTTCCATCCTGCACATCACGCTTGATTCTCTCAAACATATAAGAAATAGTCATTGAAGGGCCCCCATGGTGCCTATCATTCATTTCCCTCTATATATTATCGGCTATGACAACAAATCCCAGAGACCAAGGATCTTTAATTGCTAGAATCCTCCTTTTTCTAATCCACCATATAGATAACTGATTTAGATCATAGGGATCTGGCCATGATATCCCAAAACAGTCCATAAATCACTTCCATAGATGTGTTGAGAATCTACATCTTGTAAAGATGTGGTTAAATGATTCTACTTCCAAACCACAAAGATTGCATTTTGAAACCATGAGAATACCTTTTAAGAAATGACATCGTCTGTAGGGAGTTTTCTATGCATCAATCTCCATCCAAACATTGATTGACGAGGCTGTAGAGCCTTACTCCAAACAAGAGGGAAACAAGGGACCTTTGGATTTCTTTTTCTAATTTTATTCCAGGCTAAAAAGGAAGAAAAAAACCCTTGAAGTAGATCTGCTCTAGAAACAATGATCTTCCATATCCCACTAGGGGAGACAAATTAATTTGACAGCAGTGAACACATTTTTCAGAGCATATGAACTCACCTCAGGAATATTCTAGCTTTAAGATAATTTCTGAAACTTTAGTTGTAAAATTTTTTAGAGGATCTAGTGCTTGACCACATGCTTCAGTAATGGAGCAATCTTCTAACCAATTGTCATTCTAGAGATTAATTTTTTTTTCCATTGCCCACTATCCATCTTTCCTTGCTAGATATAAAGACCACATGTTGTGATTACCAAGCCAAATAGATAAAGCCCTAATATATTTCTTGGGGCGACCTTTTTTCAGAAAACGAGCCTTGAAAAAACTGTTCAAAGCTGAATTCCCATGCTTTATGTTCCACGCTTACTTACAGAGAAGAGATTTATTTATATCTCGTAACTTGCGAATGCCTAGACCACCTTCATCAATAGGCTTGCACACTTGGTCCCATTTAACAGTCACTGCTTTGGAGGAATCAATATCCCCCGTCTAGATGAAATTTCTCATCTATTTTTCTATCAACACTATCAATGAAGAGGGCCACCAATAAACTGAAAAACTGTGCATTGGTATACCTGAAATAACAGAACGAACTAATTGCACCTGACCAACCATTGAAATAATTTTTCCTTTCCATCCCGAGAGACGATCCCGAATTTTATCCATAGTTGGCATCAGGAACTGATTCTTTACTCTCCTATTGCGATTTTATGATGATATGGGTTGATTTGTTGTTCCTTGTCAATTAAATAGATATTATTTTGATTTCATGATTTCAGGGGTTAAATTAGGTTTCTCGACCCTTATCTTTCCAATCATAAATTAAAAATTTAGAGGATGATTTAGCATTTCTTATTGTCTTGGTTCATTCCATTATGATTATATGAATTAAGGGTTGTTTACATAATCATATATATTATTGGATGGTTAAGGGCTGATTTCGTAATTTGTATTATTTTATGTGTTAGTATAATGCTCTTTAAATACTCTAATACATGATGTGTGTGCACCAGTTGAAGTGTTTGTTTTAAATTATGAATGAGAAATGAATTACTTAGTTATTTAAATTATGTGCCATTGCAAGTGATAAAATATACACACTTGGTTATTTACTTCATTGCATGTGCATTTAAATGATAGAAATATAAGACCCATGACATTTGACACTTGAAATTTTGAGGCCAAGGAGGGATGTAGGTTGTATGGACCATGGATTCAAGTGTTGGCCACAGAACGTATGGGACATTTCATGGGTTCAGCCCACAGAGCGTGTGGTGCAAGTTACATCTCCTACCCTTGGAGTCACCCCCTTTTTGTTTAATGAGCTATTTGGATGTCAAAATATGCATTGTCCATAGAACGTGTGAGATGACGTATGTACAAGCCACAAAGCATGTGGAGTATCTAATGGGATTATGTGTAATATTCAGGTACTTAAATGTCAAGATACGCATTGGCCAGAGAACGTGTGGGATGACATGTGAAAAAGCCATAGAGCGTGTGGGGCATTTAAGAGATCTTGGCTTTTAATTGCCACTTAGGTGTCAAAATATGCATTAGCCACAGAGTGTGTGGGATGACATATATATATATATATATATATAAGCCACAGAGCGTGTGGAACACCTGGGGAACAAAGTAAATGAATTAATTGACTGAGAATAACTGAACTTTGTAAACTGTCATAAATGTTGCATATTAGATTTTAAGATATTATTGTATGTATTGTTGTTCTATGTCGATGTTTTCAAACTTGTGGATATTATATGCCATTTTACTTGCTGAATTTTTCCCCATAAACTTACTCAAATCATTTCCTCAGATGGAGAGCACTCTGACATGCTGGTTAGTGGTGAGAACCAAAATATTGTCAGGACGTGCAGAATTTCAGTTGATCCTACATCATTTTATTTATCTTAGGGATTTAAATTATGGATGTAATAATTTTTCATAAAGGATTTAATTGGTTGTGGATGGTATTATTGAATTTTGACTAATTAGAGAATTTTATGACTTTTAAATATTAATTTGAAGCCTTTTGCTGTTATTATTCTGATATTTTGTTTAATATAGATTTGAAATATTCTTCTTATTATTTTTCACTCAATTGATTCACGGTTCAACCCTAAGGGATATGATCCTAGAACCCTTAACCTCCATATCTCCTTTACCGAAGGTGAGGCATTACAATAAGGGTCAATGTGGTATTTGAGAAATCTAGGACGCTTGCTCAGCTTAGTACCTTGTCAAATTAGGGAGATCCATTCGAATCTACCAGGGTGAGTTAGATTTGGTTTATAATATTATAAGATGGTCAGATGTAGTATGGTGCAAGTTTTTTCACACCCATGGTCAAGAGTCCAGATCTCCTCCCTGTGGGTAACCATCGCACCCAATCTCACATTGTTCATGGATCGTGGGGACCACAGATGCCTTCTCAGCTTAGTACCTAGTCAAATTAGGGAGATCCATTCGCATCTATCAGGGTGAGTTGGATATCTTTTATAATAATACAAGATTGTCAGATTTTGTACAGATTCTCACACCGTGGTCAAGGGAGATCGATGGGTCTAGATGGTGTTCAGAAAGTATCACGCAAGAGATATTCCAAGCAATGCTTTGCTACTGTAAAAAGTGAAATTATCACTCTCTCTCATTAGTCCTCTTGGGCACATCTGTGTCAATCTCAGATTTGTTATGTGCTAGGTGGATTGGCATCCCTAGGGTCTACTGTTAAAAGAGTTGGGGCTGTTGAAGTCTTTTGGTGTACTCCTCCATTAGGCTGGTTCAAACTTAACATTGATGGATGTTCCTTTGGAAATTCAGGGAAGGTTAGTATTGGAGGTATTTCTTAAAAACGAAAAGGTGAAAATTTTATTTAATTTAAGAAAAGTTATTGGAGTTCGATCAAATTTTGAAGCAGAATTTTGTGTGGTTATAACAAGCATTGAATATGCTAGATCTCACAGGATTCAGAAGATTTGGATCAAATGTAACTTGGTTGCAATAGTGAATCTTCTTGTAAGAGGTCTGGTTCCCTGGTTCGTCTTTCAAAGATAGAGAACTCTTTCTTCTTTTTTGGAGACAATGAAGTGGAAGATCACTCACTGCTTTCGTGAAGCCAATCCGATTATAGACTTCTTAGCAAAGTCAGCTGCAATTCTTGATACCTCTGATCCAGTTGTGTCTTGGCCAGCATTAGTTCTTATGGAGTTGGAGAAGGATGCCCTTATGCATCCTAGATACAGATTTATCTAGCTGATTTTCTTTTTTATTTTCTTAGGTTGAGTTCCTTGGGGCCCTTCCTTGGTGATGGCAATGCCGAAGATGGGTTAGGTGCTTGCGGTTCTCTTCCTAAGTTTAGTGAAGCCTGAAGGCTTTGTAATCGTTTTTCTCATTTTTTTCATTTGTAATATATGTTATCAATTTCTAGCTAAAAAAAGGGTGAACTTCTCCAAAGATTGAGGTTTAAGAATGAATACCACAGCAGAATGTGTGTTAAGATTTTAGGTAGATGAATTAACTACAGAATATTTTAAAGGTTCCAAGTGAATATTGGTGATGAGATAAGTAATTTCTGGAATTTATTCGTGTGACAATTAGGATTGCGAAACAAGTGGGAGTTTGGGTCTACCTGGATTTTGTCCAATTTTGAGATGGTTCAAGACTCCAAGGCACGGCTTCTAGAATTACTTGAATCTAGGGATGTTGACCTCCAATTTTTCAATGAGGATGAACAAAAGAGCTACTTCTGTTGTAGGCTTGCAGCAGTGATTCTGTTTCAGAATAAATGTATTCCATGGTTTGTAGCTCAAGAGTGGGCTAATCTCTAACATTTTCTCTAATCTATGGAGTGAAAATCACGTATTGCTTCAGGGAAGTAAACCCTTGCTGATTTCCTGGTAAAAGAGACAGCAAAAACCCAAAGTTCATCTATGATGGTTTCTTTGCTCAGGCGTATTTCTGACAAGCTCGTAAGAGATGTAGCAACAAGACCTCGATACAGGATTTTGAGATAGTGGTTGTGCGTTCTTGATGCCCAGGATTTTTTTTGCTTAAGGTCAGCAATATAATTATATTAAAATAAAATAATAAGAGTACATGGAGAGCCCCAACAGGAGCCCTATAAAAACAACTATAGAAATGAGATCTTCCTCCCCACCTTCGGTATTGCCATCAGCAAAGAGGACGACCCCTAAATTAGACAATCGACCAAAGACTTAAGAAAACCTATAACGTTGCTTTCTTTACACATCCCAACATATATCTTATATTGTAAACCATGGAGGAGCATCCCAGACTGAAGAATCTGCCGCGGCATGCTTTGCTAGACCATCAGCCACCACATTAATTTCACGCAAACAATGTGAAATATTCCAATTAATCTTAGTCAGGAAGCTCTTATAATATAACCAGTGTTGATGAAAACACCATGGAATCCTTTCATTCTTGATACACCAAACTACTGATTTCGAGTCACATTCTAACAAAATCTATGTCAATTACAAGAGCATAGCAATATTTATTGTAGCAAAAAAAGCAGCAAATTCAGACTAAAAGTTTGAAGCTATACCTTCATAATATGAAAAGCATCTCAATGGCACACCATGCTGATCTCTGAAGATCCCACCAGCGCCAAAGTGACCTGGGTTACCTAATGAGCAGCCATCGATATTGACTTTGATACATCCAGCAGTTGGACGTTTCTAGAATAGTTCTAAAATAATATTGATGTGCTTCACTGTCCTTACCAACCTCATTTTATATGACAACTGTAACTTCCTCACAGATTCTACTTGTACCGGGTTAAGGCAAGAAAAGTAATGAATATTAGATATCAGAGCACACACCACCTGCCTACAATCCCTGCTAACATTCTCAAAACGCTAGGTGTGCTTGTATATATATTTATGCTTGTTCTTGTAATTTGTTTTTGTTTTTGTTTTTTGTTTTTTTGTTTTTTTGTTTTTTTTGTTTTTTTTGTTTTTTTTGTTTTTTTTTTTTTTTTTTTTTTTTTTTTTTTTTTTTTTTTTTTTTTTTTTTTTTTTTTTTTTTTTTTTTTTTGAGTTTTTTTTTTTTTTTTTTTTTTTGTTTTTTTTGTTTTTTTTGTTTTTTTTTTTTGTTTTTTTAAATAAATCTGACCTTTAGCAAAAAAGAGCTGCAAGGGAGTGAGCAAAATGCTGGTCCAGAGTAGGGGTGTCCATTCCAGGCCCAACTCGGCCTGTCGAGTTTAGCCCAATAGACGCCCGATCATCCTGACTATTTACAAGCTTGAATGAGCCCTACCATTTGTAAGCTATATATTGTTATTTTTATCATTTATGGAATGTAACTAATTATAGATTCTTTCCTAAATTATTGATGATTATATAATGCTTTCTATAGTTCAAGACAGATATGATTAAAATTAAGGATCAAGACAAAAATTAGAAGATAAGTGGCTCACTAGCCTATTTAAGGCCCGTCTAACCCAGTAACTAGAAATCCGATTAAAGTCCAAAAACCGAACAACCATTTATAAATCGTATCATGCCTGCCATATGCAAACCCAACTACATAATCGAGTGATCATAGTGCAACATAAAAATATAATGAGGGTGGGCTAGGCCAGACAAAGCCTGATCAGTTCACACCCCTACTCCAGAGGGTGCTATGGAGGTTGCTTGCCAAACATTGCCAATGGTCTATTTCCAAAGGAGGGAACATAGTCATGGGCTTGGCTTTGAATCATTGGCCATTGGAGAGGAATATTCTTGGAAAAATTACATGACTATCCACCTAAAGTTTCAGTTAACAAAAATATCCAAAATCAAGTTTAGGTTTACAAAACTTCCCCTCCATGTTTCAGTTAACGAAAATACCCAAAATCACTTTTGGGTCTCTTTTGAAAATCCCAACTTCATAATAGAAAACAAAAGAAGGAGCATTATTCCAAATCAGTAGAGCATTTAGTTGCAAGACCATGTTTCGTTAATCAGTCAATTGCTGAGTTTGTTTCCTTGTAGCAATGAGAAATGTTCTACGAGATACTATCCAAGAACTGCTTGTAAAACCACCATCTCTATTCAGATTTTTTGGTTCCAAACACAGGACCCCACTGCCTAATAGTTGCATTCAACTCAGAATTTGTCAATACCCATTTCAGATCCATTTTCCAGACCAATGAAGAAAGTTGAAAACCCAGTCATGAAATTTGTACGGACCCCTTCATAATATGCAAAGCATCTTAGGGGTAACGCCGCATCATCCTTAAAAATACCACCAGCTCCCGAACACCTTGGATTTCAAGGGAACATCCATCAATATTTAACTTCCAATAAACTAATGGAAAGAAGCTCCAATGAACTTCTAAAATGTGTTTTGGAGGAGGCACAACAATTGACACCATCAACTTCATAGACAGAAGAAGTAGATCCGCCATAGAAGTTATATGAAAAGCCACTTGGAGGAAAATTCTTGAAGATCCCTAAAGACTGCTTTCACAACATAGGAGGTAGTACGATGTTGATCTCTAGATATTGTATTCGGTGGTCTTAGGCATTGTGCTCGGGTTTTGAGCTTTGTTTAAAACCGTTGGCCTATTGGAAGGAATATTCCAATCCTGCCTAGTAAAAAAAATTTGCAACATTTGTACTCATTTTTTTTTTTTGCTGGAAAATCATGTATATTGAATATAAAGGAGAAAAAAAATACAAATATAATACATCAAGAAGAGGAAGAGCAGAACAGTCCAAGCCTCTCAAAACAGGAAGAGAAGGGAAAGTACAAGTTCCACCTTCGGCATTGCCATCAGCAGAACAAGACTAACCATAGACTCAACCAACCAAAAACAGACAATAAAATCACCTAACTAGATCTAGAACGAGGACAACCAGATGCATCCATATCTAAATCCATCTTCACCAGCGCCATGTCTAAATCCATCTTCACCAGCGATGGCCAGACTGAGACCAAAGAAGAGACTTCAAACCGAGCCGCTGATTTTGACAAGTAATCAGTGACAGAATTCGTTTCCCAATAGCAGTGGGTAATTTTTCACTCCATTGCTTCCGAGAAAGACAAACAATTTAACCATATAAGGCAAGGGGTACGTGCGAGTTGAGTTGTGGGACTTCTATCACATGGACTAACCCATATATTGCCATGTTGCAAATACTGAAGCATTATTCTTAACCAGGCATAGTGACGGAAAATATAATCATAAGGAAAAAAAAAAAAGAATAGAGAGCTTCAATCCTTCTATTTGAATCACACCTCCATATATAGGTGTATTATTTTTTCGTCTATACATGCAAATTATTTTAGAGCTCAAAGGCATGATTTATGGATGGATCTTGGCTGGCTCTGAATATTTGCTATTCCATGGGTGGTATTTGGTGATTTTAATGCTACATTATATTCCGACTAAAAGAGAGGGTTGGTCAATTTAACCCAGGATCGGCATCGGACTTTGCTACTATATATGGTGAACTCTTACTCTATTCTTTACATAAAAAATTGTTGCAAAAAATAAAACCTATAGGTGTATTTAAAACTTGTGACCTTCTTTTCCTGCTCTTTCACTACAACAAAATACACTTGTAGCTATAGATATTTAACTGCGGTTTCAAAATCCGCAGCTATAAATGTCTTATAACTATGGATTTTCTGTGTGTAGTAATAGGAGCTACCTACTGCTACGATATTTCAAAACCACAGTAACAGAGGACTTTGTAACTGTGGAAACAAAATCGTAATTATAAATCACAGCAATATGGTATACTTGTTACTGCAGAATTTAAAACTATAGCAACAGAAATCTTGTAACTACGGAAATAAATCGCAATAAAAAATCGCAGTAACAGAAAATCTTGTAACTACTGAAATAAAACCGTAGTTAGAAAAAACACAATAATATGTGCCACTTATTACCGTAGTAGTTAAGATCGCAGTAAAAAAAATCTTTGTTACTGTGGAAACAAAACTGCAGGTAAAAAGCGTAGTAACAGAAACCTTGTAATTATGGAAACAAATCGCAATATAAATCACAGTAACAAAAAATCTTTTAACCACGAAAATAAAATAGCATTTAAAAAAAACACAGTAATATATGCTACTTATGGCTGTAGTAGTTAAGACCGCAATAAAAAAAATCTTTGTTACTTCAAAAACAAAATTGCAGTTAAAAAGCGCAGTAATAGAAACCTTGTAACTACGGAAACAAATCGCAATAAAAAATCACAGTAACAAAAAATCTTGTAACTACGGAAATAAAATCCCAGTTAAAAAAAACGGAGTAATATGTGCTACTTATTGCTGTAGTAGTTAAGATTGCAGTAAAAAAAATCTTTGTTACTGGGAAAACAAAACTGCAGTTAAAAAGCGAAGTAACAAAAACCTTGTAACTACGAAAACGAAATGCAGTAAAAAATTACAGTAACAGAAAAACTTGTAACTACGGAAATAAGATCACAGTTAAAAAAAATGCAGTAATATGTGCTACTTATTGCTACAGTAGTTAAGATCACAGTAAAAAAATTCTTTGTTACTACAAAAACAAAACTGAAGTTAAAAAGCACAATAACAGAAACCATGTAACTACGGAAACAAATTGTAATAAAAAATTATAGTAACAGAAAATCTTGTAACTATGGAAATTAAATCGCAATAAAAAAAACACAGTAATATGTACTATTTATTGCTATAGTAGTTAAGACTGCAGTAAAAAAATTCTTTGTTACTATGGAAACAAAGTTGCAGTTAAAAAGCGCAGTAACAGAAACCTTGTAACTATGGAAACAAATTACAATAAGAAATCGTAGTAACAGATAATCTTGTAACTATGGAAAAAAAATCGTAGTTAGAAAAAACGCAGTAATATGTGCTACTTATTGCTACAATATTGAAGACCGCAGTAAAAAAAAATCGTGGTTACTACAGAAACAAAACTGTAGTTAAAAAGCGCAGTAACAAAAACCTTGTGTCATCGGACCCCGGTTGAAAATTTTAAAGGTCTAGATTTAAGATTTTTATTTTTCACGGTCCCCTCACAATTTTATGTTCTTATCATTCAAGACATTGAGGGTTCTCAAAATAACATATTTTCACATGGGAATTTGTTTGACTTGATATCAGTTACATCAAATCCCGCTTGAAAAATTAAGCGATTTTAAACTTAAGATTTTCAATTACTAGTGGTTTGAATCATTGTTGAGATACATTAGTTATGGAACAATTTAGAGGTTCGGGGTTCGGGGTTTCATTTATAGAGTTTAGACGGTCATTTATGATTCTGATTACTCACCATTTTTAAAATACATTACACGTAAATAAACTTATGACGTCAAGATTATATTCTCAATTTTAATTTTAATAGTGTACATGTTTTTTTAAGATTTTTCTCTTCTTTTTTTTTTTTTTTTTGGCAAATTTAATTCAATAAAAATAACATATATAAGGGGTGTCAACGGATCTGTCTGGATCGGTTTCGATCCGATTTGAGTCGGTTTCAGTATGTGAATGCTAAAACCGAAACCGGACAATAAGGAAATTTTGATTTTGGTGCGGTTTGGTTTTGGTTTGTGTTCAGTTTCTTATATCGGTTTGTAATATCGTTGGTTTCAATTTTTTATCCCGTTTGGATTCGACTTTCCATACAAATGTATACAAAACTATGCAAATATTGGTTTTTCTAATGAATTTTGGACTATTTTTTGTTTCTTATTGGTTTGATTTTGATTTCGGTCCGGGGTTTGAGCTGGTATCAGTTTGGTTTGGGGTTCATCCGGTTTTCAATGCGATTTGGTTTGGTTTTAGGGTTGCAATACTCCAAACCGAAACCGAACCAATAAGGCTTCAGTTCACTTTGGTCTGATCGATTTTACTAGTTCGATTTAGGGTTTGACACCCCTAATATATATATATATATATATATCTAAATTTGTTTTACAAAATGATATTTCAAACCTTGCATCCAAACAAATTTTTGCTCGATGGCAAACTTTACTTTCAATTTTTGAATTTCAAATTAAATATATTAAAGGAGAATCCAATTCTGTCCCTGAATTTCTTACCTGTGAATTCCTACAGGCCAGACTCCCCAAATCAACCTCCTCAGAATGGCTCTCCCAAAGGAGTCCACCTCGAATTCCCTTGTTTGATCCAAATCCAGCTACGACACCATTGCCGCTCCCTCAAATCAAATTGTTACACGAAGTCAATCCCAATTGGCCTCCTTAAACAGACTGTACTCTCATACCATGGTCTTATCTTCAGCTGCTGGCCCCCTTCAAACCACAACCAAGGCTAGCTCTAGCCTCCAAACAACCCAGGCCAAACCTCTCCAAATAGCCCAAAGACCCAAAATCAAAAGCCAATACTATGAAAAACCATTCAAAGAAGATCTCTTCACTATTGAAGACATTCTTGAAAATCATATGGACTCCCCAACAATTGTAGATTAGCATCAGGTCTAGTAAGGACTTTGGTCAGGAAGGTCTCTTTGTACCATTTGAAATCATGTAATTGTTTTCATCTAAGGTTTAATAATTGTTCGGCAGTTCTGTCTTTGAGACGAGAAGAATTACCTAAGAAGTAATTGGCTATGCTAAAAATAAGAGTATTAACAACATCTTCTATAGGTTCACCTATATCTTTGAGAAGGGGAGTTCCCTCAGGGGAAGTTTGAATTGCAGTTAAAATTTCAGTTTTTTGGTTGTCAGTCAGGACATAATCCCACCAACCTTTGAGCTGGCCGGTAAAGCCAGAAATGAGTAAAGTAGCAACTGCGCTGTCTTCAGTATTCTTGATACGATGTGCATTGCTGACCATAGTCATTTCTTGTAGTTTTTTCATGAGATTATGTTCAGACAGAACATCTATATTCCACTCATAGATGATGCCACTTTGGTAGGAAGCCTAAGGAGCAATTCCTCTAGCTTCAATTTGAAGGTCACCGGGTGTTGGGTTGAACTTTGACCAATTTGGTTGATTTGAGGAAAGACATTAGACTCGTCCCCTGAACTAGAGGAAGAGTCAGAAGAATATCCTCCAAGGGTGAGAATTGTGCGATTAGCAGATTCAGCAGTTGGTTGATGTTGTGTTGGTATTTGTGGGGATAAATCTGAAGCAGATAAGGATGTGAGATGATGGTTTATTGGTCTAATAAATATGTTTTGTTAAGTAATTTTCATTGTTGTAGTGGAATATCATAAGGTTTGAAAAGGGGAATTGAAGGTGGAACTGGGGCTGGAGTCATGGATGAAGAGGCCATAGTTTTTGGTTGGACAAGGCATTCAACTCGGGAGAGTTGGTCACCGATACTTTGGAGACTTAAATTTGTAAAATTTAATTGTTTAATTTGTTTTCTATTTGGGGCATCTTGTTGGGTTACTTTGAAAGGGGAAGCAATGATGTCAATATTAGTAAAATTATACTTGATGCTTTCCACCGGGGGGTCGATAGCAGACGTTGTTGGACCGGTGCAAAGGGTCCAGGACTTATATGCAGCATTTTGGGTAGAGATTTGATTATGCCAGGGATAGTCAATGTTGTTATCCTGGGCATAAATATCAAAGTATGTAAAAAAGAAAACGTTTGTTTTAAGATTTGTCATAAAGTCATACCAAGTTGTTCTAATTTGGGCTTGTTGGTCAAGATTAAAAGTTTTAAAAAACCAATCACATTTTTGTTTATTTTTGGGTGATTCAAAATCGGTTCTGAGAAATGGTTTGTTAATTTGATATTCGTTATCAGTTTGAAGCATATAGACACCTGAGTCTCGTAGGTGTTACTGTGGGCGATCAGACTTGGTTATTCTCTCCCAAAATTAGACTTAGAGAGAGAAAAGTCTTCAAAGGAATCGCCCCTCTCAAGTTCTTCAAAGCTCTGTTGGATACCTCTAGGCTCCGCCGGACGTCAACAACAACTCTAAGGTCCAATCGTCCCCTCTAAGTCCGATCACCCTCAAAGGTTAGCACCAACAACCCTCAAAGCTCCTTCAAAGACCAACTACCCTTCTTCTTTTCAAATCCTCTAACCTAAGCTTACCCAAACCTTATAATCAAAGATCTCCAAATAATAAGCAAAGTATATTTTAGTTTCCAAATTATTATCATTTTTTTTCTTTGCATCTGCATCTACATAGCTTGCTTCTAGTTCCATCCTCAGATCAAAGCCTACAGTCGTGCCTCTTGATTCAGTTCTAGGTACGGTATTGCACTTATCCTAGTTTTCGTTTCCTTATCGGATCAGAGTACGGTATTGCACTGATCTCGTTCTTCTCACCATACAGAACTATGAGAACCCTATTTCCCTGGATTTTGGTGTAGATCGATCCTGTTTTATGGTATCAAAGCCACGGTGGTGGTGAATTCAGTTTATTTTGTTTTTCAGATCTCTTTTCTTTTGTGTTATCGTTTTATTTTTAGTTTTTGACAGAGTATAAGCCTTTAGACTGTTGGGAGGAGTGTAAGACCATGTTTGTGCCCAACTTATGTTGGAAATACCCCTTCAAATGACTAGATCTAGGAGGTTACCCCGAGTTTAAGATTTCTCAAACAATGAATCATCTATCTCGCTCCATGTCGATGAGATCGGCAAGTGAGGCGAACACAAGTTCTAATGTGCTCCATTACGATGAACAAATAACAAATCTTGACAAACGACTTAAAAATGGGACATGCCAAAAATCTCACAAAAAAAAGTTTATGAAAAGGACTGGCTTTCCTTTGAAACCATCAAAACCATTGAACAAACTATAAACTTCACCCCAGAAAAAAAAGAAATCACCATTTTTCACCCCAGGTCTTTACAAGACCTTTACCACAAACACAAATTCAATTATGTCCATATTGGTTTTGTCCAAGTTGCCATCAAACCTCTCCACCGTGAAGGCCTTAACACATCTCTTCTGTTAGCCCTTTGTGACCAAAGATTTCTTGAGTTTAATGATTCTCTTCTGGGAGCAATTGAAATAAGCCTTTGCTATGGATCTGTCCATTTCAATGTTCACCCAAACATGTCTATAGCCTTAGAGGACCCACATATCCTTCATGCTCTTAAAATCAACCTCAAAACCCACGGATATAAGATGATGCATGGGTCTATTCCCATTTCCATCATCTACCGTATCAAATATAAGGCCATGAAAACTGTTAAACCCTGAGCTCTCAAATGCTCTCTTAAAGGACAAACCCTTTACCTAGAAACTGATTGTCCTCAGGGCCAAATTGTTTACCCAAAACTAGTTCAATGGAAAGATATCTCTTTCCCTGCTGAATGGCAGCTGCAAATGACTGCTATTCCACCTCAAGTTTCAAATACTAATATTCAGTCTATTTCCCAAAACTCAGATCGATTAGTTACTCTTAAGTTTAATAGACAACCACCTCCGCCTATCTACCAAAGTTCTCGTAGGTCATGCTTAGATGCTTCGACCTCTTTTGATTCTTTCTATTGGATTCCCCCTCTTAGGACTCCACCCCTAATCTCAAACCTTTCTAGAATACACTCCGAAAAAATATTGTCCACGGTACTTATGACACTTCATCATCTGTGCCTGAGTTTACCCAATCTGAACAATGACAAACTGACCAAAACCAACCCCAATCTCCGACACTGTCCGAGGTGGCTCCACCCCTACGAGACCCAGGTGTCTATATACTTCAAACTGATAACGAATATCAAATTAACAAACCATTTCTCAGAACCGATTTTGAATCACCCAAAAATAAACAAAAACATGATTGGTTTTTTATTTTGGGTCTTTGGGCTATTTGGAGAGGTTTGGCCTGGGTTGTTTGGAGGCTTGAGCTAGCCTTGGTTGTGGTTTTAAAGGGGGCCAGCGGCCAAGGATAAGACCACGGTATGAGAGTACGGTCTGTTGAGGAGGCCAATTGGGATTTACTTCGTGTAACAAGTGGTGTCATAGCAGGATTTTGATCGAACAAGGGAATTTGAAGAGGTGGACTCCTTTAGGGGAACCATTTTGAGAAGGTTGATTTGGGGAGTCTGGCTCTATAGGAATTCACGGGAAAGAAAGTCAGGGACAGAATTGGATTCTCCTTTAATATATTCAATTTAAAATTCAAAAATTGAAAGTAAAGCTTGCTATCGGGCAAAAATTTGTTTGGATGCAAGGTTTGAAACATCATTTTTAAAACAAATTTAGCTGCGCTGCAATCAACACGAACTAAAAATGGTTTATTTAACAATGCATTTTGAATATTTTTGGATGCAAAGAACTATAGATAGAATTTCTTTTTTAATGGTACTGTAATTCTTTTTAGCAGAATTCCAAATACTGGAAGTAAATTGGACTAGCTGTTCTTTGTTTTCATTAGGGAGTTTCTGTTTGAGAATTCCACCATATCCGTTATCTGAAGCATCAGTCTCAACAATTTTAAAAGCCTCAGGATTTGGGATGAATAGGCAAGGGATTTCTTTAACCAACTTTTTAATTGTTTGTACAGTGGTAGTTTGGGTCGAAGACCAAGGATCTGGGTTCTTCTTAAGTCGGAGATATAAGGGTTTGGAAATTTTGCTAATTTGGGGAAGAAAGTCTCAAACATAATTTAGACTTCCTAAAGATCTTTGTAATTGGGTTTTGTCAAGTATTTGGTCAGGGAATTTTTCACCAAAAGATATGGCACGATCGATAGGGGTTAAGGTGCCCTTTTCGATCAAGTGGCCAGAAAACGAACTTTGGTTAGAAAAAATTTCATTTTTCGTTTGAAAAGGACAAGGCCATTTGATTTAATAATTTGATAGAAAGTTCTTAAGTGTTTAAAATGCTGATCTACTGAATCAGAAAAAACTAGAACATCATCAATGTAAACAATTGTAAATTGTCCATAAGAATTAAAGATATCATTAATAATTTTTTGAAATTCGCTAAGAGCATTTTTAAGGCTGAATGGCATGACATTCCATTCATATAGGCCAAAGAGGGTTGTAAAGGCAGTCTTATAACGATCCTTATCATGAATTTTGATCTTCCAGAACCTAGATTTGATATCGAATTTTGAAAAGATTTTTGCTTCGTAAATTCGTTATAAAAGGTCCTTTTAGTTGGGGAAGGATATCGGACCCATTGAAGGGTATCGTTAAGGGGTTTGTAATTGACAACCAACCCAGGAGTACCACGTTCAATTTCAGCATCTTTGTTAATGTAAAAGGTTGTACAACTCCAAGGAGAAGTATTAGCCCGAATGAGTTTTTTGGCCAGGAGGTCATTAATTTCAATTTTACATGCTTCTAAAAGAGTTTGGCTCATTTGAGCGGGTCAAACTTTAGTAGGGATTTGGAGGTCGAAAAACCCGAAGCATAAGGAAGGGATACCACATGTTGCTTGCAATGCCAAAAGGCATCAGGAACGTCGGAACAGAGGTCAAGTTCGAACTTAGATCGAATTTGGTTAATTTGGTGAATGGTTTTGGGATTTTTAAGTTGTTCAGCGATTCTTTGATGGAGAAGTTCAATTTTAAGAAAATTTAATTGTTTGGTTTTATTAATATTTTGATTGGTAGGAGTTTGAGCTTGCAAGAAAGGGAAAACAATTTTTTGACCTTGAAACTTTTTTGTAATACAGTCTTGAGTTATTTTGAAAGGTTTGATTTTTTCTAAGAATGGTTAGCCAAAAATTATGGTTTGGTCGAGATCTTTTGCTAAAATGAAAGTTTGGGGAAGGCATAGGCCACCGTTGCAGATGTGGGTATTTGTTAATTTATATTGGGCATTCAACCCAGACCCATTAGTAGTATTGAGATGTTGGGTCATTCGTTCATAGAACTGGGTTGGGATAGCACATTCATTAATGTAGTTGAGCTGAGCTCCAGAGTCAACAAGGGCAATGGCCGAGAATTTGAATGAGACATTAATCACAAGAGTTATGTGGATATACCAATTTTGACAAGTAATGGTAGCCACAAAACTAGAAGGAGATTCTGGGAAAAAAGATTTGTAAAATGTTCATTTGGAATAGGTTCAATATTTGAAGTAGAGGTTTGTTGGCTTTGTTGTCGATTAAGAAGAGATAATTGACGTTTGATATTCTTAATTTCATATTGCAAGGTTGCAGTAGTTGCCTCAAGAGTTTTGATTCGACTAGAATGGTCAGAAGTAGAAGGTTTTGGAAGTTTTTCAAAATTTTGCATTATTTGTTGAAGATTATAAGGTTGAGGAGTATTTTGAGTAGAAATTTGATTATGCCAAGAATAGTCAATGTTGTTATCCTGGGCATAAATATCAAAGTATGTAAAAAAGAAAACATTTGTTTAATGCATTTGATTAAAATGCATTGTTATATATATATATATATATATATAATGTAGTGATAGATATATACTCCCCCACAGTAACACATGCCCTTCACTATATAGTGAAGTGTGGTCTTTTCAGGCCCTATATAGTTTTTTTTCATTTTGAGTCTAAAAATTCCATTGTGGTTCAAATCTAAAAATAAACTGAACTAAACCAGCATTAACTTGATTCTAATGATAGAACTAAAATAAGCCTAAATTTTATTGAACCAAAACCGACGAAGAATCTAAGTTTCTTAACAATTTAATTTTGGTCTCATTCAATTTTTAGCATAACCAAATCAACTTGACAAATGCTTATTTGAATCGGCCATTTGACACCCCTAAATTCCACTATTCAATTTGGTTTTGTCGTCACTCATTCTTGGACCAAAACCATACTAGCCCAATAGGAACTGGGTCGAATTGGACGTTTAACACTCCTAAGCTCCCCTCCCCAATTTGATTTTGTTGTCACTCATTCTTGAACCAAAACCAAACCAGCCTGATAGAAACTAAGTTGAATTGGACGTTTGACACCCCTAAAATTGAGTTCTAAAACATCTAATAGAATAGAAAAATGAGATTCTAAAACATGAGATTCAGTCAATTAAGTCTGACACCTATCTGAATTGGCTTGGATCAGACCATATTGGATGGAGGTTCAATAGATCAGATACTGACATATGACTGGCATATTGTTAATCTCTAACAATATGTCTAATGGGCCATCTCGCAAAAAACAGAAAAACTGTCAGTCAAGATTAATCCAACCATTGCAAAAGGTCAATTAGGGCCGATTTTGGTTGGTATGAACTCAACGGGAATGGGCCTGAACATAAACCTGATTGGGTTGAGTTAGGGTTTTAAAAGTCTGATTCACCCTGCTATAAGGTTAGATAATTTAAAAATCTTACCAAAAACCATAACTTGAAACCTTGAAAACCATTACTTGACCTTAAAAACTCTCGCTCAAGCTCTCTCCAGCGACCTGAAACGCTGAAGAAGAAACCATTGCAGAATTGTTTGATGCTTTCGTTTCTCGAAGGCTGGTTACATTAGATTCCACACCATCTCGGCAATCTTATATTGACGATTTCTGTTATCTTCACAATATATGTGAGTTCCTCTTTTTAATATCTTTCCACTAAAGAAAGTTGCAGTAGTTTCTGGAAATTTACTTTGCTTTTCCCCTGAAAGATAATTGCTCACTCTATTTGAAAGTTGAAACTAAAATAATCGAACATATCATACCACATTACCTTGTTTAATGGGATTTGAAGGGATTCTTGAGCTGATCTTTTGAGAATTGAGTCACCATCCAAGGACAAGCATTCGATTGAAGTTTGAAGTTCACTTGAAGTTTTGATATGCTGCAATTAATGTTCTTCTAAATCTGCCAATTTTGGTTTCAGGTTTGAGGATTGTCTTATTATTTTAAATCTGGCCATCTGATTTACTCCAAAATTTCTGTGTTGATTTATCTTACTGAGAGGTAAATTCGATCCAAGTTTGGCCACAATCCAATCCTTGGATTGAAACTAATTTGGGATTTACTCTCTGCTGAAAATTGTGCCCAGAAATTTTATCTGTCTAATTATTTCTAATCTGGCCAATAGATTAAGATCATATTTTGTGGGTTAGTAAAGCTACCCTTGGGGGGAGATTCAATGTGAAATTGGGAAGGATCTGACCTAGGAGTGGATTTAATTCAGTTTAATTGATTTACGAAATTTCTCTTTCATAACAAGTATAAACTTTCTGTTCTGAAAAATGGGGCTGCTCTAGTCGACCATCCAACCCTGCATCAAGAGCACTACATAAGTGAGTTTATCTAGTATCTGAATAATGGGGTTGCGACACAAACTTGATCTTCGTTTCCATTGCCTTTGGAATAATGAAAATCAATAAAAGAAAAAGGGGAAACATTTGAGTGAGGGGACAGGAGGAAAACCCTTCCATATCTTCCTCTGCATCTTTTTGTTCTGCCTTCATTAACAAATAATGTGTAGCTTCCTTTGTGACCCATTTGATGGTTGTCAAAAAGTAACTGTCTAAAGATTATAACTTGTTGACTGAATATAACTATCTAAACTCTAAATACAATCTACTCCCTAAAATTTCTTGCTGCATGTTCTCACCAAATGGTTAAGAGGAACTCTTCTCAGTTGACAAGATCTCAGGTGACCTATAATATGATAACCTCAGTTTCCTGACCTTGAGCTTGGGCATGTCAATGGACCCGGTCAAAGGGGTAATATGCGGCACTGCTTGCTTGCCCTTCTTATTGGGAGATTTGGTATTTTTTGGGATGACTCGATCAATTAATTAGGCTTTAGTACATGGTCAAAATAACCCATGAAATCAGTTAAAAGGTTTAGAGAGTTAAGTTCTACTGTAACCTAGACAACAAAAAATAGACAGCCTACAGACCGTCCATGACAGAAGTTGGCACAGAACTTATGAAGACAGATTTAGAACTTATGAAGACAGATCCATTCTTGAATCTTTAAAGCAACAAAGGCCCAACTGCCTAAGGATCTCCAAAACCAGAGTGACAGCAGATCACTCTAGTACATAGGATAATTTCTTGACTTCAATTGTAAAAAGTAGGTCCGTTTTCTATCCATTTAAATTTCTTAACCATGTTTTAGACCTTGTGGCCTCCTCCACAGTTGGAATGTCATATTCTACAGGGGGGCCAGGCTCAGTCTCCTCCACAGTTGGAGTAATATCATATTCTTTAGGAGGTCAGGGTTCAATAATAGGACTTGTCCTACTGTCAAGATCAATAGGCCAGTGGTGGGACACCCCCCCTTTTTTGGTCCAATCCAACTATCCTATCTTCCTCTATTTTCTACAATAATTCTCAGTACACTGGACTAGTGTATGACATCATTGGGATGGGACCCCAATGACTCGAATACAACAACTCTCCAATAATAAATCAGGGCCAGACTAGAAGAAGCAAAGTCCCCTTTATAGCTTGACATTTAACTCATAGCCACTGAGAACTAATTTAGTTTAGTAGAGCAGAAAAGAAACAATTGCTTATGCCTTAAGTTAATGGAGCAATGCTAATTCCTTTTGTATATGTTTGTGTTTTAATATTTCTTGGATGGCTTATGCCTGCTTCTCTATCTATTTACATTGCACTTGTTTTTTCTTTAGACTTGCATGATTGAAGCTCTATTCAAAGCATCCACTTCCCTGTTTTCCCATCCATGAGTGAAGCTCTATCCAAGAAACTGACAAAAAGTAGCAGCAAGACTATGAAATCTTCCCTGGCCTGTGTACAAAACTATGGATCCAATTCTGAAACCACATAAAGGTATTACACCATAGAACGAAGAATATAAAATAAGGGTAACACTAAAAAATATGTGTATCAAAACCACATAAAGGTAACAACACTAATCTTCAGAGACAATGTTACATACATAACAGGGACAACCAAGATTTTATGTAATGGAAAGTAGCTGTGTTACCATTCAAGATTTACTTTCTGAGTTTGACATGGAAAATTGTACACTCTCTCCTTCACAGTCGATGGAACAAGTAATATAAATATTTGAAGTTTCATACTAAAATATACTTATAATTTAGGGAATTTTTTTTTTAATTTTTTTTTTTTAATGATAATCCATTGTTATTTATGTGTGTGATAGGTACCTAGTACTTCTAATGGTCAAAATGAGTCACCACAACAAGGTAAAGTGATATATTATTAATGATTTTGTTATTAATATTTATAATTTGATTATAAAATAATTATTTTTTATTATAAGAAATAACTCAGAATCTCAAATATAGAGCTTGGGGGGCTTGGACTTGAATAGGGAGCACTTAAAAATTAGTGGAGTCTGATTTTTTTTTTTTTTTTTTTACGTACAATTTGAATTTTTGGAGTATAATGGGGTTTAATTTTTTAGATAAAATTGTGGAATTAGTTATTGTGGCTACAATTAATTGGGATGATGATCATAAATTATTTTTTTTTTATTTAACTGATTTGGATGATAAGAAAGATTTATGCATATATATATATATATATATTATTGTCACTACTAAAAAATCCCTTATTTATGTGTTCATAATAAAATATTCACAATTAAAATCCATGACTATAGATTATTTTACACAAAATATTCGTCATTATAAAAATGCATCTATAAATTGAGATGAAAATTTACGCATCTAAATTCCGTAGTTATAGATTTTGCTGCACAAAATATTACAACACTATAAATTCACAGTTATAAATTTTGAAGCACAAAATTTCACAGCTAAGATTCATAAAAATCATTTAGTTAGGGAAAATAGGGTGTTTAAAATATATATATATATATATATATTTTTTTTTTTTGGGTTAAATTTTTTAGATAATTTGAAAGTTTACTTGTCTTACGCCATTTTATTGTCCCACACAAGTTTGAGAGTGCATATGAAATGGCAATTTTAAATTTATTAAGAAGGGTGTTACACTAAGAGGGAAAAAAAAAAGATTACATATTAACAACTTAGTATCTGTACACTGCAAGTACGTTCACCAGAAAGGCCAACGTCAGCAAACAATCCAACCAATATTCAACACAAAATATAGACTTTAGAAACAGCCCAGGACTGAAAACATCTTTATTACATTAAACTGTGACTTTACTATTATGTCTCTTCTCACACTGGGGAGGAGAGACTTTATTTAGATAAACTTAGTTGTACTATGACACCAATAATTGCATAATGAGCTGATCAAACTATACTAACACTACGTAAGACAATTGTTTCCACAGTCACACCTGGTCCGAACCCGAACAGCACACCCCATTCAAACCCTTCACCAGTTGTAGTTTTACCTTCTTTCATGGACTTCTTTCTCATCTCATCCATAATGAACAACAAAGTGGGGCTTGACATGTTACCATACTCAACCAACACTTCTCTTGCTGCCCTTAGTTTATCATCCTTCAAGCCAATTTTTTCTTGGATTCGGTCCAAAATTGCTGGTCCACCAGGGTGAACCACCCAAAAAATGGAATTCCAATCACTAATACCAATCTTACTGAATGCTTCTTCTAGGCATTTCTCAATGTTTCCAGAGATAGTTGCTGCCAACTTCTTGTTCAATAGGATTGAAAGACCAGATTGACGCAAATGGGCAGCAACCATCTCTTCTGAGTCTGGGATAATCTTAGAACCGGCCGAGTATAGTTCAAATAGTGGGCGCTCCACTGATGGGTTAGGGTCTGAACCAATTATCATAGCTGCTGCACCATCTGAGAAGAGTGCCATCCCTAGCAATGAGTCAAAGTCATTCTCTACAGGCACCTTGAAGCCATTCACTGAGTTTATTTCAGAACAAACAACTAGTACACGAGCACCTTTGTTATTCTCAGCGAGATCTTTGGCCACACGAAGGGCAGTGGCACCACCAAAGCAGCCTAGATGATACATCATCACACGTCTAATGTTCAGTGAAAGGCCAAGGAGCTTGACAAGCTGATAGTCAGCACCAGGTGCATCAACACCACATATGGTAGTGAATACAAGGTGGGTGATGTTTGTCTTGGGTTGACCCCACTCTTCAAGGGCATTCAATGCAGCTTCCTTGGCCAAATTGGGTACTTCAACAACCATAATATCTTGACGTGAGTCAAGTGTTGCAGCCTTGGGGTCGCAGAGACATGCGTTTTCCTTGAGATAATCCTCTGTCATGTAAATGTGGCGATTCCTTATCTTTGAGTTTTCACCTGTTTTAATGAAAAAAAAAATTATTATGGAAGAAATCCACACGTAGAGAAAATAGAACCTCTACTACAAACAGAGTCTGGATTCTCTCCCCACATAGAGACATCTCCCAATAAGTGAGAGCCACCCATTGGGAATCTCTACCCCATTTGATCCCTTTGCCCACGAGTCAGAGAGGGTGAATATTTTCAATGGGGGCCTCACCCACTTGAGGAGAGGGTTAAAACTCCTTTTTTTGGCTAAGAATCAGCAAACGTATAGGGTCAAAACTCCTAAAAACATTAAAAACAATAGAAAGAAAAAGAGCTTCCATTTGGAATCTATTGGGGAACCCTTTTGTCAAGGATAATAGATTCACCGCAAGTACATGTTAGGTGCCAGCACCTGTCCTTTTGTTTTCATATCTACTCTTCTTCATTCTTTTTTTTTTTTTCCATGGAATATCATTGTATTACAATATGGAAAAAAAAAAAAAAAAAACAAATTACAAGGGAAAAATGGTAAAAAAAATTAATACATGCACAAAAAAGTCTTCATGGTTAAGCTGGAAATGAGACAGGTATTGGCACCTCATGAGAGAGAGAGAGAGAGAGAGAGAGAGATTGATTTTGCAAGATCACTTGGGCTTAAGCTGGAATTGCTTAAGTCTTCATGGTTGGCTGCTCTTCCAAATGGAGAAGTTAGGCCATGAAGTTATAGAAACTCTCCAAGTGGTCCTAACGAGTATTTATGACACGACAACATAATATATAACAGAATTTTGGTGGTATATATGGTATTGTTGGAACTACTAGTACTTACACATTCGCTTGAACTTCTCCTTCAACTCGGTCATGTGCTCAGTCTTTGTACTTCTGAAGTAAAAATCAGGGAATTCAGTCTGATTAACAGAAAAGGATGGGTTTGCAGTTCCAATTGCCAGTACCATTGCTGGAGACTTGGCACCTTGTGTTTCATGCATTTCTCCTAGTGAACCCATGAGTATTACACTCTGATGAGTCAACTGTGTGAGTCGAAATGAAGATCAAAGATAGAAGGATAAGATGGAATGAGAAACTATAGCAAGAGGCAATGAAATAATAGAAGACTAGGCATGGGAATTTATAGAGGAAGGAAGGTGTAAGAAGATGGAAACTTTAAATCTTAGTGTATTCCATTATGTGTAGAACAACCTATTTATACAAGAGTTTTACATAAGAAATTCAATATTATAGGTGGGGGTTGGGGATACATTAACACCGCCTCAATTTGTTAGCACCAACTTAACATTATAGTTAGGGGTTGGGGATGTACATTAACACCTCCCCAATTTGTTAGCACCAACTTAAAATTATAGTTAGGGGTTGGGGATGTACATTAACACCTCCCCTCAAAGTCATGGTGGGTCAGAGAAAACCAACTTGAGTTTGGACACCAAGAAATGAAAACGACCGGAAGGAAGCGTTTTTGTAAATAGATCTGCGAGTTGGTGCACTGAAGGAACAAAGAGGAGAGTGAGAGTGCCTTGTAGTAAATGATGCCGAACAAAGTGACAATTAATCGATCTTGATATGCTTGGTACGTTCATGAAATACATCATTGTGAGCAATTTGAGTAGCACTCTTGTTGTCGCAGTAGATGGGAGTTGAAGTAGGAAGAGAGACACTCATGTCTTGTAGTAGCCAACGAAGCCAGATTAGTTCAGAGTTGGTATCCACGAGAGCACGGTACTCGGCTTCAGTACTAGAATAAGCAATAACACTTTGGGCCCGTTTGATAACGTTTCAAGAAACGCGTTTCTGCCGTTTCTGTTTCTAGAAACATCAGAAACGGAGCAAAAAGCGTTTGATAAAACTGTTTCGTTTCACTTATTTTTAGAAATAGAAATAGAAATTTTTACTTATTTATGGTTCAAGAAACGACCCAGGCGAAACAAGTTCAACTTGTTTCGCCGTTTTTGGAAACGACTTGTGGCAATTCTTTCACTGGTTAACATCGACTTCTAAAAACATGACTTATCAAACACCTTCAATTCCGTTTCTGTTTCTAGAAACGTAAATTTATGTTTCTGCCGTTTCTTGAAACAGAAACGGCAGAAACGTTATCAAACGGGTCCTTTGTTTCTTACTGCACCAAGAGATAAGAGAATCACCAAGAAAGAAACAATAACCAGCGGTTGAACGTCGATCAGTAACATCTCTAGCCCAGTCAGCATCAAAGTAGACTCTCAATTCAAGAGAAGAGTGAGAAGAATACAATAAGCCTTGGAGGAGAGTGCCCTTTATGTAGCGGAGGATGCGAAGAACTACAGCATAATGTGTGGTGCGTGGAGATGTCATACACTGGCTGACAAGATGAAAAACATAGGCAATATCAGGGTGGGTGATGGTCAAGTAAAAAAGACTACCGACAAGCTGGCGATAAAGGGTAACATTAGATAGAGGTTCCCCATCAGTGGCTCGCAACTTGGTATTGAGTTCTAGAGGCGTATCAGTAGTTTTGTTATCAGTCAGTCCTACTCGTGATTGTAAGTCAGAAGCATACTTGGCCTGAGACAAAAAATAACCATCTGTAGCAGAGGAAACTTCAAGATCAAGAAAGTACCATAAAGATCCAAGATCTTTCATCTCAAAATGCTGGCTTAGAAAGAGTTTTAAAGACTATATTCCTGTAATGTCATCCCCTGTAATAAGCATATCATCCACATGAAAAAGTAAAAGTATAGTTCCAGAGGTAGCCTAATGAACGAAGAGTGCATTGTCATGTGGGCTTGGGGAAAATCCAAATGTAGAGATAGTAGAAGTGAACTTGTTTAAGTCTGTATAAATCACGACGGAGACGATAGACCATATGAGGTGGATGAGAATATCCTGGAGGTGGTTTCATAAAGACTTCATCATGGAGATCGCCATTTAAAAATGCATTTTTTACATCCATCTGAAAGAGAGACCATTTACGAACAGCTGCCACAGCGATCAAGGTGCGAACAGAGGTTAAGCGGGCAACAGGAGCAAATGTCTCTTCATAGTCGATACCATACTCCTAATTGTATCCTTTTGCAACTAGGCGAGCCTTATACCTCTCAATTGAACCATCAGACCGAGTTTTTATCTTGTACACAGTTTTACTAGGAGGAAAATCAACCAGATCCCAAGTAGAAGCCTTGTGGAGAGCATCAAGATCTTCTGTCATTGCTTCTGCCAAAGAGGGTCAGAGGAGACCTCACGGTAGGAAGCCGGTTCATATAAAGAAGCAAGTACAGAGAAATAACATTGAAAATCTCGAAGATGAACAGATTGTTCTCTTACTCGGTCAGGATATTGACAAGAGGTGCCGGCAGGAGAATCCACAGAGAGGTCTAGATCATTGGGGGGTCGTAAGGAGTTAGAATCGGTGTTGTTGATGGAGGAGGAAGGGCGGTGGGAAGGTTTGGAGCTGGCTGAGGAGCCTGAGGAGCAGAGTCAGGTGTTGGTGGAGAAGGAAAAATGTCTGGAATGGGATCGGGGAGGAATTCAGAAGGTACAGAGGAGAGAGAAGAGACACTAGAAAATAATGTGTTTTCTCAAAAAACCACATGACGAGATATGTGGAGACGACGAGCAATTGGATCATGGATCATAGAACCGATATCCCTTATGTTCGATGCCATAACTGAGAAAACAACATTGGGCAGAGCGAGGACAGGGTTTATTATATTCTTTGTCAGGGAGAAGAACGAAACAAAGACAACCAAAAACACGGAGAATTGATGCACGAGTGGTGTCTAAGATGTGACGATGTTTATGCTCGTCGACACTATTTTGTTGAGACGTATCTGGACAGGAAAGTTGGCTAAGAGTACCATTTTGTTGAAGAAATGAACAAAATGATTTTGATGTGTATTCTCCAGCAGAATCAGAGCAAAAAACTTTATTATGCTTGGAGAATTGGGTTAAAATCATACGGACAAAGTTTTGGTAGATGGACAGGAGCTCAGAGTAGAATAGATGAATCCATGTAAAACGAGAATAGTCACCAATAAAAATAGCAAAATACCGTGAGCCTCCTTTAGTAGGAGTAGGAGAGGGACCCCAAATATCAGAATGAATTAAATCAAAAGGAGAAGAGGAAACTGAAGTGCTTATATTAAATGGTAGAGCATGTTGTTTTGCAAGAGTGCAAGATAAGACATCAGGAGTAGGAGCGGGTCCCAATGGTTTGCCCCGTCTGTGGATCCTGCACAACACAACCAGAATGAGAAAAGAAAATGTTATAACCAAGATCACATAATTGACCAACAGAGAGTATATTAAGAGTTAAATGAGGTACAAGATAGACAGCAGGAACAGACAAATGAGGTGTGGAAACATGTCCAGTGTGACTAATGTGGAGAGAGGACCCATTGGCAGTGTGAGTCGTGGGTAAAGCAGGAGAACAAGATTTTGAACTAAATATTGAAGAGTCAGGAGTCAAATGGTTGCAAGCCCCAGAATCAAAGAATCAAGAGGAGTTACCTGACGTGACAGTGAGAGCAGTGACAAAGGAGGGTGTACCAGACAGAGAGAGAACTTGGTTGAGCATCGCCTGAACGTCAGCTGCAGAGTAGCTAGCAGGTGGGGAAGAGGAAGATTCATCCTCTTTTTTTTTCTAAGTGTGACAGCAGCAGCTGTACGATTAGGTTGATTAGAATTCCGAGGATTCTGAGCAGTGCCTTTTAGAGCAGGACAGAAAGTCTTAATCTGTCCGAAACGATGGCAGTGAAAACATGTAGATGTTGCATTCTTCTGCACAGTAATAAGTTCAGAAAGAGATTGATCAACAGTAGGGAGAGGCTGTCGAGAGAGAAGAGAGGCTCGTGTATGCTCAAAAGTCAAAAAGCTCATCAAGTGCCATGAGAAATTGAACCAAGCAAGTGGACTCACGGTGAGTGCAATAAATCTTAAGATCCGTAGAACACTTTTAAGTGGGGGCCAATAAGTGCAAGTTGATCCCATAATGCAGACATAGCAGAGTGAAAATCAGATAGAGACTGACCTTTCTTGAGTTTCAGATTATGAAGTTGAAGAAGAAGTTGATAGTGACGAGAGAGATCGGAAGGAATGTACCCGTGTTCAAGAAATTCCCAAACTTCCTTTGCCGTGGTATACTTCCCAAGAAGAACACCAATGGAGGTGATAGTGGTATTGGTGATCCAAGATATAATCTTGTGATTGTTGCTATCCCATTCGTCTAAACGTTTCTCAAAGGCATCAGTATCTTCAGTGGCTTTCTTTGTGGGTACAGCCTTGTCTCCAGCCAGTGATGTAGCGCCGAAGCGTTCGACCTTTTAGAAAGCTAGTCATAGCTTGAGCCCAAGGGACATCGTTGACTGTTCCTTCCAAAACCAAACGGATGGGTTGAGTGACATCGGCAATTGCCATATGTAAAGTGATGAAACAATAACACTTGACTTTTTTTTTTTATTTATTTAAAGAGACAAAAGACAATAGAAAAGAATTTCAAGGGGGGCAAGGTTGGTGGTGGATGAAGAAAGAGAAAAGTTAAAGAATAATATATTAAAAAGAGTGGGAAGGGGGAAGTCCGTAGAACCAAAGAGAGAAGTGAGAGAGAAATGTTTGGGTTTCTTGACAATAATGATGTGAGAATAGTGCTTGTGGAGTAGGTTATAATGGAGGGTAATAAAGACAACACAAAGAAAATAAAGGAGGAAAGAGAGTTTCTTCCCTCTATGAGTGTTGGAAGTTGGAACTTTGCACAAAGCAAAGGTGCGATGGCTGGGCAATGGCAAGACGATGGCAAGACAGCAGCAACTTGTTGAGAACAAAAAAATGGCGGAACATCAGCAAGATGACGGCAGGAACATGGCGTGACAACGGCAGGAACAGATGATTTAGCTTCACAAAGAACATGGGGCAGCCCTAGAACTCAAAGACTTGCTGGCGGATGTTGCCAATCACCGTTTGTGAGACTCATCAAGAAAACCTTGGCTCTAATACCATGAAACAAGATGAAAACTATAAATCTTAATATATTTCATCATGTATAAAACTATCTATTTATACAAGAGTTTTATATAAAATAGTTAATATTATAGGTGGAGGTTGGGATATACATTAACACCTCCTCAATATGATAGTACAAATTGAACATTGCAGTTAGGGGTGGGGATGTACATTAACGGAAGGAAGCTAGCATGGATGGATCACAGAGGCAACTCAATCTAGTATATCATTAGTTTATAACTTTCACATGGAGTGTACGTACGTGTAATAATTATGTAGAACTTAAATTTCTAAATATGTGGACATAGGATTCTGAGGGTCAACAAGAAATTCTTTAAGAATTTCGTAAAGCTAGTTTAGGCCAGCTGTCTATCTCCATGCATTTTGAGTCCTGCATAATATCCGGAACTAGTACTGATTCACATGTCCGAGGTTCGCATTATTCGTGACACATGAAAGAATTTGATTGACAACCACTACGTGGTGAATTGACATCAATATTCCTTTTCTCCAAAATGGAGGTAAGGCTCCATACATGTTGACTCACAAAAAAATAGAAGAATTTTCTATTGTATTGTGGCCAGTGTCCTAGGTTTATCTCTCTCCTCATATTATCGGTAAAAATGTCATTTCATAGAAGAGAGAAGAGACTGGACAAAGAATCTTGGATGCATGGTTTTAAGTATCAGTGCATATCATGCTGTATCGGTCGATATGTATCCGTATCGAGAGGCATCGGCATGATACATACCGATACGATACATGAAAATTTTAAAACCCTTATGTATCGATACGTATCATACGATACACACCGATACTCATCGATACGTATCGATACTCTATGAAAAATTCAAAATTGAAGTGAAATGTACGTTTCGATATGTATCGATACGTATCGGTATGTATCAACCGATACACACCGATACGGTCATAAAATGGCCAAAATTGGGTAATTTTTTAGAAAAACACAATTTTTTGAGGTGTTTTTGTTCCAAAGTTGCTGCCAACCATTTTTCTCTCTAACTAAAGTGGAAATCAAGGTTGGGAACAAGGATTTTACATTTATGGGACAATTACAAACCTTGGATTCTTAGTGCGATACTCTCAATTTACTGTTTATGCATAATACATATTATATATAACTTTTTTTAACTATTTTTTTATGTAAAAGTATATAAAAAAGTGTTTCCTATCCATTTATGTGCGTATCTTTAGCGTATCTCCGATACGATACGATACCCTCCGATACGTATCTTAATTTTGGCCAACTGACACGATGACCGTTACCGATACTTTAATCCTTGCTCGAATGTCTTAAGTTTGACTTCCACTAGGCACACTTTGGACCACTCACACGGGAGTGTTTAGTACTCTTCACTGCTTTCAGTGAAAGTTGAATGTCTCTCATTCAACCCTGGTATGACACAGTCCATGCGATTGTGAGGTTAGTATAGACCCGTGGGACTAGTCAGGCCTAAGGCCTGGATACCGATCGATAACAATAAAAGAAATAAATAAATAAAGAGAATATTTTTCCTATTATTATTGGGTAATTGTTTTCTGTCCGTAAGAGACCCCTATACCTACAAAGGGTTGCACACTCTAATGGCACAATAATCATTACATGTCCTTGTGTCATGATGTAAGGGCTTATCAAGGACTTAAAACTTTGTCCAAAAAAAATTTACGGAAAAAATTATGCGAGCAAGCAGTTTGGAAGAGGACACTAATAAGTTATGGCAAAATACTATTGACTATAGAAGAATAATGAAATTATTTTTTTTAAGAAAAAGAAAGATAGACACAAAAATAGACTGCAGCCAACTAATTTCTTTTGGTCAATTCTCTAATAGATAGTTCAATCGTTTTTCTAGGTAAATGGCAGCCAACTAAATTCTTTTGGTTGTTAGTAGAAATTGTAATTAATTGGTTGCATTTCAAGTCGTAGCTAATTTTTTTTTTCAAGTGAGATATACATGGTGCACCCTAATTCGACCATAATTTTATTTTTGATTTATCAAAAAAATAAATAATAAACAAATAAATTCAGGAAAGGCCACGTAAGAACATAGAACGTGATACGCTATTGTAATAAATAGGAGACAACTGTCATTTTGTAATTATAAATTTCTCACGTGCTTTATTTTTAATTTAGTTTTTTTGATAGATTTTAGTTGTTTTATTTTGCTTACCCTCTTAAAAAATGAAAATTTTATAAGTTTCAAAGTGCAGAAAAGGGGGGACCCATGAGTGGAGAAGCACAAAAGCCCATTTGGCAAACCCTTTCTATTTTTTATTTTTATTTATTTTTAACACCAAGGAAGGAGCAAAATTTCTTAAATTCCTTTGAACATATGTGGAAGAAATTTAAGGATAAGTGTGGTGGTCAAGAGCCGGAAGAAGACAAAAGAAATCAGATGGTACTGCTTAGGCGACAATTTATGATAAGAACTAACTTGACAACATTCATTTTAATAACAAAAGTTGAAAATGAACCCTAATAAATATGACGGAGTTTCCTATGTCTGATTTCTGCATCGTAGAATCCGTCTAAATATTTCTATAAACAAATAAAAAATAAAAATAAAAGACAAAAAACCGTCTAAATATTACCTTCCTAACATAGTTTAGAAAAAATAATAGTCTTGTAACTTTTGTTAGTGGTAAAAACTACCAGTTAGTTAAATGGTTCCTCATTGCCATTTTGAATAAGTAGATCCCAAGGTCTTCTGCTCAATTGTAAAATTATAAATTTAAAAAAAAAAAAAAAGAAGAGAAAAAAACTTGACAAATGCAATGGGGCTTCACCCTATGCTACTTGAAGATGTGTTATCAAATTCTACATGGGAAAGAAGGGCCCATACCTATTGATCCAAATCAAGGGGTCTCCGTAGGGTAGGAAAACTCCAACCTTAAAGAATAAATGATCTCTACTTTCCAAGATACCTGAATAGTTCATCTTCGGCCAATTTGGACCCTCAAAATAGATTCTTTTTCTGATGAAGCTCAATCAATGCCCAATTAGTCGTGTTGGACTCCTCTTAACCTAAATAGATGATTTATACCTTTAGTTTTTCAAGATTCCGTCCAAGTTCTATAAGCCAATATGGGCCCTCGAAATGAAATCTTTTTCTATCGAAGTTAGATTGATCTCTGGTCAGTCGTGTTGGACAACTTTTGACCTAAATAGATGATTTCCAGATTCGATTTCTAATATTTCCTCTGAATTCCATCGGCTAATCTCGGCCTTCGAAGTGGAGCTAACTTTGTGAGATAAACTATGATCAAGCCACAGAGTGCGCAAAGGGGCATGTCAGTAAACTATGAGAATTCAACTACTGAATATTATCACATTGTGGACAATTGGGATTAACTTGAATATATCTTCTACAAAGATTCATTTATGTAGCAAGACCCCAACACAAGCCCTTGAAACAAAAGATTTGATTTTTGGGTGAGAATTGAAGCTTTAAATTTGCTTCTAGACCTTGTCAAGAACTTCCTGCCAAGGTTTTGAAGATGCTTGAAGAGCTTCCTTTACAGCTTCTAAAATTTTCAATTAGTGGTATACCAATTTGACCTAAAATATTCTATTGCAAGATTCACCCCAAGTCTCGAAATTTTTTTGTGGGAACATTAGCAATTGAATTTTCAAAATCGTAGTTAGCTCGTATGATGAAAAAGAGAAGATACAAGATCATGTTTCCAAGTCCAGGTGTCACAATGAATGTTGAGAAACTTTTTGAAAGACAAATCAGGGGTTGGGTAGTCTGAATGTGGAATGTTAGAAGAGAGTGGATCCAATAGTAATTCCAAAAATGAATGTTTTCGCTATCACCAATACGCCAGATTAAGACTCCCCCTAATAAAAATTTGATGGCGCTCTACAAAGTTGTTGAGGAAGCAAAGTGGGTAACTTAAAATATGAACATGCATAGTACGACATTAAAGAGGCCACCGACTTGAGCATCAACTCCTTTCCTGCGTGATATAAAAAGACTAGTCCACCATCCGTCTAATTTCTTTATAATCCTTTCTGAAATATCACCAAAGGGTTCAGCTTTTGAAACTTCAAAATGAGTAGGGAACCCAAGATATTTTTTTCAGCCTGGCCTAGCTTGAGGAAAGCCTCTGACGCTGAAAAATTTTAGAGGATTAGGAGGTAACACAAATGACAGCTTCAAAAGATAAAAAGAACTCGCCACTCAAAAGAAATCCATCTAAGGGATAAGAGAACTCAAGAAAGACTACTTCTTTTTAAAGACCAAAGGCTCAAATAAAATTATGAATAAACTCCAAGTATTACATTGATACATTCCATTCACTGGTATAAGCTTATACAGATGAACATGGAACAACCTTCCAAGCATAGGCAATTTCCATGAATGAAATTTAAGACTCATTGGAAAAAGAAAAACAAACATTGTGAAGACAAACAACTATCCAATAGGAAAGGGCCTTGGAAACATTAAAAGGTATTTCCCATTTTTTGAAGAGTCCAAAAACATAATGGTTGAAGTGTCCAAGAAATTCTAGAACTGAATTTGAATAGAAGCTAGACTAAAGAGATGAATTTCAGAACTCTAAGAGTATGTAGTCGGCCCAGATACACTCAGATACACTTTACCAAAATAGTCATAACTTCTTCTAGAAAATAGCAAATGAGGCACCTTTTTTTTTTTTCGAAAATAGATTTCTAGACATTTCCATCAATATATAGCACGACTTCTAGTTCTTTCTAAGTTGGTACAGGTGTCGCCATGAAGTTACCCCAAAATCCTGCACTGTAACTTTTATTTTCATCTTCTATCCTTTGGCTTAGGCTTATGGGTTTATTGGAGTGGGTTGTTACCCCAATTTGAAATGCTCCTGCATCATAAGCTTCTGCTATGCGTAATAGGGAGAAAGGTTATGACGGCCTTGTGTGCCACCAGGATCAAATGGGAATAAGATAACATCTCCATTTGATTTGTTGAATGCACAAACCTGGCCATGCAATTTGGTCACAAGTTGATTGATCATCTCCATTTTGGTATACATGAACAAAATTGGTTCATATATGTCATTTTCAATTTGATCATATAACCCATCCATATTTGGTTTGTTGATGTCGCTCATGACACAAACAAAATTAACTCTAAGTGAATGTGTAGACATCTCAAAAAATAGATCAACATACTCAACTTGAAGAACCAATGAACTCTTTGTCATATGAATCATGATGAACTTTGTCGTCGCCATTGCCTCCTTCACTCGGGAATCTGAAAAAGAATCATTAGACACAAGAAATAATTCATGGTCTTTATTTGTTGTCGCTCCCACTTTTTGACTGGATATGATTATCTCTGATTCTAATGTGCCATGATTATGTGAGAAAATTTCAGCATCATTGTTCTCACAAATCATGTTGAAAATATCACTGTTCTTCACAATTTCATAAACATCGTCGATGACAAGTATACATTCTGAAACAAATTCTGATTCAAGTGTTTCAAAACTTTTATCTTCGTTGACTTCCTCATCCGGGTACTCATCGTAGTTGGGAGGCTCTTGATAACGACATCAAGGGCAACCACTGTTGTTTGAGGCTTCACTTCGAGCACGACCAAAGGGGTTAACATCCTTTTCATTAGAAGAATCATGCTCTGAATCATGATGCCAATCATCATGTTCTAGAGATTCGAAGCATTGCAAATGTCTTGAAACTGCTGCACTTGTCTCCTTAAGTCATCCATCTCCATGTCTCTTAGGTCTCTTTCTTAAGTTGGTTGTAATTCAAATGTTTGATCCATGTCTCCGACGACCTGCCATTGAACTAGGCTCTGATACCAACTTGACGTCAGAAAATTTAAAGGATTGGGAGGTAACACAGGTGACCGCTTCAAAAGAAAAAGAGAACCCGTCACCCAAAGAAAAGCCACCTATTTTTTTTGCTCAAGATCAGCAAATATATTTCCTTAAAAATGAGAGAAATATACAAAACTAACATGGCAAAATAACTGCCCAACAGAAAAACTACCATACAAACCCCCTCCCACCTTTGGCATTGTCATCAGTAGTGAAGAGGCCTGATATGACTAACTGGCTTAACAAAACCTAAACTGAGGTTTTCTTATTGCATCCCAAGAAATATCATCATGAACAAACCGAGGAGGCTCTGGCCAGACTGTAGTGCTCCTGGTAGAAGCTGCATGCTTAGCCAAGTGATCCACTACGGAATTTAATTCCCGAAAAACATGAATAATTTCCCATCTAGTCCGATCCAAGTAACCTTTATATTGCAACCAACGATGATATAGATACCAAGGAATTGTTTCACTTTTGATGCTTGATACTACCGCTTGTGAGTCACATTCCACCACTATCCACCTTAATTGTAGTGAATACGCAATCCGAATGGCTTCAAAAAAGCTGAAAATTCCGCACCAAAATTAGTTGAAATACCTTGATAGGTAGCAAAACATAGCATAGGGTGCCCCATATGATTTCTCAGAATACCCCCACCACCTGCAGTACCTGGATTCCCAAGAGAACACCCATCAATATTAATCTTAATATTTCCCAAAACTGGCCGTTCCCACTTTAATTCTGTAATATCTTGTGTCTTGCCCATCGCTTTTTTTAACCTTAATGATCTTGATAAAATCAAGGTTTTGATTTTAACAGGAGATACTACAGAGAAATCAATCAGATCATTCATAGTATCTTTGACAACAAAAGTTGGCTCCCCTCTTCGGTCGTCATATCTTCTTCTATTACATTCCAGCTATATTCAATATGGAACATAAATCAAAGCTGCACTCCAAACCCTCTTCAATGGCATCACATTTGATTTCCTCTTCCATCATGAAAACAATTCCTGAATAGACTGAAACCCAAGCCATCGCTGATCAAATATACACAAAAACTCAGACCAAACCATTTTTACTTAACTACACTCAATAAATAGATGTATATTGGACTCTACTTCCACGTGGCACATATGACATCTAGATGCCATTTGAATCGATCGCTTCATAACTTTATCATGTGTTGGGAGACGACGTTGCACGAATCGCCACCCAAACAAAGCAGCCCTAGGAGAGATTCCTTTCATCCAAATGAAACTATGCCACCACATGGAAGGGGATTTAGACTGAATCCCTTCCCACGCCGATAGCACAGAGAAGTTTTCCGGACTGAGTAAGAGACCAAATCCTTTTATCTACCTGAGTTACTAATGGAAGAGGGAATGATGTAATTTGGCCAATAATTGTCTGTCACTCCCCTGATTGCACCATAAGTACCACCCATTCACCATCCACAATAAAATCATCGACTTTTGCATTGAGAGGCAGCTGAAACTCCATTGCACCTGGAATCAAATCTACTATTCTAGATTTGGATAGCCATCGATCAAACCAGAATTTAATCTGAGACCCATCACCAAGGACCCATCTCTCATTCTGCTCCACGAAATTCCACACACTTTTCACCCCTGGCCAAATAGAAGAAGAGAAATACGAAGATTTTGGAGCTCCCTCCATGTTAAGGAACCACCATCTTAGGAAAACCGCTACCATTGACTCATCATTCTTAATAAACCATGCAAGCTTAGAAAGCATTGCAAGGTTCACATCTTTCAACCACCGAATACCCAAACCTCCCTCCAATTTCGGTTTACAAACCTCTTGCCACTTAACTGTAACTGCCTTGGACATTTCTGAGTCTCCACTCCAAATGAATTTCCTGATCCACCTTTCCATCAAAGCAATCAAAGAGGCCGGCCAAAGATAAACTGAAAAGTTATGGATGGGTATACTACCCATAACCGATCTGACTAGCTCCACCCTCCCTGCCATCGATAATAACTTGCCCTTCCATCCCGTCAACTTGGCTTTAAACTTGTCAACTAAAGGCAAAATAAGGTTTTTCTTCACTCTTACCTCTAAAAATTTCCACACCCAAATAGCGGGTTGGAAATTTACACTTAGGAATGCCAATCTCTTCTTTAATCCTCCTTTTCCTTGAATTCTGAATTTTTCCAAAGAAACATTTGCTTTTCTCCCAACTGATCTTCTGCCCTGAGTATCCTTTGTACTTATCCAAAAAACATTTCAAGTTTCTTACTCCTTTCAAATCTGCCTTCAAGTATATGAAGATATCATCTGCATATAATATATGGGTAGGGGTAATAACTCTCCTAGGTCCAGTGAGAGAGCTGATTTTTCCTTCACTCCTGAGATCAGTGAGGCCCCGACATAACACTTCTTCTCCTAAGAAGAAAAGAATTGGAGAAAGTGGGTCACCCTGTCGCAGCCCTCGCTCCAACCCAAAAAAACCCACCGGGCCCCCATTAGCGAGCACAGAGAGTCTGGAAGACAGTAATATCTGATGAATCCTATCGACCACAACATGCGAGAAGCCAAACTTTCGCAAAACATTAAATAGAAAAGTCCAATCCATAGTATCATACGCCTTCTGGATGTCCAATGTTAGAGCCATACGCCCTTCATATGACTTAATATGCATTATGTTTGCCAGCTCTGATGCAATGCAAATATTGGAGGAAATAATCTTCCCTTTCTGAAGAGCACCCTGCTCTTCAGAAATTAATATTGGGAGAACAACCTTCTTCTTCTTAAAGGCCAAAGACTCAAATAAAATTATGAATAAACTCCAATTATTACATTCCATTCACGAGTATAAGCTTATATAAATGAACATGGAACAACCTTTCAAGCATAGGCAATTTCCAAGAATTAAATTAAGACTCATCAAACATTGGGAAGATAAACAACTATCTAATAGGAAATGACCTTGGAAACCTTGAAAGGTATTTTCCACTACTTGAAGAGTCTAGAAACATAATGGTTTTTTTTTTTTTTTTGCTAAAGGTCAGTAAGATTTTATTAAAAATGAATGAATAAATTACACAGAAACCCATTTGGGCATATTTGAAACAAAAAACCAGATCTCAGTTCCATCTTCAGCATTGCTATCAACAAAAAGAGACATGGACAAAGATAGATCAAAACTTAATCTTCAACTCCACCTTCAGCATTGCCATCAACAGAGAAGAAGACTAAGTAAATGAAATCTATCTAAAGCCTATAAACCAACCAATCCCTTGAATCTATATCGGGGTCTCTCTGTGGCATCCCAATCAACATAATTAACTATAAATCTAGGAGCTTCATTCCAAAATATTGACGTTTTTGTTGATGCTACATGCTTAGCAAGGCTATCAGCTACTATATTCACCTCTCTAAAGTAGTGACTAATAATGCATCTTGCCCATTTAAATATCTCAGCAAGGAGAACCATTTTTGTCTAAACTTCCAAGGAATAATCTTATTTTGCAGACACCAAACAACTGAATGTGAGTCAGATTCCACTTTAATCCAAGACAAACATAGCTTTTTGGTAATATGGATGACTGCCAAGCAAGCAGCAAACTCAGCATCATAATTTGTTGAGATTCCTAGAAATGAAGAGAAACACTTCATAGGAAGCCCTACATGGTCTCAAAAAATTCCCCTTGTGCCTACATATCCCGGGTTTCCAGTTGGGTGCAATTTAGAATGGGAACACCTTGGATGGATTCATCTAATTCTCTGCTTTCCTGAACACCTTGCAAAGCATTTGAGAGCAGATAATGAAGAGGGCAAGAGAAAGCGAATCTCCTTGTCTAATTTCCCTTGTCATCTGGATCAAACCTCCAACTGATCTATTAATAAGAAACTTGTAATTCACTGAATGAATGCTAGCCTTGACTAAATGGACCCAATTGTCAAAAAACCCCAACCACGGTATTAACATTTCAATGAAATTCTATTTAACTCGATCGTAGGCCTTCTTCATGTCAAGCTATACTGCCATTAGCTTCTTGTGCCCTTTATTTTTCATCTTCATTTTTTTTTTTCAATGTAGTTGAATAGCTCATGAGCTGCTATAAAATTATGGTCTAAGATAGACTGGTTTGAGATGAAAGCATATTGGTTTGAAGCAATTAAATCTTCTATAACCGACTTCAGATGATTGGCCAAAATCTTTGTAATGACCTTCACTAGTACTGCACATAATGCATTCGGTCTGAATTGTTCAGAGTACTCCATTTTTTTCATATTTGGAATCAAACATATTAGAGTTGTGCTGAGGGGATGAGAGAAATGGCAAGTTTGAAAAAAAAGAAAATATATTAAAACACGGGAGAAGAGGTCATCCTTTACTCTCTCTCTCTCTCTCTCTCTAGATCTCTCTTTTTTTTTTTTTTTTTTTTTTTTTTTT
>NC_056557.1:30107595-30173798 GCF_013358625.1 Macadamia integrifolia | reverse complement strand
TTTTTTTTTTTTTCTTTTTTCTTTTTTCCATCAGGGTTTTTACTATATTTGAATAATTTTAGAAGAAAGTTAGAATGAGAAACCATCTGGACTTGGACCCTTGAGGGGACTCAGGGGACTCATGACAAAGGTGATCATTTATATCTCTGAAAATCTTTGGTTCAACTGTGTTTTTTTCGATAGAAGATCATGCATATTAATTATGAAAAAGAAAAAAGGAAAAATATAGTACATCAATAGGGGAGATCAAAATAACCCCTCACAAAAGGAAGAGAAAGAATAGCACTTAATCCACCTTCGACAATGACAACAGCAGAAATAGGCCACCAACCAACTCCACCATAAAACGAAGAAAGACAAAATGTCCTAGCAGAGTCTAGATCTAGGATGACCTGAGGCGTCCATATCCAGATCCATTTGCACCAAGGGCGGCCAGATTGAAAATGGTAAAGATAATTCAAATCGAGCTACTGACTTTGCTAGGAAGTCAGCCACTGAATTCGCTTCCCGATAGCAATGGGTTATTTTCCATTCCACTTCACCTAGAAAAGCCATACAATTGATCCATCATTGCCAAGCAATCCAAGGGGATTTCTTCTGCCGAAACAACATGGCAACCGCCACAAAATCACCCTAATCCATAGACGATTTATACCTAGCTGCTTTGGCAAATCAACACCATAGATAAGAGCAAGAAACTCTGCCTCAAAGTTCGTTCGAACTCCAAGAAAAGATCTGAAATTTGCAATGAATTCAGCCTTTTCGTTTCTGAGAACACCTCCTACCCCAGCTTTCCCTTGATTCCCAATAGAGTAGCCATCAGAATTTAATTTAACCCAATCGACTTGAGGAGGGCACCAACAAATAGAGTAGATTTCCCGTGGTCTATTGCGAACCCTAGAGAAACCCAATCTTCTTGCACAAAGCAAATCCAGAATAGATATTGCTGATACTGTGAGAATCATCGATTGGGATTTGAATTCACATCTAACCAAACCAAAGCAGTGGTCTATTGATGAGCTGACTCCCTCATATCTTCTTCCACTCCTTTCAAGCCAGAGAAAATAAGGGATCAAAACAAAATCCTTCATCCATAGCCCCTTGAAAGGGATCTTTTTTGCCTGATCCTTCCACCAAGCAATCAATCTATCCTTACCTTCAAAAATAGGCCATCTTACCCCAAAACAATCACAGAATAATTGCCAAAGAGAGATCGTAAATGGACACTCATAGAATGAGTGAGTTTTTGGACTCCTCTGCAATGCCACAAAGAGAACACTGAGACAGCATTAAGACCCTTCTTTTTTTTACATTATCATCCATAGGAAGCCTATTTTTTATTATTTTCCATCGAAAAACAGCTTGTCTTGGCAAAAGCAAAGAATTCCAAACCAGAGAATACCATCCCACCTTAGGCGATTCCCTTCTCACCTTCTCCCAAGCCGATTTGATGGAAAAAATACCTGAGGATGTTTTTGAAATTTAAAATATAACCGCAAGTGTACAGATCAGTGTAGCTACGGGTCGAACACAGAGAGAGCAACTACTTTATTTTTGGCTTTGTCCTAAACATGTGTATCTAAAATAACGTCCTAACCATTTGTCATCTAAGAATTTAAATACGCAAGCCATGCAATTAAAATTAAATAAATAAATAACTGAAAATAAAGAACCCATGCAATTAAAAAGAAACGAAGGAAAAAAATACTGAAATAAAAATAAAGTAAAAAAAAGGGGGTAAAGCTAGAGAGAGGCTCATAAGTAGGTTTCTCTACTTAGCCCGAGGGATGCATCATAATAAGAGCTTCCCTACTTGATCAAAGAGTCACTCTTACAAGGATTACTCTACTCGGCTTTAGGGAAAGGGAGGCAATTAAAATAAAAACAATAAAATGATAGTTCTATGGCTAGAAGGGGCAAAGCCAACACATACACTAGCCATGAACCTTGGGGGAAAGGGAAAGCAATAATGTAATGACTGAAATTAAAATCTTAAATTAAGAAAGAAATGGTAGTCAGAAGAGGGAATGAAAGCAGGGTGAGAAGACTATTGAAAGAGCCTACTTGAACTAAAAACTTGATTGATTTGAGATACTACCAGTACTAAAAATAGATCTAGAATAAACCAAATTTGAAATTTCTAGTACTAGAGAAAACAAATCTAAAGAAAAAAAAATTGAACTTGAAAGACATGCTCCATAGCTTGTTCTTGTCACCTAGAACTAAGCCTAGAACTAGAACTTTAAAATTACAACTTCAATTGCTTAAACAATAAAAATAAGAGATTGAATCAAAAACAAAAGTGCGTGCATTAATTGAATAAAAAGAACTTACAAAAGTGTTTAAAGCATAAACCTAGAACTAGAGCTAGAGAAAGAGAAAACTAGAGAAAGAGCAACTAAAAAAACCCCTAAGAAGAGAGGAAGAGATGGACCACCCTTTAGGGTTTTGTGGACTCCCTTTTATAGGGAATAAGAAAGAGAGGAGGACGTCCAAGGGTGGATCCCCTTGGATGATTTTGTGGCGAGGTGGAAGAGAGAAAAGAGAGAGAATTGTAAGAAGTAGGGAATCTCCAACGATTTTGCTTCATTTTTCCCTCTTTTTTTAATTTATTTTTATTTTTTTCTCTCTTCTTCAAACGTGGGTAGCCTCTTGGATGATTTTTCTTTTATTTTTTGTCTTTTTTTTTTCCTTTCCTATTTTTTCTCCCTTTTTTCTATTTTTCTCTTTTATTTCCTTATTTCTCTCTCATCTTGTGTAAGAAACCCTTTTGCCGACCTCCTTTGAGTGATGAGTAGGAGAGAGAAAATATTCAAAAAAAAAAATCCACAAAAAAGTAGCAACCAAGAGGTTCGAACTTGAGACCTTCTAATAAAGAAGGGATTTTGCACACCACAACTCACCAACTACGCTAAGCAGTTGTTGTTACCAAAAACAAATCTTCAATGACTTAAGGGTGTGGTTCATCAATCCTTGTTGGCATTTGAAATATTCCTTGTACCTCTGGGACAACTGCAAATGGGCTGGTTTTGCATCTCGGTTCAGTTCTGATCTATTATTCTTTTTCTGGCTCAAAAAGAATAATCACTTGTACGGGTGATCAGACTGATGTGTACTTTTAATTAAACACGTCCTCTTTCTCAGAATTTCGTCATTTTCCCAACAATGAAAAGAAACATGACCTCTTTATGTGTTAAATTGGAGATATAACGCCCGATAGTCCTTAAGGCCTTGAAAATATAAAACCTGCAAAAAGAGAGTAAAATCCAAGGTAGTTCAATTCTAAATATGTAAAATGCATGTTTTACTACCCTAGATTTCACACCTAAATGTGCTCATCAGAATTCCCCTACACTTTGACTTTGCTAGTCCTCGAGCAAAACAAAAAGAAAAAGAATAAAAACAAAAAACCTAACTCACTTCGTAGGAATCGCGATTGCACTTAGCATGTGCAACAAGCCTTTAAACCCCTAGGTCACCCCTAGTGGACGATTTGTGTCTCGTAGGTGTTTACAGTGAATATACACCCAAAATTCAGAATAAACAAATCCCAACCTTGGTTAAAGGTAAGGGCCATACTGATCCAGAGCAAAGATAATTCCTCTTACAAGGGACCCCCACACTTGAACTTTTATTACCCCATATCAATTCCAAGCACTAGCATATTTCTTAATTTGGAACTCACCTCGTCTCCTCCAAAACATCCTTATTTTAAGGCAAAACCACTTGTGAAGAAATATGGAACCAATGACTAAGGCGTTGGAGTGTTTTTGACCAAACATGTTACCAAGCATTAATGACAATTGTACATTTTTTTCTCCTTTTTTCGCTTAATAAGCTCTATTCTATTCTACTACTTTTGGACTGAATGACATAGTGGAGCAAACACTAGACACCCAAGTTACTATGTAGCTTCGCTTTTTGCATATGCCCACAAAGACAATAATGCTAGAGTTCTTTCAGAAGTTTCCTTCCTAGGAATTTCGATCAAGACACCACGCATCCTGAGGTGCAATGCCCTGTTTTGTTCAAAGGGAATCAATTCTTATTCTTCTTTATACCACATTTCACACTTCATTTAAAATTGTGCATTTGTCAACTCATGCCAAATTAAAAACAAGATCTCAACTCTAAATCAAAAGTACAAGGAACCCACAGACTTACATATGGTCCAACACCATAAAATAGGGGTCTCTTATTTTTCAAAAGAAAGTCTCATCTCAAAACACAGGCTTGTTTCTTTCTTCTCAACAAGATTTTTATACATTCAAAATGGGTACCTTAATCAAAACTTTTATTTTCATACATTAAGCAACTGAATGGTATGATCATTAGCCAAAAGCCAAAGTAGGACTTCATCCTTAGCAAGCTAAAAAACAAAATGAAAAACAAACAAAACAAAGTAAAAAAGCAAAAACTGGTTTCCCTCCCCCACACTTAAGTCATGCAATGTCCTCAATACCTGGAAAGAATTAAAAGAGAAGATAATGCAAGGGGGTCATACCTAATTAAAAGTTAGTCATCAGTGTAAAGAGGTTCATGGAGATCCATGACCTCTTCACTACCAGTAGTAGGAAACTCGAGGAATTGTTTCAAACACTGACCATTAACCTTCGAAATTACCCCTGTTCCTGGATTCAGAATCTCCACAATCCTATGGGGATATACATTATGGATAATAAACGGGCCATCCCATCAGGATCTAAGCTTACCAGGGAAAAGATGCAATTGAGAGTTGTACAATAAGACCTTATCACCAATTGTAAAAGATTTACGCAGAATGTGCTTATCATAGAAGGCTTTGGGTCTTTTCCTTGTAAATCCTAGAACTTTCATAGGCATCATTTCTAAGTTCCTCCAACTCAGATAGTTAGAGGCTATAATGAATTCCCGCATCAGACAAATCAAAGTTGAGCTTTTTGATGGTCCAAAAGGCCTTATGCTCCAACTCAACTGGTAAGTGACAGGCATTCCCATACACCAAACTATAGGGAGACTGATCAAGGTCGGTCTTAAATGCAGTCTGATGGGTGCACAAAGCATTAATGAGCCTAAGGGACCAATCCTTACAGTTGGTATTAACAGTTTTCTCCAAGATTTATTTGATTTGCCTATTAGACACCTCCACTTGGCCACTAGTTTGGGGGTGATAAGGGATAGATAACTTATGGGTGATCCCATACTTTTTCATTAAGGCCTCAAAAGGTCGATTACAAAAATGAGTATCCCCCATCACTAATTATTGCACGTGGTGCACCAAAGCGAAAAAAAATGTTTTCTTTGAGAAACTGGACCAACACTTTGTGGTTATTAGATTTACAAGGTATGACCTCTATCTATTTAGAAAGATAATCAACGGTCAAAAGTATGTACAAATTTCCAAAGGAATTAGGGTCCCATGAAATCGATGCCCCATACATCAAAGATCTCAACTACTAAAATAGGGTTGAGGATCATCATATTCCTCTTATTGATACGACCAAAAGAGGCAGGACAAATATTACAAAAATTAAAAGCATCTTTAAAAAGAGTGGGCCAATAAAATCAACATTGGAGAATCTTTGCGGCAGTCTTCTTAGGTCTAAAGTGTCTACCATATGCATGATCATGGTAAAAAGAGAGAATGGAATGCTGCTCATGATCAAGAACACATCGTCAGATAATCTGATCCAGACATATCTTAAACAAATAAGGATCATCCCAGAAATAACACTTAACTTAGGCATAAATCCTATACTTATCTTGGGTGGACCAGTGATCCGGAGTCACACCTAAAACTAAGAAATTGACAGTGTAAGCAAACCATGGTTCACTGGACACTGCAAATAATAGTTTTATCTAAAGTTCTTAATAAACCTTCTGTAGAAGCCCGCATGCCCTAGAAAAGATTAGACGTCCTTAACAAAGTGAGTAAGTGGTAAATTATCAATTAAATCCACTTTGGCTCTATCTACTTTAATTCCCTCCTTAGATATTACATGGCCTAAAACAATACTAGATTTAACCATAAAATGGCATTTCTCCCAATTCAAAACCAAATTCTTAGATATGCAAATTTTCAAAACTAGAGAAAGATCATGAAGACATTCAGAATAGGAATTCCCATGAATTGAAAAGTTGTTCATAAATACTTCTAAGAATTTTTTGACCATGTCAGAAAAGATGTTCATCATGCATCGTTGGAACGTAGCAGAGGCATTGCAAAGCCCAAAGGGCATACTCTTGTAAGTAAATGTTCCATATGGGCAAGTAAAAGTGGTCTTATGTTGGTCCTCTAAAGCAATTGAGATCTGGTTATATCCGAAATATCCATCAAGAAAATAATAGTATTCATGTCCAGCTAACCTCTCTAACATCTTGTCAATGAATGGTAATGGGAAGTGGTTCTTTCAGGTTGCCACATTAAGTTTCATGTAATCTATGCACACTCTTCACCCTGACTGGACACAGGTTGGAATTAGTTCATTGTTGGCATTGGAAACTACAGTCACCCCAGACTTCTTAGGCACTACGTGAAATGGGTTTACTCATTGGCTGTCAGAAATAGGATAAATTATCCATGATCCAAGCACTTTGGGATCTCTTTCTTAATTGCTTCCATCATCACTGGGTTAGCTCGTCTTTGGGGTTCCGTGGATGATTTGGAATCCTCCATAAGATGTATATGATGTTGCACAATAGAAGGGCTTATACCCTTGATACCAGCCATGGTCTGACCTAGGGCTTCCTTATTATCTTTTAACACTTTAAATAACTCCTCTTCTTGGCTAGAAATCAAATTTGAAGAAATTATTATAGGAAGAGCCTGATCAGGCCCTAGGAAAGCATACCTCAAATTAGATGCAACTCTTTAAGGTCTAGCTTAGGGGGCTCAACTATGAAAGGTTTGAGAATAGAATTGGAAAGGGGTCCTAAGGGCTCCATAGGTGTGTGAAGACTTAGAACTTTAGAAAATAAAATTTCACTATCATCATCCAACTCATCCAGACACTCTTAGAATTCTGAATCAAAATTAATATCAAAGTTGGTAATTAAATCATCAAAAAAATCCAGAAAATCCTCAAGCATATTGATCTCTTCTTCCATATGTGGTTGCTTGCCTATCCTAAACATGTTAAACTCAACAGTTTGGTTGCTAAAAGATAACCTTAGGAAACTATTCTGGCAATTGATTAATGCATTACTGGTAGCCAAGAATAGTCTTCCTAGAATTATTGAGATCTCATCCTTGGTTGAGAGGGGCTTAGTATCTAACACAATGAAATCAACAGGGAAAATAAATTTCCACACCTTTAGTAAGACATCCTCAACCATCCTTTTAGGAATCTTAACAAACCTATCTGCCAACTGAAGAGTAGTTCTAGTGGCTTTTAATTCTCCCATTCCTAGTTACTTATGCACATGGTAAAGTAAAAGATTCACACTTGCTCCAAGGTCAAGTATGGCATGCTCAATGTAGGTGTTTCCTATGACATAAGCTATGGTAAGGCTCCCTGGATCCTTATACTTGTCTGCTATAGGCTGAGTAATTATGGAACTAATGTTACATGCCAATAACACCTTTTTGGGCACATTAGTGATACGTTTGTGAGTACACAAATATTTCAGTACCTTTGCATAGGCGGGGATCTAGGATATGGCATCCAAAAGAGGGATGTTCACTTCTACCTTTTTGAAGACTTCTAAAATTTTATCTATAGAAGCAATCTTCTTTTTGTTTACCAAGCGATTAAGAAATGGGACAGGAGGAACACAATGATTGTTAGGGATTTATCCTTTTTCAGAAGAATCATTTTTAGTTTCCTCAACTAAATCATCTTTAGTTTTAGAAAAATCTTTAGGTTCATCAGACGAACCTAGAACAAAGAGGCACACTTGTGTCCTCAACTGAAGGAGATTTAATAGAAGTAAAGATGGGGAAGAGTTAGGAACACTCTGTTGGTACTCTCTACCATTCCTAAGGACATAAACAATATTACATTGGTTGGAGGGGGTCTGACCTTGTACTACATTTAGTGGTGCATTAGTTGGTGCTTGTGAGCTAACAGGCTGATAATGCCTAGGGTTAGGCTCTGATTGACTAGGTAAAGTTCCCTTCTCCCTCTCATGCATAATTGAGACAACTTGGGTGAGTTCTCTCATAAAATTTTGATGGCTTGTCATGGGGAGGGCAATATTTTTTTCCAAGTCACTTATTCTACTTACTTCTCTAGTGTTGGTAAACCCAGGGGTATACTAATAAGATGATAGGAGAGGGGCCCTAGAAAAACTAGCCTGAGGTCCTACGTTTGGCCTAGAAAAAGTATTTTAGGAAAAAGATTATTGTACAGAGGGAGGCCTCTAGGGTCTAGGCTGACCTTGATTATGGAAATTAGAAGGCCCTGCTTGGTTGCCCTGATTCTAGTAGAAATTTTGGTGATTTCTCCATCCTGGATTGTAGGTGTTACTATATAGATTATTCTGGTATAAGGCATTAACACTATCATTAGAAGTGCCCCCAGAGGTGTTGGGGCATTCTTTTATGACATGTCCAAGGGACTGGCATCAAGCAGACATCTTAACCAAATTGACTGATGATGGCTCTCTAGGAACAATAGCCTCAATCCTCTTGATTAGGCTATTCAAATGGGCTTTCTTGGCTACTATCCCATCCACAAAATTTCCTTTCCCTCCTATGGTTCTTTCACTCTCTTGGGTTGATTCACATTCACGGGTTTTGTCAGCTAAGTCAAGTAAGAATTCCCATGCCTTTCCTTCTTCTATAAAGGATGTGAATCCCTTAGGACACATAGACTCTATCATTTGTTTAGTTGGGATAATCAATACCCTCATAAATTATTTGACATAAATACCATAAGTCTAGGCCATGGTGAGGGCATTCTTGGAGTAGATCCTTGAATCTCTCCATAAGTTTGGAAAAGGACTCGTTAGGATTTTGCCTAAACTGAAGAATATCACTTCTAAGTTTATTAGTCTTGTGAGTTGGAAAAAACTTCTGAAGGAAGACAACTGTGAACTGTTCCCATGAGGTTATGAAATTTGTGGGTAACCCATACAACCACTTCTTAGCTTGTTTTTTTAATGCAAAAGTGATAAACCTAAGCTTAACAGCATCATCACAAAGCTGTTGGATCTTAATTAGAACACATACCTCTTCAAATTCCCTTAGAAATAAGTATGCATCCTCAGAGGTCAACCCATGGATGTGGGGCAACACGGTGATGTATTGAGATTTGAGTTCAAAATTATTGCCTTGGGCTTATGGTAGAACTATGCAGGAAGGTTGGGCTGTTCTAACCGGGTAAAACCCATCTTTCAGAGATTTAGGTGAAGGGTTTTGATGTTGGTCTCCTATATTGAAAGGTTTTAAAGAGAGCAAACATACATGGTCACTACTTATTGGATCTCTTCTTTCTAATTGATTCTTAGTATTACTTATCCACCTAACACTTATGCAACAGAAATCTACCCACAACTAGAGTAAGACAAGCACAAAAGAGTGGATAGCAAAACTTTTTTTTTTATGATTTTTTTTATTTATATATTTTTTATTTTTTATTTTTTTACCTTTTTGGGAGCTTACCAGTAGGGATCTGGGGTTGCTCAGGTCAATTCCTGAGGTACTGCTATAGGGTAAAACCTGTCTTTATCATACTATGAGGCATGACGACCTCCACTAGTAAAACTATTATTGCAAGTTGTTCTTCTTAGGAATTCAATAGAAGAAAAAGAAAAACAAAACAAAGCAAACAAAGCACTCCTATTTACTAAAAGAAAGCGCAAAATAACATGGAACTATCTCCCTGGCAACGGCGCCAAAAACTTGTTTGAAATTTAAATTGTAACCGCAAGCATACGGATCAGTGTAGCTATGGGTCGAACACAGAGAGAGCAACCACTTTATTTTTGGTTTTTTTTAATAATACGAAACTGAACCGATTAATGGTTTTGATCTAATTCTAACTACCATCCTAAACATATGTATCTAAAAAAACGTCCTAACCATTCTTCATCTAAGAATTTAAATACTCAAGCCACGCAATTAAAATTAAACAAATAAATAACTGAAAATAAACAATCCACGCAATTAAAAAGCAATGAAGGAAAAAAAATACTTAAATAAAAATAGAGTAAACAAAAGGGAAAAAAACTAGAGAGAGGCTCCCAAGTAGGTTTCTCTACTTAGCCCGAGGGATGCATCATAATATGAACTTCCCTACTTGACCAAGGAGTCATTCTTACAAGGGTTACTCCACTTGGCTTAAGGGAAAGGGAGGTAATTAAAATAAAAATAATAAAATGATGATACTATGGTAGTTGGGGCAAAACCAACACATACACTAGCCATGAACCTTGAGGGAAAGTGAAAGCAATAATATAACGACTAAAATTAAAATCCTAAATTAAGAAAGAAAGGGTAGTCAGAAGAGGGAATAAGAGGGGGGTGAGAAGACTACTGAAGGAGCCTACTTACTTGAACTTCAACCCTTGAACTGAAAACTTGTTCGATTTGAGATACTACCAGTACTAAAAATCAGATCTGGAATAAACCAAATCTGAAATTTCTAGTACTAGAGAAAACAAATCTGAAGAAAAAAAATTGAACTTAAAAGACATGCTCCATAACTTGTTCTTGTCACCTAGAACTAAGTCTAGAACTAGTACTTGAAAATTACAATTCAATTGCTTAAACAATAAAAATAAGAGACTGAATCAAAAACAAAAGTGCTTGCATTAAATAAAAAGAACTTACAAAAGTGTTTAAAGCATAAACCTAGAACTAGAGCTAGAGAAAGAGAAAACTAGAGAAAGAGAAACTAAAAAAAACCTAAGAAGAGAGGAAGAGATGGACCACCCTTTAAGGTTTTGTGGACTCCCTTTTATAGGGAATATGAGAGAGAGGAGGACGTCCAAGGATGGATCCCCTTGGACAATTTTGTGGTGAGGTGGACAAGAGAGAAGAGAAAGAATTGTAGGAAGTACGGAATCTCCAATGATTTTGATTCCTTTTTCCTTCTTTTTTTCTCTCTCTTTTTCAAACATGGGCAGCACCATGGACAATTTTTAATTTTTTTTCTCCTTTTTTTTATATATTTTTCTCTTATATTTCCTTATTTCTCTCTCCTCTTGCGTAAGAAACCATTTTGCTGACCACCTTTGAGTGATGAGTAGGAGAGAGAAAATATTCCAAAAAAAATCCATAAAAAAGTAACAACCAAGAGGTTCGAACTTGAGACCTCCTAATAAGGAAGGGATTTTGCACACCACAACTCACCAACTACGTTAAGTAGTTGTTGTTACCAAAAACAAATCTTCAACAACTTAAGGGTGGTTCATCAATCCTTGTTGGTATTTAGAATATTCCTTGTACCTCTGAGACATATACAAACGGGTTGGTTTTGCATCTTAGTTCCGTTATGATCCATTATTCTTTTTTTGGCCCAAAAAGAATAATCACTTGTACAGGTGACCAAACGGATGTATACTGTTAATTGAACAAATTCATCTTGCTCAGAATTTCATCCTCTTCCCAGCTATGAAAAGAAACAAGACCTCTTTTGTAATGCCCCCAAATTCGGGTAAGATATGGGTGCAGGTCCTCGCGGGCCACCGTTAAATAACGGCATAATCTTACAATTCTTTTACCCAAACACATATACACAGTAGAAACTAATCTGAAAACGTATCAAATTTTCTACAGCAGAAGTTAAGTTGTCATACCTATAACTTCATTACACATAAACAGTCTTAATATGTCTATATCTATCATATACATTAAACGTACTGTAATCTATTGTAAAGTTATTACAACATTCTTTCAAAAAGTCTAGCAAAGTCTGGAATAGTTATATCTTCAGATTATTCCTTGGAGGAAGTAAAATCAGCACCTCTATCACCAAATACACATTGTGCACAATGACATGGCACATGTTCTGGCTTTATAAAATAGTTATATATCATGGGATAAGCTCAACTAGCTTAGTGAGGAAAACACAATCATATCATGAAGTAAAACATGCATGACTAAAGAAACATCATACAAATCACGTGCTACTTTTATCAATACATAAATCTGAAAATATAATATATCTGATCATATATATACTGACATCCATGGCATTCAAATTCAAATAATTATCAACCTCAACATTAACCTTTTTCCTCCTTAACCTATCTTTTCTTTCTTACTCTTTTTCTTATTCTTTTACCTTTACTTGCTTACTTTTGGGTAGGATGTTTTCCCTCAACGCCTTGCCCTTGTCTTTCTCTTGAGCTTAAAGGATTTGGGTCGTGTCTTGAGAATTCATCCCATAAGCTCCTCTCTCAACTCCTCGCCCTTTTCTTGCTCTTTAGCTCAAAGAATCTGGGTCGTGTCTTGAGAGTGTACCTTTAATCTTTTCTTTTATTTATTTATTTATTTTTATTCTTTGTTGTCTTACTTACCAACTTCGGCATCCAGTTGTCACGGTCAATTTCAACATTTGGGTGGAGCTGGATATTGATGGAGACCTTATTGGTCCTACCTTGACTGTCCCATACCAGCAGGGTGGGCATTACCCCATTATCCTTCCCAGTTCCTCTGTTGAAAAAGACTTTGACAACTTTTAGCTTCGGTCCATTTTACGCCTTAATTTTATCTTATGTCTATCATGCCTCACACTTATAAAGAAAATCATGAAAACAATATTTTGATACATATAAAAACCTAAAACAGATCTTAAAGGCAATGATATGCAAATGTATACTGTAAATGGCAAAACATGCAAGGATATGGCCGAATTTCCCTCACCTGTAGATGATGTCCAAAAATTACTGTGAGAACCACTTTTTGCTAATGTTCTCAGGCAATTGTATCACCTACATAAGAATTTATTACTTCAAACTTAATGACTCAAGTATGTAATCACTCCTAAACTTAAGCTTTCACTTTGTTATATATGCTACCGACTGTCGGACTTGATCCTTTTACTTTAAACTCACCATCCAACCAAATCATATACTTAGGCTTTTACATAGATTTCTTAATCTTCGATTGATGTGGGAGCATTTCTAAATGGCCTAACGACCCGAACTAGGCCCACAAGACTATGCCAAAGGACTGAAGCTGAAAATAGTAATTGCAGTCCTCTGTTTTTAGGTAACTTTCGTGTCAAACCAAAACCAATTCCGAGGGAACTAGTATCCGTGCCCTATATGGATAGAAATATCTATGAGTCTATTTTCTTATAAAAAAGACGGAACATCATTTACTATTTTATAAAAAAAGTTATGTGCCGTTTTGGTAAAGTGCGTCTGGGTTGACTACGTACTCTTGGAATTCAAGAATTCCTCTAATGATCAAACTTTCATATTACATCGTAGTCCATGGTACGTAATCGACTCTTAGTAGTACTTTAATCAACAAATATTGACTAAGATAGTGGGTAGTTAACTTATTAGATCATGGTCTACTATGTTCTCTAATGATTATGACAAATCCATACTAGTAATCTTAGTAGGACTTTAGTAGGGCCATGTTACACAATCATTTCATATATACGTAGTCATAAACTTTCCCTTTCTTTTGTTTCTTTTTCTTTGATTTTTACCATCGAAGTTTGTCTCTTAGAAGACTTCCAGTATAATCAAATCAGCTTTAGTGTCCTAGGTTTCATGTATATTTCAATTTCCTTAAAGTAGGTTCCTCTTTTGAACTTATTCAGACAATGCCCTTTTAAAAGTTAAATAACAGTGGTTCCAAGTTGCTTCCAGTATTTTTCATAATTATACTAAACAAATTTGATTTAAAAATACCAAAATAGGGGAGGAGAAGCCAAAACCTCAGCTGGACAGTAGTAAGCCGTGAGGTTGGGCTGCAACTTGGTCTTCGTAGCAACTCCCTTTCCCAACTCACTTTTCTCTCTCTCTCTCTCTCTCTCTCCCCCTTAGTACGTGAGCATTCCTCCCCCTTTCTCTTCTCTTATCTTCTTCTTTTCTTGATTTTCTTCTTTGTCTCTTAGCTAACAAATGAAAAAGGTGAGTTAATGGTGAAAGGATTGGTAGGTCCCACCCAACTTTATCTCACTCTTCCTCTCCTTTTCTTCTCCACCGACAATAGACATCCCCCCTTTTGTGCAATAAAATTAATATTTATATATTATATTACTCCCTTTTGTGCAATGTCATACATACATGTCATCCCATCCCAAAAAGTCTCTCATCTTTAACTCCCCTTTGTCTTTTTTTGTCCTATTTTCAAACAATTCCAACTACTATCTTGTTTGTTCCCATTAATGACATTGATATCTATAATTACATATAAAACTATTATATATATATATATATTACCATCACAAACATGTAAATTGGAAATCGGGAGGGGTATTACACAATGGTTTGGATTAGGTCCCTAAGCTGAATCACATAAGATTTTTGCAAAAGAAAATAGAAAACCCATTTAAATTGGAAATAGGGAGGGGTATTACATTCCTCCCCCTAATAAAAATTTCTCCCTCGAAATTTGTACGTACCTCAATTGTCAAAAAGATGTGGGTAATTGGACTGCATGTCCTCTTCTCGCTCCCATGATGCCTCTTAAATTGTGTGATTCTTCCAAAGCACCTTCACATAAGAGATCGTCCGATTACGGAGTACTTGTCATTTACTTTCCAAAATCTGTATAGGTACTTCTTCATAGGACAATCCTCCTTTAACTGTAGAGGTTCATATTCTAGCACATGGGAAGGGTCTGCTATATACTTTTTGATCATAGATACATGAAATACATTGTGCATACTAGATAAGGCAAGTGGTGATGCAACTCGATAAGCCACTTTCCCAATCCTATCTAGGATTTCAAACGGTCCCACATATCTATGGCTCAACTTGCCCTTTTTTCCAAACCTCATGACTCCCTTCATAGGTGACACCCTGAGAAATATCATATCTCCCACCTCAAATTCTAGAGTCTTCCTTTTGTTATCTGCATAGCTTTTCTGTCGACTCTGGGCTGTCTTGATCCTCTTCTGAATCAACTCGACCTTATCACAGGTCCTTTGTAAAATCTCTAGTGCTAACAATCTCCTTTCTCCTACCTCATCCCAACATATTGGAGATCTACACTTCCTACCATAGAGAGCCTCATATGGTGCCATACCAATGGTGGCCTGATAACTGTTGTTATATGCAAACTCCACCAATGGTAGGTGATCACCCCAGTTGCCCTTGAGGTCTATAGTGCAAGCCCTCAACATATCTTCTAAAATTTGAATGGTCCTTTCTGTTTGTCCATCTGTCTGTGGATGAAAAGTTGTGCTAAAGTCAAGTTGAGTGCCCATGGCTTTCTGCAAACTTTTTCAAAAACGTGAAGTGAACCTAGGATCTCTGTCTGACACTATAGTAACTGGCACTCCATGTAACTTGATTATCTCATCAAATACAACTGGGCCAATTTTTCTAATGAATAATTCATCTTAATGGATAGAAAATGAGCTGACTTGGTCAGCCTATCAATAATGATCCATATAGTCTCATACCCTCTGGAAGTTCTCGGCAATGCTGTAACAAAATCCATAGATATTTGCTCCCACTTCCACTCAAGAGTGGGTAAAGGCTGCAAGAGTCCTAATGGCCTCTGATGCTCTGCCTTCACTTGCTGACAGGTTAGGCATCTTTGTATGTATTCTGCAATCTCTCTCTTCATGTTGTTCCACTAATAAACCTCCCTAAGATCGCTATACATCTTGGTACCACCTAGATGTATAGCGTAGGGTGAGGAGTGTGCCTCACTTAGGATGAGCTGTTTCACCTCGGTTTCATTTGGCACACATAACCTACCTCGAAATCTCAAATTCCCATCAATGGACATGAAAAAATCTGGCTTCTTGCCCTCTTGAACTCCCTTCCTAATTCTCTCTAAGGACATATCATTCCCTTGCATAGACTTGATTCTGTCAATCAATGTTGGTTGTACGGTCAAAGCTGCCATCAAGGATGTGGTATTTTTCACTATAATCTCTAGGTCAAGACTCCGTATATCCTCTAGTAGGTGTGGCTAACTAGTTAGAAGCGCTGCTGAAATCCCCTGAGACTTCCTACTCAATGCGTCAGCTACCACATTTACCTTGCCTGGGTGATAGCTAATGGTACAGTCATAGTCTTTCATCAATTCCAACCACCTTCTTTGCCTCATATTTAATTCTTTTTGCGTGAAGATGTATTTTAGACTTTTGTGGTTAGTGAAGATCTCACACTTCTCCCCATATAGGTAGTGCCTCCAAATCTTCAAGCCATGCACCACTGCTGCAAGCTCGAGATAGTGTGTTAGATAGTTCTGCTCATACGGCTTCAACTATCGAGAGGCATAAGCTACTACCTTCCCATGCTGCATGAGTACACAACTAAGTCCTTTTCTGGAAGCATCACTGTAAATCACTAACCCTTCTGAACTCGAAGGTAAGGTCAATAGTGGTGCATTGTTCAGCTTTCGTTTTAGTTCCTTGAAGCCCTCGTCACATTCCTTAGTCCAATCGAACCGAACACTCTTCCTTGTCAGCTTAGACAAGGGAAGGGCAATGCTGGAGAATCCCTTCACAAATCTTCTATAGTATCCGGCCAGTCCTAGTAAACTCCAAACCTCTGTAACACTGGTTGGTCTAGCCTAATTCATCACAGCCTCAATTTTATTAGGATCGACTGAAATGCCATCTTCAGATATCACGTGGCCTAAAAATTTCACCTGGTCTAACCAGAAATCACATTTACTGAGCTTGGCGAACAATTGGTGCTCCTTCAATCTTTGAAGCACTATCCTCAAATGTTCCTTATGTTCCTCCTCACTCTTGGAGTAAACCAAGATGTCATCAATGAACACTATAATGAACCGATCTAGGAACTCATGGAAGACTCGGTTCATCATGTCCATAAGTGTTGCTGGTGCATTGGTTAATCCAAACGACATAACTAAGAACTCATAGTGTCCATATCAGGTTCTGAAAGCAGTCTTGGGGATATCATCTTCCCTAATCTTCAACTGATGATACCCTGACTTATGGTCAATCTTGGAAAAGACCTTTGCCCCTTGCAACTAGTCAAACATGTCATCTATCCTTGGCAACGGATACTTGTTTTTTATGGTGACCTTGTTCAACTCTCTGTAGTCAATGCATAATCTCATTGACCCATCTTTCTTTTTAACAAATAATACAGGTGCTCCCCAAGGGGATGAATTAGGTCTAATAAACCCCTTGTTTAGAAGTTCCTGTAGCTGCTTCTTCAACTCCTTCAATTCTGTCAGTGCCATTCTGTATGGTGCCTTAGAGATTGGGGTTGTGCCCGGCACTAGCTCAATACAAAACTCTATCTCTCTGTCAGGCGGTAAGACAACTAGGTCGTCAGGAAACATGTCTGAAAAATCTCTAGCAACCTCTATGTCTACCAAAGTGGGTCCTTGTACCCCTGTATCTATAATGTTGGCAAGGTAGCCTTGGCACCCCTGGTGGATCAATCGCCTAGCCTGGATGGCTGATATTAATGGGAGCGATGACGCACCCAACTTAACTCCGGAATACTTGAACTCTTCCTCATCTTTTGGTCTGAAAATCACTTCTTTCTCAAAACAGTGAATACAGGAATGGTAGGTGGTCAACCAATCCATGCCTAATATCACATCAAAATCTTTCATCTCTAGTAGTACCAGATTTGCTGCTAGCTTTCTACCCTCAATTTGTATAATACAAGTCTCATACACCATATCTGTTAATATCATAGCTCCTTATGGAGTAGCTACACACAGCTGGTGATTCATGATTGTGGAGAATACACATATCCTTGTAGTAAAAGAGTGCGAGATAAATGAATGTGTGGACCCTGAGTCAAATAATGTATATGCAAACTGCTCTGCAATGCTTAACATACCTGACATGCATCATAATAATTATCGTATTGTAAGTTTAATCTATATGAGATTCTACTAACTTAATCATATTAAACAAGGGCTTTAGTGTAGGGGTACCTGACACCACTGATGGTGAAGTCTCTGCATCCTCTGCAGTCATGGAAAAGACCCTTCTTTGAGCTCTAGGCTTTTGGTCACTGTGGGTACTATGAACACTCTGCGATCCCTGTCCTGTCTATTTGGTTTACTACATTTGCTGGCCCTAGAAAGTCTGGCGATCCTAGCGTGGCTGGTACAACTGGCTGAACTGGCACTGCTGTCCACCCTGATTGCCCTGATTCATGCAATCTCTAGCCATATGCCCATCCAATCCACATCTAGAACAAATATTAAACCCAAGTAAGCACTGACCTCAGTGTGACTTCCCACACTTGGGACAAACAACCATAGAAGCTTGTTGGTCATCTCTAGATCTCTGTTATTTTTGGGAAGGAGTAGATCGAGCATTAGATGGAGCTTGTGGATGTTTTCCATGACTTCTATCCTCAATGGGAGGTGGTCCTGTACCACACCCAGCAAACATCCTAGCCCGTTCGAGCACATCTTTGTAGGTAGGTAATTTTAAAATGATAATGCTAGCCTGGATGTGGGGACTTAACCCCCTCTCAAATTGTATAGCCTTACGTTCATCTGTATCCACAACGTGAAGAGCAAATATCGAAAGCTCCTGAAATTTTTGAACATACTCAAATAATGGGTTAGAACCCTGCTTCAATTGAAGAAGCTCACATTCCTTCTTCTGCCGCAAATCAATTGGGAAGTACTGGTCCAAAAAGGCACCTATGAATCTAGCCCAAGTCAATGGTTGTGAACCTTCCTCAAGAGTACAACGGGTAGAATTCCACCAATATACTACCTCACCCCTCAATGTAAAGGTAGCACAAGCCACCTTCTGTAGGTCTGTGATATCAAGTAGCTCAAATATCATCTCCACTTCCTTTATTCAAGTCGGAGGCCAAAGGGGATCTGATCCAATGCCCATAAACTCCGAGGGTCCTAACCTTTTGAACTGCTCCAACATTCTAGTCATCTCTGTTCCCTGAGTATACTGGGCATAACGGCTAGCTGCTACTGAAATTGACTGTTTATGGATAGCATTGACTAAAGTACCAATCGCATTCATAACATCATGTTGTGCCCATGACGCTACAGCCGGTGGCAGTGGTAAAACATCACCCTCTGGATGGTGCTGATGGTGCTGGGGATGTAAATGAGGTGGGGCATTCTCACCTGGTGCCACATACCCGCCTTGGTGTTGATGAGGTGGTACTTCTCCATCATATGCTATACCAGTAGCCTGTTATGCTGCCCCAAGGTCTACACCAGGAGCATCTTGAACTGGGATAGTCCGACGTGCTCCTCCTCTCCTTCTTGGTGGCATTTTATTGGCAACCACAACAAGAAGAACTTATCAGCTAGCTGCCAACATAACTTTGACAATCTCTTGATTGTGAATTATATCTATCATAATTGAACAATAATCATATACTTAGTTGTCGTATCATTACCAATTCTATAATATTAATAACTCTTAGTTCTACTTCACAATTAAAATCCCCAAGTGAAATATGTCTTCTATAACTTATATTCTGTTTTACTCCATAGACAACTATAAATTAAATGACCTAGGTCTAAACTTCCCAAATCCGTTGTCCACTCATTCCCAAAATCTTGCTCTGATACTATATTGTAACGCCCCCAAATCCGAGCAAGATACGGGTGCAGGTCCTAGCGGACCACTGTTAAATAACGGCATAATCTTACAATTCTTTTACCCAAACACATATACACAGTGAAAACTAATCTGAAAACATATCAAAATTTCTACAGCAGAAGCTAAGTCGTCATACTTATAACTTCATTACACATTAACAGTCTTAATATGTCTATATCTATCAAATACATTAAACATACTATAATCCATTGTAAAGTTATTACAACATTCTTCCAAAAAGTCTAGCAAAGTCTGGAATAGTTATATCTTCAGATTATTCCTTGGAGGAAGGAAAATCAACACCTCTATCACCAAATACACATTGTGCACAACGACATGGCACAAGTTCTGACTCTGTAAAATAGTTATATATCATGGGGTAAGTTCAACTAGCTTAGTGAGGAAAACACAATCATATCATGAAGTAAAACACAAATGACTAAAGAAACATTATACAAATCACGTGCTACTTTTGTCAATGCATAAATATGAAAATATAATATATCTGATCATACATATACTGACATGCATGGCATTCAAAATCGAATAATTATCAACCTCAACATTATCCTTTTTCCTCTTTAACCTATCTTTTCTTTCTTACTCTTTTTCTTATTCTTTTACCTTTACTTGCTTACTTTTGGGTAGGATGTTTTCCCTCAATGCCTCGCCCTTGTCTTTCCCTTGAGCTCAAAGGATCTGAGTCGTGTCTTGAGCATTCATCCCACAAGCTCCTCTCTTAACGCCTCGCCCTTTTCTTGCACTTTAGCTCAAAGGATCTGGGTCATGTCTTGAGAGTGTATCTTTAGTCTTTTCTTTTATTTTTTTATTCTTTGCTGTCTTGCTTACCAACTTCGGCATCCAGTTGTCACTGTCAATTTCAACATTTGGGTGGAGCGGGATATTGATGGAGCCTTTGTTGGTCCTCCCCTGACTGTCCCATACCAGCAGGGTGGGCATTAAAAGACCCCATTATCCTTCCCAGTTCCTCTGTTGGAAAGGACTTTGACAACTTTTAGCTTCGGTCCATTTTACGCCTTAATTTTATCTTATGTCTATCATGCCTCACACTTATAAAGAAAATCATGAAAATAATATTTGATACATATAAAAATATAAAACAGATCTTAGAGGCAATGACATACATATATATACTGTAAATGGCAAAACATGCAAGGATATGGCCGAATTTCCCTCACCTGTAGATGATGTCCAAAAATTACTGTGAGAACCACTTTTTGCTAACGTTCTCAGGCAATTGTATCACCTACATAAGAATTTATTACTTCAAACTTAATGATTCAAGTATGTAATCACTCCTATACTTAAGCTTTCACTTTGTTATATATGATACCGACTACAGGACTTGATCCTTTTACTTTAAACTCACCATCCAACCAAATCATATACTTAGGCTTTTACATAGGTTTCTTAATCTCCGATTGATGTGGGAGCATTTCTAAATTGCCTAACGACCCGAGCTAGGTCCACAAGACTATGCCAAAGGACTGAAGCTGAAAATAGTAATTGCAGTCCTCTATTTTTGGGTAACTTTCGTGTCAAACCTGATCCAATTCCGAAGGAACTAGTATCCATACCCTATATGGATAGAAAGGTCTATGAGTGTAGTTTCTTACAAAAAAAAAGGAATGTCATTTACTATTTTATAAAAGAAGATATAGCTGTTTTGGTAAAGTGCATCTGGGCTGACTGCGTACTCTTGGAATTCGAGAATTCCTCTAATGATCGAACTTTCATATTACACAGAAGTCCATGGTACGTAATCGACTCTTAGTTGCACTTTAATCAACAAATATTGACTAAGATAGTGGGTAGTTAACTTATTAGATCATGGTCCACTATGTTCTCTAATGATTATGACAAATCCATACTAGTAGTCTTAGTAGGACTTTAGTAGGGCCATGTTGCACAATCATTTCATATATACGTAGCCATAAACTTCCCCTTTCTTTTGTTTCTTTTTCTTTACTCTTTACCATCGGAGCTGGTCTCTTAGAAGACTTTCAGTATAATCAAATCAGCTTTAGTGTCCTGGTTCCATGTATATTTCAATTTCCTTAAAGTAGGTTCCTCTTTTGAACTCATCCAGACAATGCCCTTTTAAAAGTTAAATAACAGTGGGATTCCAACTATAGTTCCTTCCAATCTTTTTCATAATTATACTAAACAAAGCTGATTTAAAAATACCAAAATAGGGGAGGAGAAGCCAAAACCTCAGCTGGACAGTAGCAAGCCATGAGGTTGGGCTGCAACTTGGCCTTGGCAGTAGCTTCCTCTCCCAACTCACTTCTCTCTCTCTCTCTCTCCTTCTCTTTCTTTTAAAACTCATGTAACCATGGAAGAACTAAGGTTTGAAAAGCTAAAAACCTCACCTCCACTTCCTCTTTCTTTTCTCAAATTTCAATTGAGAAGCTCTTCCTCCACCAAAATCGTTGGAGTCCTTCTCTCTTCCTCCTTTCCTCCACTTTCTTTACCTGAATTTGAGAAAATCACAGCCACCCCAATAGTCCATCTCCCTCTTAACTCTCTTCTTTCCTTTCCCTTCTTTTCTTTCCTTTCTTTCTTATTGAAAGATTTGTATGCACACCCTCCCTTTACAAACAAACCTCTACTATCCCTTTCCCTTTCTCTCTCCACCTATCCCTTTCTCATGTCCATATCTCTCTCTCTCTCTCTCATCCATCACTCTCACACATGTCCCTCCATCTCTCTCTCTCTCTCTCTCTCTCTCTCCCCTTAGTACGTGAGCATTCCTCCCCCTTTCTCTTCTCTTATCTTCTTCTTTTCTTGATTTTCTTCTTTGTCTCTTAGCTAACAAATGAGGAAGGTGAGTTAATGGTGAAAGGATTGGTAGGTCCCACCCAACATTTATCTCACTCTTCCTCTCCTTTTTTTCTCCACCAACAATAGACAAGCCCCCCCCCCTTTTGTGCAATGAAATTAATATTTATATATTATATTACTCCCTTTTGTGCAATGTCATACATACATGTCATCCCATCCCCAAAAGTCTCTCATCTTAACTCCCCTTTGTCTTTTTTTGTCCTATTTTCAAACCATTCCAACTACTATCTTGTTTGTTCCCATTAATGACATTGATATCTATAATTACATATAAAACTATTATATATATATATATATATATATATACCATCACAAACATGTAAATTGGAAATAGGGAGGGGTATTACACAATGGTTTGGATTATGTCCCTAAGCTGAATCACATAAGATTTTTGCAAAAGAAAATAGAAAACCCATTTAAATTGGAAATAGGGAGGGGTATTACAAACATAACCTTAATAATAAAAGGTTTTGGTTTGTCTACGCCATTGGGTCAGGTATATTTGAAAAGGGGGAGCCTGATCTTGGTTCGCCAGACAATCTAGCAGTTGTCAAATTCACCCCTTCTCGGGTCTTGGCTGACTCGACCAATTTCTTAGGATTTTTCCGTAGGATGAATCGAATCTTTGTTAATGAGAAGGGGACATATCTCAAGTTTGAGTTTATTGCTAGCAAGTATTCAGGACCATGGGCTTTTTTTGATAGTAGGGTTCGTTATTATAATAAGGAAGGTGCAATGCTTGATCCTTTTCAGTTGGTGCAGTTTAATGTGAACACACATACAACTGATATCTTATATCGAGAAGTTTATTTACCAGTGTCAACCTCAAGAACTTCGGGCGAGAATTATGCTACTTGGATTGTGAATGAAGCTCTGGAATATGACTATGCTTTCACGTTCAATGCCTTCTGTTTTATGGGGAAAATAATGAAAGCCTCTAGTAATTTCCATGAGAACGATTTGGTCAGTGTGTTCTTTGAACAAAGCCAACATGGGGACAATTGTTATGTTGATACTCTAGTAACAATTTTCTTTGTTTTAAGAACAGAGAAAACAACCTCGTGGGGAACCACTGGCGGATCAACAACTCCAAAATTTATTTAACAAGGCCTACAGTTTATTTTATGTTTTATATTGAGGGTAGCTTGAATTGATTGGTTGCACTACTTATATTGTATCGTCTCTTCCTAGGAGGTATCAGTTTGACTGTGGCATTATTTATTGGGTTTCCTACATATAGGGATTATATTGTAGTTATTGTTTATTCCCTTGTACCATTCTCCCTTCATGATTTCTAAATATTCCACCTACAATTGATATCTTATATCGAGAAGTTTATTTACTAGTGTCAACCTCAAGAACTTCGGGGGAGAATTATGCTACTTGGAATGTGAATGAAGTTCTGGAATATGAATACGTTCAATGCCTTCTATTTTATGGGGAATAAAGAAAGCCTCTGGTAATTTCCATGAGAACGCTTTGGTCAGTGTGTTCTTTGAACAAAGCCAACATGAGGGGAATTGTTATGTTGATACTCTAGCAACAACTTTCTTTGTTTTAAGAACAGAGAAAACAACCTCGTGGGGAATCACTGGTGGATCAACAGCTCCAAAATTTATTTAACAAGGCCCACAGTTTATTTTATGTTTTATATTGAGGGTAGCCTGAATTGATTGGTTGCACTACTTATATTGTATCGTCTCTTCCTAGGAGGTATCAGTTTCACTGTGGCATTATTTATTGGGTTTCCTATATATAGGGATTATATTGTAGTTATTGTTTATTCCCTTGTACCATTCTCCCTTCATGATTTCTATCAGTTCGGCATGGAACGTTGTTTGGCATCCAGGTGCTATGGTGAATTGGCATCATCTGATATGGTTTCGCTACTTTCGTCCGCGTTTTGCCTTCATTACTTGGCTAGCAGTTCATAAACGGCTCCCTACCAAAGCCTGATTGGCCTCATGGGGTTTGGTGGTGGACACTAGATGTGTTTTATGCAACGTAGATATAGAAGACCTTGGCCATCTATTTTTCAAATGTCCATACTCTTCGGAAATTTGGCAATGGTTGTTGCGGCTTTGTGGTTTTCAGAGATATACTTTGCCTTCATGGTCTGAAGAAGTTTCTTGTCTCTGTCAAAATGTTAAGGGGAACTCTACAGTTTCCTCTGTTTAGAGTTTCTGCTTCTCTGCAGTGGTCTATCGAATCTGGTGTGAGCGCAACAATCTTATCTTCAAAACGGAGGCTACCAATGTGGACGAGCTTTTTCATCGAATTGTTAGCGATACCAGAGGTCGTTTCTATCAACTATAGATCAAAACTACGATTTCCTCATCCACTAAGGAGTTTTTTCACCGATGGAAAATCAAACCGGAGTTTCTTTCTCACCTGCTTCAGTTTTTCTCTTGGCCTCGGCCCCCTGTGGCATGGCTTGCTTTAAACTGTGATGGTTTGATTAGAGAAGGGCTAGGTGGGTATGGCGTTATCGCTCGAGATGCAAGGGGCTGCCCCGTTTTTGCTCTGGCGGGTGCCGTAGTTCATGATAACATACTACGTGTTGAGCTGATCGCCATTCGTCTAGGTCTCAAGAGAGCCAAGGACCTTCGATGTACCCACCTTCAGGTTCGTTCGGACTCTCTGGCTGCTGTTCAAATGATTACTGGGAAGTTTCGCCCTCCGTCGTTCGTTGTAGCGCTTCTTGATGATATCTTTGAGCTTTACGCAAATTTTCAGCACTGTGTTTTTTCGCATCATGTTCATGAAATCGATAGGTGTGCTGATTTTTTGGCTTCCTTTGTTCCATCTCCTCAGGAGACTATTTTGGATCTCTCAAACCTTCCTGCTGATCTGATCGTCCTTTTACGTGATGATGCATGTGGGAAGGTCTACCAAAGGTTGTAATTATTTTTTCCTATTTAATTATATTTCTCTTTTTCTCCCAAAAAAAAAAAATATTCCACCTCCTTCTGCTCTTCCTGGATTCCCCAATGACGAACCATCCACATTAAGTTTCAACCAATTCCTTTGCGGTTTACACCAAAATACTTCAGGAAGGGAGAAGGGATAGAAAGTGACTCATTGTTATCGTGGGAGGAAGTTTGATGGAGGAAGAAGGTGCTTTAGGGGATGACTGCAGAAGAGACTATGAGGGTTCTGATAATGAAGATGGAGGGGATAGGGAGAGTGTTGATCGTGGTACTGAGGCACTAGGTGATCATCTGCGTGCTTTCGAAGAAGACTGAGGGTGGACGCCCAAAGAAAACCTATGCCAAGGCTGTTGGTGGAGATGGAGCTTCAGAAATTGACACTTTGCCAAAGCCGATCCTGGCAAGAAATATTACGAGGGTTATCATCCCTCAGAAGGATTATGGATCTACTAGACAGTCATTCAGATTTGCTTTGATTGGATATATCAATTTTCGTATAAACTCTTTGGACAATCTCAGGAGAGAAGCTAGTGAGAACTGGGGTCTGAAACAGAGGCTTGTCATGCATCCTTTGGGAAATGGATTCGTTATTTTTCAGTTCGCTTTGGAGGAGGATATGACTTTGATATGGAAGTGCAGTCTTCTAAGATACAGAAGCCAACTTATCAGATTCCAGCCATGGAAGGCAAATTTCAATATCCATGAGAAGCCTGCTTTGACAAAATTAGCTTGGGTTCGTTTTCCTGAGTTGCCTTTGGAGTACTGGCATGAGAACGTGCTCTTGACGATGGCCAAAGCTGTGGGTCGTACAGTAGCAGTGGATCGTATTACAAAGCGAGGTCTTTTGGACCACCATGCAAGGGTGCTTGTAGAGGTGGATATCGGGGAATCTGTGTCTAGAAATGAAGAAATCCAAGTTGAAAGGAAGGAGCCTAGTTCATCTAAAGAATTCTGTTTTCATCAGAAAGTAGTATATGAAGATGGGATGGTAAAGTGTGGCTTCTGTAAGAGAGTTGGTCATCAAATTTTCAGTTGTTGTCTTAAGAAGGTGGAGGAGGAGAGGGAAGCAGCGCGGTGTAAGGATGCTAGTATCCCTGGACTGGAGGGTTGAAATCGTCTTCAATTCCGATTTCGTACAATTCCGTGTAATACCACCTTTAGGTGGTAACACGTGTATTGATACCAGTACAATGGTCCAGATTTAATACAACTAATAAAACATTAAATCAGTGAAGAGGCATTTAAATCAGATCTGGACCATTGCATTGGTATCAATACACGTGTCACCCCCTGAAGGTGGTATTGCACGGAATTGTACGAAATCGGAATTGCAGACGATTTTTTTCCCTGGAGCGGTGTTTGTTGAACAAGATGGAATTGACCAGGCTCCAACTCGTGGGACCAGGCCAAACTCTGTTGAGCATATCTTTCCACATCCACCAAATAAGGAAGGTATTATTTTGAATTCAAATTACCCAATTATGTTGAGTACGCCAATGGGGGAGCAGCTGATGCCAACCGTGCCTCAAATCATGGGAGAGAATATATCTCCAATTCTTAATGAGCGCCCTCAAGGATAGAGGTCTTGTTAGACCAGGATTCTAATTTAAATGCATGTCCTAATTTGGAGGATTCGTTCCATTCAAAAGAGGAGAGAGAGGGGACGGTTTATGCTTCTGATTATGGATCGAACCAGAACTCTGGATCTGGATCGGACCATGATCTGGGTCTTATTCTGGGTCGGGTTATTCAAGTGAGAGGATTGGTGAAGGGGGTTAACGCTGCAATGGTGGTTGTGGACAATTCAATTATGACTGTTCAGTAAGGTCCAATGGAGGAAGAGGGGGAGATCCCGTATTTTGAGGTTCAATTGGAGCTTAACCAGGACATATATGATCGTCTCCGTGGAGGTTCTTCAAGGAAGTGCTATGAGGGGGTCTCTGCCAAGGGTAGAGATGGTACCTCGACGGCCTTGCACAATGTTATAGGTGGAAGTGAAAGAAAATAAATGCGGAACGATTCATGAAGATCGATAAGCACGCACGACAAACACTACGAAAACACGTTTTAGGCATACCTGAATCCATGGCTGAAGAATAAGAACTCCTCAATGTCTTCTTGTATGCTCCTCGTACAACATGATCAATGTTGGTCTGGTCTACCCTCTTTCCCTTTTGCTTTTGGTCGTTAGCCTCACTTAATGGGTCAGTGATAACTATATATAGGGGTGAGGGTAGGGACCAACCCTGCTATAAAATTAGGGTTTCCTCCCCATTAAGGAAACAATACCTTAGGTCCACACATAGTAATAAATAATTCATACCATTAAGGTGTGCTAATAGAATCCAATATCTCTATAGAGATCACTTACCAATAATATTGGATTCTTTCTGCTTACTCCATCTTTAGTCAACACCACCAAACCGGTTTTGCAAACAAATCTTTGACTATGCTAACCCACCTAATTGGAAATCTTACAATCTCCCACTTGGGCAGCATATGTCACAAGTTTTTAGATTTTAAAATTTATTTAAAACGACTCTCCGGTTTAGATAAACTGAATGTGGCCACAAACAAAACAGTGTCGAATGGAGTGCACCTTAAACCAAATGCCTTGGTCCGAATGAGAATTACAAACACCCAACCGTATTGATCATCACATCTAAAGCGATATGAGACCAAACACGTCAAAGTGTTCATAACATCACCGACTTGGGCTGAATAGTATGAAAGTGTGGTATGAAAATAACATGCAATAGTGATCATCATGTCTATTTTCAAATTAGTCTTGGCTCGAAAACCAAATGAGCCCTATGAGACAGATACCGAAGGTCTCATTAACTACAAGCTTCTCCTAAACGCTCAAGCTTCAATCAAAGAAGCTCATTGGGATTGGGTCCGGATGTCCCACAACACTAGCACTAGACCTCAATCAAACGAGGCTTTGCTAGCGACTGGATGTGTGTATATTGACTGGAACCTCAGACACCGAATGAGATAAATACACCACATATAACCTCAATTTTTCTGTATGAGGCAAATAAATAAGTGTATACATATAAACAAATGGTCATAAAATGCATATATATAAAATAAAACTGAAAGTCAAATACGAACATATTGAGCAAAACTCCCACTAATAAAATGCATCAAAAGAACTAACAAGTCCCATATTAGTGACATGCTCTTGAAAGACTTTTGGAGTCAAGCCCTTAGTAAGAGGATCTGCAATCATGTTTTCTGTAGCAATCTATTTCATTGTAATCTGTGACTCTTGAACTTTCTCTCTGACAAAAAATTACTTAATGTCAATGTGTTTAGAGTCTGAAGTGCTTTTACGGTTATGAGAGAAACGAACCGCAGCGGAATTGTCACAGAACATCCTCAATGGTTTAGATATAGAGTCAACAATCTGTAATAATGTAGTTCTACAGAAATTTATGATTCATGAGCTTACTCCCACTGATCTTTAGATAGACCTATTTGATTCCTCCCATTTTCATAAAGAACCTTAACTTAAAAATAATTAACAACCACTGGCTTAGAAGGCTCATCAATTCAAGATTAAAATTTATTATCATAATAGCCAGAGAAATATTAAAGGATTAGTTCCATTCCTTCAAATTGGAACCATTCAAACTTTTTTTTTTTTAACAGAAAATAGCTGAGAAGTCAAAGCTGACAAATATAATCATACATATTTACCAAAATATGCAATATGCAAGAACATAAGGCCTATTAAACTTCCCAACAATATAATTAAATCTGACTAATTGGGCTATTAATCAGATTTATCCCCGTATTGTTTTCAATAACTGTAGGAAAACAGAAACTGGGGAAAGATCTGATGTCATCGGGGTCACACCTATCGTGGCAAGATCACCCAACACGTAGTGGAATCTTTCACATGCAAGGCGAGATGCTCAAAACAACACCACTCTGAAGATTCCGTCACCTATGGTGGCAAGACAAGAACCTTCAAAGCTATGAAGCCCAAAACTTCACCCTCACACTATCAAGTGAAACCGACCAAATGAAGACTCACCTGTGGTGGCAAGAGCATATCATTCGTCATATGGTCTCCTTGATTGTAACCCATCCTGAATAGTCAATAGTAATTTCATAATCCCAGTAACTAGCCCACTAAGTGAAAGCGTAATCACTGAAATTATGAAAACCTATAGACTTAGATTACTACCAAATGCCCGTGGGTTTAGATTTTGGATGCAAACAACAAGATGAGCTATTTTAGTATTTAATTAATAAAATATTCAACATAAGCCCACAAAAGTAACCCATTATAAACCCTAATAGTCAATATGGTAACACCATAATTTAACAATTATAAAAGTGGGTACATTCTTAGTATGACAGTTTTGTACTTGCAGCCATTACCATAAATAAATAAAAAATCTAAATATGGTATTTTCTATAATGACAACATGTTAAATATGAAAGTTCATAATATTTATTTATGATAACAAAAAACACATGAAATATGTTACTTTATCCTTAATTCATTAGATATACAAAGTTATATACAAATATGAACTTTCAATCCAAATGACTTTAATATCCAACACAAATATTAGCCCATAAACTTTAAAGTCAATCACAATAAAGACCTACAATTTCTTTAAATAAAAAAAAAGTTCATTAACTAATCAAATAACAATAGTCCTTACAAATGAAAGTAATGTGAGCTTAGATCCATAATAAGAATAATAATTTCATAGACTTTATACCATAAGCCACTAAAATTTCAATATGCTCATTTAAATCATTCAAATATAATATATTTGTTTTATTTTGATGAATTTTCAATAAAATTGAACTTTATCACAAGTACAAATATAACATATAAATTCGAAGAAATATTATTTAAACAATGCACTTGTGATATTTTGAATCATAAATGGGTGTCAAAACTCATAATTATGTGTCTCGTGACGAAACCTGATGTCATGGATGATAAACATAGTATCGAAAAAAAAAACATCGAAATACCCCAAGTTGGCTTAAAATTCATGAACACGGCTAGTATAGTGCATGATAAAACATGTATAATGCATCTATCACCCTCAATAGGATAATAAGTTATTCTCCCACTATTACAAGAGAGTGAAAACCAGATGACCCATTAAAAATATCAGTTTTATGAGTCAAAATCAGTTCATATTATAACTGGATCTAACTGCTGGCTTGAACAAATATGGTCAAAATAGTCAACAACATAAATAGATTACAGAAATCATTTCAATAAACTAAAATGAAATGATTTTTGATTTCACTTGCATAAACTGTTTATGGTCTATCCAATCAGTAGACTTCAAAACTGGATTTCATTGAAACTATGATGAAAATAATTAATAAATCATCAATATGTACAAGTAACGTAAGATGATCTTATATCATAACATCTCAAATGTGAATATAGGCACCATCATTAATATTAATCTTTAAGATGTCAACTCTACCCACAGAGAATTTTCACAAAAATCGATTTAAATAGACCACACCAATAAGAAAGTTTAACTTGGTGAGATTCATGTGCATTCACTGTAATGACTATATCACTCAAGAGTTATAGTTGAAACTGTATCCTTATCCTTTAAGACATAAATACACTGGTCCTCTCATTTTCTTGTATTAACTGTAAAAAGAACAATAACTTTTAAGATCCCCTTACCTTTGGGATCAGAATCCTTAGGTTACTGTCATTTTCTTTAACTTTGGTGACATCATCTTTAGGCAAATGTCACCTACTATGCTGCCCTAAGGAAAACCATGAAAGAACAAGATACGTCACTTTGTGGAATCCACATCACCCTTTCATGGTTCCCTAGAAATACGTTTTGCAGCTAAACATGTGCGAAAACTTACATCCAATTTAACTCCAATATATTTATTCATCATAGAGTATTCCAAATATGACATGCAAAAATAAAATGCCATTAATTTTCTGCCTATGTCATTCATAAATGACTTTTTTAATATCATAGTAATGATAAACCAGTGCAAAAACATGCATAAACAGAAATACAATTCTGAAGCCACTATAGAATAAAGACAAAACACTATAGCTGTTCCAAAACAGTTATGGAACACAAAATATAGGTCTCATTTTTCTTGTTTTAAATTCAACCTAGTATATTGAACATATATTCATTGGTCGAACCATAAACAACATTTCAGAATATATAATTACATCCTCCCACTGGTTTGACCAGTTAAGTAATTATCCACAACTTCCCAAGTACATGATAAAGCGACATTATGCTAACCAATAGTATTTTATTTTCACATGACATTGGGGCTCTCAATATAATTGATCTAAATATGAAAAACCCCATTGGACATTATTTGAAGATTGACCATTACAAAAAAAAAAACTCATTTATTTCAGTGCATTTCCATCAAAATTGCCTATATTATAAATAGACAATAGATAGTGTCTCATGACAAGACCAAATGTCACAGACTATATAGTATTGAAGAACCCGTCAAAATAACCCAAGTTGGTTCAAGAAAATCACAAAACAACAAGTTTATGCCATATAAACAAATTAATATAAAGACAATATTAGATTTATCTGTCAACTGCAATAGGACAAAATTTTATCCTACAAAATATAATGAGATGATAGAATCTGTAATCTCAGGTGTGATGGTATTCCGTCCTTTCAAGTTACTGGCACAATAAAATACCCCTCATAAGAGTCAATAACCAATTCATTTGGAACCGAATCAAAACTGGTTCAAATCAAGATAATACCTAAACCAATGGTCAACAATTATTATGTAAGCAAATTTCAATACTACAAGCAAATAAGCCTTTTAAGAAACAAAGAAACATCCCCCCTCCTTTTTTTTTTTTTTTTTACGATAAATCCAAGACCAGGGCCAAGCTCAGACCTAATCCTATCAACCAATTGGCCCAACTCGTCTATCCTACTTGAACCGATTTGATTCGTCTTACCATTGGTTCATTACTTAATAAAAAAAGAGAATATACAAAAGGAAAAAAAAAATTTATCCTCACAAAAGACAAAAGTCTTATCATATAAAGGATACCTAAACGAACTTTTACGACAGCCTTAAGTATATAACAGGAAGTTTCAAAATCAAATTTTCTTTCATTATTTAAATAAATGCAATCCAACCTACTAAAGGAACTACTTAATTTTAGGTTTCTCAATTTTTGAAACGGAATTACTCTACTTTATAAACACTTAAAATATCTTTGTTTATTCAAAAATATATCACTTTACAGCTGTTGAGCATTCCAAAGAAACCAAAGCCAAAAGCTTAACTCAATGTATTTATTATACATGTTACTCTCTTAAAGCAAACCCAACCGCTTTCGTCGAGTGGTTAAGGCGTGTACCTGCTAAGATCTCTCAGGCGACGTTCTAAGTCATTGAAGTTTTCGCTCGAGGTCTTATTGGGCCGAACTTGGTTGTTAAAGAGGTCACTTCTTCCGGCCCATGGAATCTCATGGTTTGAGTGATCTCATCATCTATTTGCCGATTTTGGTCAAGTTTGAGAAGGGTCAAATGTCACCAAGCCCACTCAATTTCTGCTCACAGGTGGACTGGGTCGGTTGATATCAAATCTATATTAATTCCCAGTCCCAGTTCCCAACCCTAAGTTGCAGAGTGAAGTGGAAACATAGACGGTACCTGTATTTCAAACATGTTCTCCTTCTACTTGATTAATTCAACCAACAACTAGCAAAGACAACTTGGCAAGTCAATGGGCATGGACAGAATAGCCACACAGGAAATTCTTTTTTTTTTTTTTTTTTTAAAGATCTTAAGTTAAAAAAAAAAAGGTAATTACCAAGTCTGTCCCCATCTTGGCGTCTTTTACTAATGCCCAGAACGCAAAACAATAATTTATTTATTTTATTTTCAAGACTTGGGGCGGCCACAATCAGCAACGAACAGGGCTGGAAAACTATGTTCAACACTTATATTGGTTTGGAGAACATGATATAAGTGGTTTGGAGAACATGATCTCAATTCCACCTTCAAAAACAATTGTTCTACTATAAAACAAGGTCGGCCCTTCAACTAATCAAACAAGGCCGGTGAAGGCAGTCCCAAACTTTTTTTTTTTTTAAAGGCAACCAAACCGTACTTACCTTTTTGTCACTTTTTTTTTCTTTTCAATTTAACTTTACAAGTTTTTTCTTTTAGTAATAATATATAATATATTACTTTTCTTGTTTCTTCAAAACAAAACGACTCGAGGAGAATAAATTGATTTTTATTACTGGTGGTACAGCCGATCGATTTTTCATGAATGAGGCTCTGATACCATTGAAAGAAAATAAATGCGGAACGATTCATGAAGATCGATAAGCATGCACGACAAACACTACAAAAACACGTTTTAGGCATACCTGAATCCATGGCTGAAGAATAAGAACCCCTCAATGTCTTCTTGTATGCTCCTCGTACAACACGATCAATGTTGGTCTGGTCTACCCTCTTTCCCTTTTGCTTTTGGTCGTTAGCCTCACTTAATGGGTCAGTGATAACTATATATAGGGGTGAGGGTAGGGACCAACCCTACTATAAAATTAGGGTTTCCTCCCCATTAAGGAAACAATACCTTAGGTCCACACATAGTAATAAATATTTTATACCATTAAGGTGTGCTAATAGAATCCAATATCTCTATAGAGATCACTTACCAATAATATTGGATTCTTTCTGCTTACTCCATCTTTAGTCAACACCACTAAACCGGTTTTGGAAACAAATCTTTGACTATGCTAGCCCACCTAATTTGAAATCTTACAGGAAGAACTTATATGAGAGGTTCTCGTATAGCTATTTCTCTTCCACTCCCTGGTCGAGGTAAAAGGCAGGTTTCTAATGTGGGGTAGGCTACTATATTGGAGAAAATGCCTACATCTTCCCTTCATGAAGGAACGGTTGTTCTTCATTCAGAATTGGCCATTATTGATGCTGTGGCAAAAGATAAAAAGGTTCATGATGGTTTTTCGAAACCAAAAATAAAGAAGAAGTTGTTTAACAAAGGTTAGGTTGCTAGACCTGATAAAGCGCAGTCTTCTCATATTGTTTCATGATGAGAGCTCTTTTCTGGAGCATAAGGGGAATAAAGAAAGGAGTTGCTCGTAGATCTCTTCGCAACTTGATAAAGGAGCATGATCCAGATGTTCTCTGCTTAGCTGAACCTACGGTGGATGTATCGCAATTCCCAACCTTATTTTTTAATAGGTTGGGTATCGCTGCAGATGTCTTGTATAACAATAGAGGTGACAGAAAGCCTAACCTTTGGGTTTTATGGAAGAATAATTTGGGTCGTCCGAGTATTTTATCTCAATCTGATCAGCAGCTCACTTTTTCAATTTTGTGGAGGGGTAGAAGAGTGTGCATCTCAGCTATCCACGCAAATTACTTTAGGGCTGAGCGTAGGAAGCTTTGGATGGATCTGTCTGGTTTTTCTTATGGGGCTGATCCATGGACATTTTTAGGAGATTTAATGCAGTTTTGGCTTCTAATGAGAAGAGAGGTCCGGGAAGATTTAATATTGGCTCAGCGACAGAATTTGGCGTTGTTGCAATAAAAATTGACCGGATAATCTTTCCTGCAGTTCCTGGTGCTTTGGTTGACCTGCACAGAAGAGAAGACAGGGGAGAGCTGGGCTGACCCAACGGGGACTCTCCGATGCCTAAGTCAGATCTTTCCATAGCAAATGTTCAAGAGAGCTTTTCCAGTAAGAGAAGTGAGTGATCGATCCCCATAATGGAGGCTTACCTTGGTATTTATAGGCTGCTGATGGAGGAAGAGTGGGAGACGATTGTGAAGAGTCTTGTTTAGGCGTGGAGTCCTTGAGGGGAGTGGCTCTGTGATTCTGGGAGTATTCCGGGTCTTAGGGTATTCCAGGGGAATATTCCCCTCTTATCTCAGAAAGGCCAACCGTGTGAGGGATAGACGTCTATGGTGACGTGTAGTGGATAGATTCTTGTCCTTCTGAATAGGGATTATGTTCCTGGAATGTAGGGGTGGACGAAAGCACGTTTCTGAAAACCTTGTTGTTGACGTCGAGCCAAGGAGGCAGCACGGCCTAATGGAGGGCCGAGGTTGTAGCATGGCCTGATGGAGGGCTGAGGTGGCAGCACGGCCTGATGGAGGGCCCAGGTGGAAGCACGGCCCGATGGAGGGCTAAGGTGCAGCATTGGTCAGGACTGGTCCTTGCCCGTGCCGTGGTTGGGAAGAAATACCCTCATCACCAGCCCCCTGCTCTAGCGATTCGGCTCAAACAGCTAGAGCATTAAATTCCACTGACATTTCCGATCATGCACCGTCCAAATGTGCTCGTTATGCCATGTGTCTTGGAGCCATTACCTCACCTCGGCATTTGCTGTGGAAATCAATGACGGACAAGAGCGGTCTCTTTGCCTACTCGAGGTGAGGTAACGGCTCTGAGACAAGTGGCATAACGAGCACATTTCACATCGAGTGGACGATGCACGATCGAAAATGTCAGCAAAATTTAATGCTCTAGCTGTCCGAGCCAAACTGCTAGAGCGGGGGGCAAGTGATGAGGGTATTTCTTCCCAACCACGGCATAGGCAAGGACCGGTCTTGACCAATGCTGCACCTCGGCCCTCCATCCGACCGTGCTTCCACCTCAACCCTCCATCAGGCTGTGCAGCCACCTTGGCCCTCCATCAGGCCGTGCTGCCACCTCGGCCCTCCATCAGGCCGTGCTGCCACCTCGGCCCTCCATCAGGATGTGTTGCCACCTCGGCCAGACGTCAACAACAAGGTTTCTACAAACGTGCTTTCGTCCACCCCTACATTCAAGGAACGTAATCCCTATTCAGAAGGAAAGGACTCTATCCACTACATGTCACCATAGATGTCTATCCCTCACACAGTTGGCCTTTCTGAGATAAGAGGTGAATATTCCCCTGGAATACCCTAAGACTCAGAATATTCCCCTGGAATACCCTATGACTCGGAATATTCCCAGAATCACAGAGCCACTCCCCTCAAGGACTCCACGCCTAAACAGGACTCTTCACAATCATCTCCCACTCTTCCTCCATCAGCAGCCTATATATACCAAGGTAAGCCTCCATCATGGGGATCGATCACTCACTTCTCTTACTAGAAAAGCTCTCTTAAGCATCTACTGTGGAAAGATCCGAATTAGGCATCGGAGAGTCCCCCGTAGGGTCAGCCCAGCTCTCCCCTGTCTTCTCTTTTGTGCAGGTCGGCCAAAGCACCAGGAACTACAAGGAAGATCATCCGGTTAATTTTTACCGCAACAGGCGCTATGGTGTATTCCTTCTCTTTGCTTCAAGTCCCTTCTCAAGGTTCAAAGTTCACCTGGTTTGGAAATGTGATGGTGGTGTTGGATCGATCATTCATAAATGATTCATGGCTAAACTATTTTGAAGATTGTATCCAAAAAGTCCTTTAGAGATCGGCATCAGATCATGCTCCCCTTCTGATAGTGTCTGAATCAGTACAAAAACCAGGTAATATTCCTTTTAGAATTCATAATTTCTGGTAAGATCACTCTGATTTTCTCAATGTTGTGAAAGGGGTGTGGAATCAAGAAGTATGGGGGCATCCGATATACAGGGTCACGCAAAAGCTTAAACGGCTGAAGGCTATCATCAAGTTGTAGGCAAAGGAGAATTTTCCAAATTTTAAGGTGGCTCTGCAGCTTGTTAAGAAAAATCTAGAAATTATTCTTCAAGAAATTGAAGTTGATGGGATGACTGATGCCCTATTTGCTCGAGAGGCGGATGCGAAGACGATTTATGTTAAAGCTTTGCGAGATCATGAGAAGCTATGGGCAGAAAAAGCAAGAATTAAGTGGTTAAAAGAAGGTGATATAAATTCAAAATTTTTTCACCTTTCAACAAAGATGAGGCACACTCGTAATCTGATTCGAATGCTCAAGAAAGGAGACGGATCTACTATAGAGGGTCGAGATCATCTTAGTTAGTATGTGACTGACTATTATGAAGACTTCCACAAGGAGGTTCCTTTATCTTCATATCCTGAGATGACTTCCACAAAGAGGTTCCTTTATCTTCATATCTTGAGATTCTTGAATGTATTCCAGAAGTTTTAATGGATGATGATAGAGTGGGTTCTGAAGCAATTCCTTCCAATGATGAAGTCAAGAGGGCTTTGTGGGACTTAGATCCTAAAAGCTCTCCATGGCTGGATGGTTTCTGTGGGGCTTTCTTCTGGAAATGTTGGATATTGTGGAATGGGATTTTTGTAAAGCAATTAAATCTTTCTTCATCTCTGGTTTCTTCCCTAATGGCACTAATAATAGTCTTATTACCTTGGTGCCAAAGGTGGAGGGTTCATCTACTTTGGATAAGTACATGCCTATTTGCATAGGGAATTTCATTCCCAAAGTAGTCTCCAAAATTATGTCTTCAAGATTGAGTGGACTTCTTCCTCGTCTAACATTAGAAGAACAAGATGCGTTCCAAAGAGGGAAAGTCATTTCATCCAACACAAGTGTAGCTTCTGAATTGGCCAATATGATGTTCAATTCTTCTCGGGGTGGAGGCATTAGGTTGAAACTGAATGTTAGAAAGGCTTTTGACTCTTTATCATGGGAGTTCTTGTTTTTGGTGTTGAGGAAGTTTGGATTTGGCCAAAAATGGATTGACTGGGTTTGTGCTTCTCTGGTCTCTACTCGTATCTCTATAGTGCTAAATGGTGGTCCAGTGGGTTTTTTTAGCTTGCATCGAGGCCTTCGGCAAGGAGACCCTCTCTCTCCTCTTTTGTTTATCCTAGCTGAGGAAGTTCTCTATGGGGGAATCAAAATCTAATTGATTCCAATAAGATAAAGTCTTTGGCTGGCCCTCATGGGGTAAAAGTTCCCTCTTGCCTCTTTTTGCTGACGATATTTTTATTTTCATAAATGGCTCAATCAAGTGTGAGAGGAAGTTAAATCTATTCCTTCAAAAATATTAAGCTTTCTCAGGTCAGTTTATAAATCTGGAGAAGAGCAAACTTTTTTTTGTGAAAATTGCTCCTATGAGAAGGCAACGAATTGTTTAGGAAGTGGGTGTTCAAAGCTACTTCTTCCCAACTAAATATTTGGGAGTTGAAATCTTCAAAGTGGGGGTGAAGCTTGATCCATTGCTTCCCTTGATGGATAAAATCAAGGGGCACCTTTCAGGTTGGAAGGGCAAGCTGCTCTCCATGGCAGGTAGGGTGGAATTGTGAATTCGGTTGTGGCAAGTATCCCCCTCCATAACTTTGTTATATATTGGTGACCTTCTTCTCTGGTAGTGCTCATGGAAATGTGGATGCAAAACTTTATTTGGACAGGCGATGTGGATTCTTCTAAGAAAATCATTGTCAAATGGGATACAATGTGTAGGCCAAAGGAAGAAAGGGGGTTGGGAATAAGAAGATCTTGAGATATGAATAAGGTGTTTCTCAGTAAAATTGCTTGGTAGGGTAAATATGAAAATTCTACTATGGGGAAGTTCTTTAGAGGTAGATTTCTATCCAAAACTGGACAGCTAAGAAGATCCTACAAGTCCTCATCTGTTTGGCCAGGAATTAAAAAAATGTGGAGTTTTTCTTCCAAGGAGAGGTGGATCGTTGGTGATGGCGGGAAAATTCTATTTTGGAAGGATAGATGGGTGGATGGATGGTCTATTGAGGAGAGGTTGGAGGTGGATTCTTCTCTCATTCCCAGGGGAAGATATGTTAAGGATTTTATTGAAAATTCTTGTTGGTCTTTGCCCCCGGTAGTTTCTGATGCTATGAAAAATATTTTTAACATGGTCAAAGAAATTAGCATTCCATCTTTCCAAGTCAAAGATAAATGCTGTTGGAGCCCTTCTTTGGGGCAATTTCACTATAAAGTCTGGATGGGAGGAAATCCGAAAAAAGAACCCAAAGGTCCCATGGTTTCACACTATATAGCGAAGTGGTCTTCTTCCTCACCAATCTCTTTCGACTGGAAGTTGATGCATGGCAGTATATCTTCAGATGAGATGGTCATCAAAAGGGGCATATGTCTAACGAGTTGGTGGTCGTTGGCCCTCCTGCTGAAACTTTTTTATGGCTAGCGGTCTGGAAGTGAGGAATGCTAGGGCTGAGGACGAGAGCGATTGTGGTGCTAGGGAGGATCTGGATCGAGGTCCAGTGGCTGAAGGACATCCAGCCCATGGGGAGGGTGTGGAAGAGTGACCTGCTCCTAAGAAGTCATATGCCAAAGCTGTTGGCAATGCATCATGGCCTGCAATTGATTCTCTCCCTGAACCAATTCAGATGGGGAACATACGGAGGATTGTAATCCCTCAATAGGATTATGAGTCAAAGAGACAGTTGTTTAGGTTTACCTTGATAGGGCGTGTTAATTTTTGTCTGATTTCTTTAGACAAGTTGTGTCAGGAGACACGAGAGATTTGGAAATTGAGTAAAGGAGTGGTTATACATCCTTTGGGGAAGGGCTATGTCATTTTCAATTCCAATGCGAAGGGGATAAGGCGGCTGTATGGTGGAGGAGCCCTCTTAAAATGGGTGAACAGACAATCCGCTTCCAACATTGGAAGCTGGATTCAATATTCATGAGAAGCAACCATGGACAAAACTGGTTTGGGTGTGTTTCCCAACCTACCCCTCGAGTATTGGCATGAGAATATTCTCCTGTCTATTGCTAAGGTGGTAGGTCGCCCCATAGCCCTGGATCGTAGAACAAGGGAAGGTATAATGGGACACTTTGCCAGAGTTCTAGTTGAGGTAGATGTCTCTAAGGCGGCTACTAGTATCGAGGAAGTGCAAGTTGAGCGGCTGGAACAAGGAACTACAAAAGTATTTAGTTTCCGCCAAAAGGTGCTGTATGGAGATGGCTTAGAACGTTGCGGGTATTGCAAGAGAATTGGGCCTCAGGTTGGAGCATGCCGGCAGAAAAAATTTGATGACGAGAAGGAAGATACTCGGGTAAGGGCGGTGGGGCGTTCCAGGCGCTGTGTACGTCGAGGATGAAGCTGACTCAGGCTATGTCAACTCTCAGCGAACTCTGTCTCCCAGCAAGGAAAGAACGGTTGGGGAGGATTCTGAATTATACCCAACGTCCCTTTCTCCTCATGGAACGGATGTTGGTGGAAATATCCATGCAGTTTTGGAAACTTCTGTTTCAGTTGAGAATAACCTGAGTAATTCCAATCAAAATGGGCTGGCTGAAAATTTGAATTCAAATTTAGGAGTCCTAGTTATGGAGGAGGGTGAGGTGGCGGAATCTGAAGCATATTCTGCTTTGGGAGAATCGGATGGAAATACTAACGAGGAGGAGTTTGGTTCTCTCGGTCAGCCCTTGGGCCAGGCCGGTTTGCCTGGTGTTGGTTCAAGGCTGGTCCATGTGGATCCATCCTCTCGCCCAAGGAGGGGTCAGGCGAACAAGGGCAGAGGAGGTGGAGGTGCTGTGACTCGTGGGGGTCGGGTTACCTCGTTGGATTCGCTGCAGCATAGAGAGGAGGATGTGGAGGTTCATCAGCGGCCTGTGACTGAAATCACTGATGGCAGGGTCGCTCATGTATTTCATGAGGTGGAAGAGGTAGATAGAGCTGTTGCTGCCCGTGAGAAAGGCAATGTGGCTGCGCTCAGAGTTGGTAAAACTAGCAAGAAGAGTGGTGGTCAGGCAAAGAGGCCTGACAATGCTGCCGCTAAGCATTGTTAACTATGAAAGTTCTCTTTTGGAATATTAGAGGCGTGAAGAAGGCTGCTGGGGTCTGAGCCTTACATCTTTGTTTAGGGATCACTCCCCAGACATTGTTTGCTTGGCAGAGCTGATGGTGAAGGTCAGTGATTACCCTTCTTTGTTGGTTAATAAATTAGGGTATGCTGCGGATTTGATCCATAACAATCGGCTTGACAAGGTTCCGAATCCATGGATTCTTTGGAGGCATGGTATTCCTCATCCATCAGTTATCTCTTTGTCTGATCAGCAAGTATCAGTAATGGTGGATTGGTTTGATAGTAGTGTGGGGCTATCTTTTGTGCATGTGAACTGCTTCAAGGTCAAGCGCAGAGAGATATGGATGGAGCTGGGAGCGGTGGTGGTTCCTACAATGCCCTGGTTTGTGATAGGAGATTTTAACGCCACCTTATTGTCTAATGGGAAAAGGGGCCTGGGAAGGTTTAATACGAGTTCAGCGGCTGAATTCCAAGCAATGGTGGATGCATGTGCGCTGATGCAAGTGCCTTCTCAAGGGAAGAAGTTCACTTGGACAAACAATCGTCGAAGAGGGAATGTTGCGGTTGTTCTCGATTGGAGTTTCTGCAATGGGAAATGGCAGGATTTTTTTAAGAATATATTCCAAAGGGTCCTTTTGAGAACTTCTTCTGATCATGCCCCAATACTGGTTGTGTTGGATGAGCTATTTGGCAAAGGGGCTGACGCTAAGATGGCTTTGCTGAGAGCTACCCAAATGCAGGAAAATTTATGGTCTCAAAAAGCTAAGCAAAGGTGGATGAAAGAAGGAGACAGAAACTCCAAATTCTTTCACCTCATAGTGAAAATGAGGCGTGCTCGAAATCAAATCTGATCTTTGAAGAGGGAGGATGGGTCGTGGATCGATGATCAACAAAGCTTGACTTCATATATTTCAGAATCTTATGAAGACTTTCATAGGCAGTCAGTGATATCTCCCCACCTTGATTTGCTGGATTGTATTCCCCAGGTGCTTTCAGAAGGTGATGTAACCTCGTTGGAGGCTGAGCCTTCTCTAGCGGAAATTAAAAGAATGATGTGGGATTTGGAACCAGACAGTTCCCCGGGTCGTGATGGTTTTCCTGGTTCCTTTTTTAGACGGGTCTAGAGTATAGTTGAAGGCGATTTTTGCAAAGTTGTCATATATTTTTTCAGAATGGGGAACCTTCCTAAGGGTGTGAACAATTGCTTCGTCACTCTAATCCCGAAAGTGGTGGGAGCGTTCTCCCTGGACAAGTTTCGGCCAAAATGCATGGGGAATTTTTTCTGTAGGGTGCTATCCAAGATCATGGCTAATAGAGTCTCTATGCTCCTCCCAAGGCTTGTCTCTGAGGAGCAAGGCGACTTCCAAAAGGGTAAGATAACATCTGAAAATATTAGTCTTGCATCCGAATTGTCTAATTTTATGTATTCTGTTGTGAGGGGTGGTGGGATGGGCATCAAGATTGATGTTCAGAAAGCCTATGACTCCTTATCCTGTGAGTTTCTCTTTGCAGTCTTAAGGAAGTTTGGGTTTTCGCCAAAATGGACTGCATGGATTCAAGAAATTCTCTCTACTTCAAGGATTTTTGTGTTAGTTAATGGAGGCTCAGTGGGGTTCTTTGGAGCGGGTCGTGGCCTTCGTCAAGGTGATCCCTTCTCTCCCATTCCTTTTATTTTGGCCGAGGAAGTGCTATGCAGGGGTTTAAAAAAAATGGTTGCTAAGGGAGCTCTCAAGTCGCTGGCTCGCTGCCGGGTCCAAGAGAAGCGGTTACTCCAACCCACTTATTATTTTCTGACGATATTTTATTTTTATTAATGCGTCAGTAAAGTATGTGAAAATCCTACATTCCTTTCTTTCAAAATATCAAGAATTCTCAAGTTAGCGTTTTAATCTAGACAAGAGCAAAGTCTTCTTTTGGAAGGTAGCTCCTCACAAGAAGCTTTTTATCAGTGAGCTTCTGGATATTCAAGCATTCAGATTTCCAACAAGGTATCTTGGTGTGGAAATTTTCAAAGGTAGAGTGTCTAAAAACCATCTTTCACCTTTGTTGGATAAAATTAAAAGTAGACTGGCGGCATGGAAGGGAAAGCTCTTATCGATAGCTGAGGCGTGTTGAGCTGGTTCGATCAGTGATTTCGAGTATTCTCATTCACAATTTTGCAGTTTATTGGTGGCCTCAGTCTTCCATTAAAACTTTGGAACGGTGGATGAAAAACTTCATCTGGTCAGGTCAAATGGAGGAGCAGAAGAAAATTGTGGTCAAATGGGAGGACAACTGTAAGCCCAAGGTTGAGGGGGGCCTGGGCATCAGGAAGCTTCGTGATGTGAATAAATCTTGTTTGTGTAAGCTTTCCTGGCAGATCAGACATGATGACTCTATTATGAGTAAATTTTTCAGAGCAAGATTTGTTAATGAGGACGGCTCTCTCAAAAAGGGGTACAAGCCTTCTTCCATTTGGCCGGGGCTAAACAAAAGTATGGCAGTTTTTACTGCATATGGAGAGATGGATGATTGGGAAGGGGGACAAGATCATGTTTTGGTCTAACCGGTGGTTAGAGAGTCCTTCTCTGGCGAAGTTTTCTAACTTGGAGCAGGATGCATCTAAAGGGACAAAGTTGCGCCTTGCTGATTTTATCCATGATGGTGAGTGGCATTTTCCTCATGTTACCTCTGTCTAGCTATCTGAAACCTTCGGGAAGGCTAAAAGAATTTTTATTTCTCAAATGGAGGACACCTTCCATTAGCGGTTAACCAACTCGGGTGCCTTCTCTTTGAGCTCGGCGTGGGAGGATATATAGAGGAAGAATCCGCTTGTTTCTTGGTCTTCTTTGATCTGGGAAACCAAGTTGCAGCCCCGTCAAGCCGCTTTGGATGGAGGTTAGCTCATTGCAGATTACCAATAGATGAGGAGATTCGTAGAAGGGGAGTGATGGTGATTTCTAGGATTAGTCTCTGTGGTCGAGCGGAAGAATCACATACTCACCTGTTTCTCCACTATGATTACATCAAGGCCATGTGGAATTTATTCAATGATTTATTTGGTGTAGTGTGGCCTTCTTTTGATAGGATGGAGGACCAATTTGCCTAGTGGAAACGGAAAGCTAAGTCAATCACTTTTGCTAAGGTGTGGCTCTGTGGAGTGATCCTTATTCTGTATTTTGTTTGGATGGAGAGAAATGCAAGATGCCATAAAGGTGTTGCCAAACAGTACAAGCAAAGTTTTGCGATGGTAAAAGATGAAATCTGTATGTTTTCTATTGTTTATCTTGGAAAACCTCTCTCCATTTCAGATCTATTATGTGCTAGAAGAGTGAGCATTCCTCGTGGGGTTTGCAAGCACAGGGAGATAATTGAAGTGTTGTGGTGCTCTCCCATTCCTGGTTGGTGAAGTTGAACACTGATGGGTGCTCTTTGGGTAACCCAGGGAAGGCAGGGATTGGAGGAATTTTTAGAAATGAGGGAGTAGAGATTTTGTTGAACTTTAGAAAGTTCGTTGATATTAAAACAAATTTTGGAGCAGAATTTTTGGCAATTATTGAAGGTCTCGAGCTGGCAAAGGTGAATGAATTTCAGAACCTTTGGATATAATGTGACTCTGCGACTGTGGTGATCCTTCTTTCTAAAGGCTTGGTGCCTCGGTACATTCAGCAAAGATGGAGGGGAGTTCTCCCTTATATGGATTCTATTAATTGGAAGGTAACTCATTGTTACAGGGAAGCAAATGCCGTAGTTGATTTTCTGGTGAAATCTGCTGCTCGTCTCGAAGTCTCAACTCCATTGGAGCTTTGGCCAAGGTCGGTGTCTATAGAGCTAGATTTGGATGCTGCTCAGCATCCAAGATATAGATTACCTTAGGTTTTTTATCTTGGTCCTATCTAAGGTTTGGAAGTCCTTTTCAACTGATGGCAATGCCAAAGGTGGGGGGGCTTCTATTTTCCCTTAGTTTTTCCTATTTAAGAGATTTTCTTATTCTTTTGTATATTCCATATTTTTTAATACAAATGATCTATAGCTTAAAAAAAAAAAAGGGCATATGGCTTGCCTCGCGGTGTGATCTGTGTGGTGAAGCGGCAGAGTCCCTGAAGCACTTATTCTTAGAATGCAGGTATTCTAAGGCAATTTTGGCTCTTTTTACATCCTTTTTTAATATTGGATAGGCTCAGCATAGCTCTATTCAAGACTTGTTTCTGTGGTGGAAGTCGAAGTGTAATATCGTGCCTGTTAAAAAAGCTTGGCTGGCAGGTTTTGTTCTTGTTCCTTATTTTTTGTGGATGCAGAGAAATGTAAGGAGGTTTCAAGGAATAAGGATAAGGGCAGACCTTCTCTTGTGCCAAACCATTTTAGCATTTCGAGATCTTTTCCCATCCACTTCTCTCAGGAAAATTTCAGTTGCTGATTTGGTTTGTGCCCGTTTGCTTGGAATCTCGCTAATTCCTCAAAAAATTTCATAGCCTTTAGAAGTGATGTGGTGTGCTTCTTTCCCTTCATGGCTCAAGCTTAATATTGACGGATGTTCTCTTGGTAACCCAAGAAGAGCAGGAGTGGGAGGTATCTTTCGGGATTCTAATGGAAGGATTATTTCCTCCTTTAGATATTTATTAGGAGTCAAAACAAATTACGATGCTGAATGTTATGGCCTAACTCAAGGTATTAAAATAGCAAAGCAGCTAGGAATTATGAGATTATGGATCAAGACAGATTTGATGGCAGTGACTTTAGCGGTATTTTCAAAAAATATCCCTTGGCAGATTTGGCAAGACTGGTGTTGCTTGTCTCCATACCTTTCAAGAATTGAATGGAAGTTAACCCATTGTTATAGAGAGGCTAATCCGGTGGCTGATTACTTGGGAAAATCTGCAGCTAGAAGTGGCTCGTCATATGAAGATCCTCCTCTGCCAGCTTTGATCTTGGATGAGCTCAGATGGGACGCAAAATTTAGTCCAAGATTTCGATTCTTGTAGTTTATTTTGATGGAGTGAGGGTTCCTTCATTGCTGATGGCCATGCAGAAGGTGAGGAAGTGATTTCGGGGTTTTTTTTTTTTTTTTTTTTTTTTTTTTTTGTCCTTCGGCTCTTTTCTTGTTTTTTGTTTCTGATGTCTTCTAAGTCCCAACTTGTACTATGTTTTTTCTTCTTTTTTTTAATACACATGAATTTTTAGCAGAAAAAAATATTGTTTATTCCCTTGTTAAGTAAAGAGTTTTTACATGGCCCTCCCATGGACTTTAGTATTACAAACTCCTTCTCTGTGTTATGGATAATTACATCCACACCCCTAAAACCTGACTATGTTAGTGAGGTGCAAGGTGTTAATTTTGAAATGTAAAAGACTATTTTACCCTTAATATATTTTGAACTAAAATATCCAAAGTCTATAAAACCTAAAATCCCCAAATTGCATTGGTTTTTCAAATAGATACCAACAATTAAAGATTTTGCTACAATTCCTTGTCTAACCAAGAAGAGGACTATATAACTTTCTGGTGGACAACATATATCCCTACAACTCTCCGAAGGGTATTGCACCTCATAAGAATGGTTTAGACGGGGCTATATGCCAAAGGATTTAGAACTTGGAGTATAGAATAAAATCGGCCTCTATTGATCTTGACCAATCCCTGCAAACCCTAAAGTTAGTCTACAAAACCCTATAAATTAAAATCCATCCAGTTTCTATCCTTATATGCCAGAAACTCCCCAATATTCACTTTAGGCCGCCGGGGTAGTGGGGATTCTGTTCAATGAGATAACTCTACTAATAAATCCATCAGTTCTATTGCTTGGAATCTGGTGCACACTAGAGCTCCTATTGTTCCATGGTTTAGATCTATTTGGTTTAATTCTTCCATCCTTAGGCATTCCTTTACTACTTGGAGGGCTATGACTATATCCCTCCCCACTCAGGATTTTCTTCTTCAAAGAAATATAGTCATTCCCAATTGCTGCCTTTGTTGGAACTCTATAGAAAGTGTGGATCATATTTTTTTTCTCCTATCCCTTTTCCAAGTCCGTTTGGAATGATATCCTCAGGAAATGTTGGCCCCTCCCTAGAGTTATCCTTTCCTTTGACAGGGAATGGAAGTGGATCTTAAAAGAATTCAATGGCAAAACTTCTTGTGATATTGTAGGTAAGTTGGCTTTTTGTAAAGTAATTCACCATATTTGGTGGGAAAAAAATAAAAGGAGATGGACTTCCTCTTCATGTTCTATTGATCAAATATGGAATGCCATCACCTTTGAGGTGAAGAATAAAATCCTTTATAGGTGTGCCAGGTGCCCAGATTCTTTTAGAAATAGGCACCTTGCTTTGGCTTGGGATCTTCCACTTGTCTCCCCTTCCCCCTAACTTTGATGAAGCCTCTTTTCTTTTGTTTCTCCCCTCCCCCTTCTATTAGTGTACCATTCTTTTCTTGGTATGTAATTTGCCCCCACCCCTAGTTTTTCTTGTATCCCCTTTGATGGTTGTTTTGTCCCCTCACCTTGGTTCTTCATTTGTTTGGGCTTTGGCCTTTGGATAGCCTATGGCTTGGCTTTGTATTTCCTTTTTTTATTTTATTTAATATATTTTCATTCACCAAAAAAAAAAAAAACCGAACTGGAAGCCTCCCTTGGATGTGAGAATCGTTTTCTGTACATTAAAAAGCCTATAATCTATCAGATGATTTTTTTCCCCTCATCTCACAGCTGGTTCACCTTCTTTTTATTTACTCTTTTTTTTTTCATTGTTTGATGAGGCCAAATGATGAACTTTCTGACTCGAATACTCAGTTACTTGACCAGTTGAATAGGAAAAGCTTAGGTCTCTCTAAATTTCAAAAGTTGATATTTTTCCCTTTCTTAAGTGTAACTTTTTAAATATCTTACTTTATTTGTCTACAATTCCTATGACATTATGGGTCATGACAAGTTGAAATTAACAGTTATCCCTATCTGATTCATTGGTGATGATTTTATCAACTCTGGACATCTTTGCTGTGGGTTTTTTTATAGAAACTTCCATCTTTTACCGGGTTGGAGAGATTAGGGCAGCTGCATAGTTGTGGGTATTGGAAGTCAGTTTCACAATTTGAAAATTGTCAGAATGGAGATATTATTCCTTGCAGTTCATCGAAGATGACAATTTCATATATGTAGTTCGCCGAAGAAGAAAGAGGTGAGATGGAATATGAGGTTGGAAGGACTTAAGTTTGAGGACATATCTCAAGGTTTTGTATTAAAAAAGTAAAAATGTTAAAAAACATTTATGAAAGATAATATGATCGTTTATGAAAAATTTACATAATGGCAGACTGCGGTTAGTTGTAAGCCCACCAAAGCCCAAGAGAGGTCCATATAATTGCTCAAAACACATAAGAGGGTTTTGTAATAGGACCAAAGTCCAGGAGAGTGCCATGTAAAAAACTTTCAAGTAGAATCATAAAAATGGTAGCTAAAGGCTGGCAAAGGGATGCATCTCCCTGGCCAGCCAGAAAAAATGTGTCTGCTACCCTTAGCTCTAACTCTTACTCACAGTCCAAGTAATAAAATAATTCACTTCCCCGTTGTGTTCACAAAAATCCCCCTAGGTTTTTATATTTTCCAAAATATCTTTCGAGCAGATTCTATTTCTTTGGCTGCGAGTAGGGGGTGCAGCTGCAACCCACAGACCGCCCACACTAATGCAATCACATATTTCATTAAGTAAGCCATCAAGTCCCTGAATTGCACCCAAAGGAGTTCATGTGCTCAGCCACAGCTAGCGTCAAGGCATGCCATTAGTAGGCTCATCCTATCATTTGCAAGAAACGGTGTCTGTAGAGTGTTCATCCATTCAGACCTCTAGTCATGGTTGTAAAACTCAGATTGAATCCGATACTAAATCAAATGTATTAAAAAAATTATTAAAAAGTGAGGTAAATTCATTCACTACAATTTGATCATGGCGATTTGGATTGCTATCAGCCAAGACCAATCCAAAGACCAATCCAAAGTTTAAAAATGGTAGCCTGCAGCGGTCCTAAGTGAAGACACGTGATTTAGTACTAGTTTTATCCCTTGACCATTTCTTCTAAGCAGTTGGGCTGTCCAAAGAAGGACCCCGCAGTTAGGAGGACCTGGGCACATACTCCAACACATGATTGGATCCTCCTAGCTGTCACATTCTTATCTAGGCAGCCCAACCGCTGGAGAAGATCTCATCGCAAGCAACACCACACCCCCCACTAAAAAAAAATGTTTAACTTTGATTGGATAATATCTCTAAGCACGCCCATCCTCCTGCCTGAACACCACTTCCAAGCAATCCCAAATAATCTAGTCAATTATGGAATACATCACATCTGTGTGTATATATATCGGATTGAGATTACATGCATCTTAAGGTGCAGTGACTATATATCTAGTAAGTATGTCTAAACTGTAATGATTTCATACAATTTTAGACTAAGTTTTCCTCAAGCAACGAAGAAGGGGAATTCTTTGGCTGCAAGGCTTCAAACGTGCACGGATCTATGTAAAGACAAAATAAGAATGGTAATAGTTGAAGGAATGGAACACATCAATAACATATCAGTAAAATCCCAGTAAAATGGGATCGGCAGCTATATTTGTAGCTGCTTCAACCATTAATATTCCAAGAGGCAATATTGGAGATAAGTGTGTTTGGACCCTCTCCACCTCTGGAGACTTCAATACTTTCTCTGCCTGGAATGATATCCATCGCCGAAACCCCAAGGTCCCATGGCATGACTTGGTCTGGATGAAAGGCCTCTCTCCTCGGCTGTCGACTTTTGGTTGGAGTCTGTGTTATGGGAAGCTTCCTACATATGACATTATTAGGAAAAAAAGGAATCTCTTTAGCCTCCAAGTGTGTTATGTGTGGAACCCAATCTGAGTCCTTGCCCCATCTCTTCCTAGATTGCATGGTTTTGTCGCGAATTTGGAACAATTTCTTGGGTTATTTTGGTTTGAGTTGGAAGGATCAAACCTCCATTGCTGATTTGATCTCCTGGTGGAAAAGAAAGAGGAGAATTCTGCCACTTAAGAATCCTTGGGTGGCTCGCTTGATCATTGTGGCTGACGCTATTTGGCAGGAGAGGAATCATAAATGGCATGGTGGTCAGAGTAGGGACGCCTCTCAACTGTTCAGTAAAGTACTGAGGTCAATTAGAGAGTCGAGTTTCAACTTAAAGGGGGTCATTCAATCTACATATGATCTCCTATGCTGTAGGAAATTGGGGCTGCATGCAGCTCCAAGCAATTCTCCCTCCATCTCAAAGTCATTTGGTGTAAGCCTCCCTGCGCCTGGACAAAGTTAAATGTTGATTGCAACTCCATGGGAAATCCTAGTCGAGCAGGAGGTGGAGGTGTTATGCGGGATTACCAAGGGAAAGTTGTCTTCTCCTTCAAGCTCTACCTCGGCATCAGTACAAACTACTATGTGGAATCAGGAGTTTACTAGAGCGTATCTGCCATGCCATGAACCAAAGGGTTTCAAATTTGTGGATTGAGACAGACTTTGTGGTAGTTGTCACCATTGTTCAGGGTAAGTCTCTTCCTTCGTTCGCTCTTCAAGATTGGCTTTCACTGTAGCACTACCTCAACTCTATCTCCTGGAGATTCTCTCATTGCTTCAGGGAAGCTAACCCTATTGCGGATTCTCTTGCCAAATCAGCCGCAAAAAATGAAGTCTCTAGAACCATGGAAGAATTTTTTTCTCATATTATTGAGGAAATTAGATGTGATTTATTTTCTAAACCAAGATTTAGATTCTACAGATAGCTTTGGAGGGCCCTACTGATGGCAATGCCGAAGGTGGGGTCCCTTCTTTAGCTAATGATGTACCATTTTATTTTTTCTCTCTTCGTTTTCATTTTAATACAATTCTGATTCTTAGCAAAAAAGAAAGGGCTCGGCTACTAAATGGATCCTTGCCCTACAATAAGGCTCTATTCATGATTATACTTAAGAGAAGACCCAAAATATGCATATCTTCCTCACTACTTCTCCTATGATCATTTTAGGTTTGCCCCTAGTTTTTAGAGTACCTTCAATATGAATCAGTTCACTCTTCCTTACTGAAACATCTCTAGGCCTCCTTTGAACATTGTCATGCCACCTTAAACAACTTTCTTAGTACTTATCATGAATGAGGACGGCTCCCAATCAGATCTAATATCGCCATTCCTTATATAAGAGGGGCTTTGCATTTTAGTATAAGAGTAGATATAAAGAAGAGTTTGGATCACAAACCTAGAAGCTTTTCCAATTCACCAAATCCGCACACAAATAAAGCAAAACTGAACAAAATCAATCGAAAATATGGGAATTAAATCAATAGACTGACAACTCTCACATAGATTAATATTACTGGTTGATTGTTTAAATGGTAAATTGACTAGGGCTACACTCCAAATAAGCACTTACTAAGAAGTTATAGTTGGCATAGCTTCTTTTAAAAGCAATTACCAAAATACTTTGTAGTAGTTACATAATTCAATCCCTATTGTTGTCAATGAATTCATTATTCATTACCAAATTTAAACATGGACTACAATTAATTTGTTTAGAAATTTTGTAATTCTCTAACATCGGTATCCATGGATCCTAGCCTTTTGGGCAAGGCTTTGATGTGTATGATGCTCTTCTGAAACCAAATACCCCCCCCCCTTTGTTTTGAGGCTTAAACATGGATTCCCAGTATGTAAGATGGATCTTATCTCTCCTACTGAGTATGAACCCGCAAGTTTCTTTCTTATACTGAAATTGGTTTCTCCCAGTGGGGACCACGTTTGGCTGAATCCCATACAATGAGAAAATTTATTGGATAGTTAAAATAAAAATCTTGATTTGGAGGGGAAGGGAAGGGGGGTGAAAGGAGTTTATTGTTTACATTCATGTAGGCTTATAGACAAAAGTAACAGTTCTCTTAGGAATAGCTTACACATTCCTGGAAATATTGGTTATAATCAATGTTAATTTACCGTGTGCCCTTTTTTTTTTTCGGCGATTCATTTCATTGTGATTGCTTGTTTATGTCTAGCAAAGTTGTCTTCTATGACAGTATGTGTCTAAAAGTGCAATGATGATGGTGTTACCATTGCTGAAGCCACAAAGGGTGAATAAAGTGCAAAGCCTCTTGGACAATACCATGACTGAATTGACGAAGAAAAATTGATAAGCATCATGATTTGAAGTGGAAGATTCACTACTAGAATCATGAATAGTTTTTGAATTTTTTGTTAGAGAAAAAAACAATAAATACGAAGAAAACAAACACATATTCACAAAAAATAGAGATTTAACGAGACTTACACACCGATGTGGTGTGCTATGTCTTCGGGTGAAGAAGAAGATGATTTATTATGCAGAAAAGAAGTTACAATGGAGATCGCTTAAGAACATCCAAATTGTAGCAAGAAAATAAGTTGCCCAAAACCCAAACACGAAAAAAAAAACCCCCCCAAATTTCACAGTGTTTGCTCAACAAGATGATAATACATGTATATATTCCTCCAAGTTGGGTGGATCTATTGGGTCGCAATAGATTGGGTTTTACCATACCACGGGGGGCTACACCCCCGTACCCCATATGATATTAATTCTGGATCCAGGCCTAAAAAATTTCCATTTGAATTACCACCAAAATATATCAAAGCGGATCAAGAATTGGAAACAAACATAACATTTTTCTTAATAAGCTTAATGATTTGAGATTAAAGAATGAAATCGCTCTTCCTGTTCTTCACACAACTCACATGCCCTGATGCCCATACGGGTTGCTTTTGAATTTTTCTTGTCATTATTTTTGTTCTTTTTCTCATCCACTCAGCCACCATTGATTGCTTCTGCATTATTAAAGTTACTTTTTTCTGCCCTTTTTATCCCTTCTTTTTAATCCACATTTTTTGTTGTGTGCCTTCAATTGGCCCATTTGTTTTTAGCTTTTCCTTTTCTCTCTTTAAAGTTCCAATTTTTTCTCCACTCCCTCACTTTCCCCTACGAACCCTCTCTTACTCATCTCCTACTGTCTTCTCTCACAATACTAGTGGTCTGCAAACAAACTGGTTGGGGGATTTTGGTTGTAGGCGCAAGAACAGAAAAGGCACGGACAGGATACGAACAATAAAGGTTCAATTCTATCTCTCTTCCTTTGTTTATCTGTCTCTGTGGATATGGTGGCTCTGTTGGTTTATTTTTTCATTACATACTCATATTTACAATTCATTAAGATGGGAATTTCTATGCCTGCAGCTAAGCTGAGTCACTTGGTTTTAGTAGTAGTCATCTACTCCTTAGCTCATTGACTGGATTTATCAACCATAATAGGTCAAGAGTCTCACTTTTGATTTTGAAAGCAGAAGGCCAGAGTAAGAGAATAGTATTCAGAAAGATTATAGAAAGTATGGTTATCAAGATCAGTTAGTTCATTGACTGGACTTTCAAGGGATCTTTCTACTACATACCTTGCTTTTGCCTCAGGAGTGAGGGATTTGAAGAAGGATCCAGCTTTCCCCTTTAGGGAGAAATATTTTTTTTAGGGCAGACTCTACCATCACTTGTGAATTTTTGCTTCGTCTGCACAAAACTGAATTGTTTATCCAGTGATGATTCTTTAACAGCTGTTTGGAGTAGATGTTAGAAGATAAAGTAAAAGGTTAGCAATATTCCAATTTCTGTTGCTCACCTGTAATCATATTCTAAACTATTGGAAATTTTATGATGGATTGGTGCCACAGCTTGGTACCTATAAGCCCCAACTAGTTCTTGAAATATACTTATGGGAGGATGTTTGGCCTGTCAAAATTTGATCCACAGTGATACACCCACTTAAACTTCTATTTGTCTTGTGTAGTGAAGTATTGAAGAATTATGATAGACTCCCCTGCATTAATAAGGAAGTGCAGCTCATTCTCTTAGGAGAGCGTGAATCTTCACGTAAGTGAATGTACGTGAACATTCCTGGTTCGTGGATATGGCATCTATTAAATGAAGAGAGAGAAAATAATTGCCATATCCACAGACTAGAGACGTTCACGCACATTTACGTATGTGAAGATCCACCGGACTCCTCTCTTAGCATGAATAATAGGAAAGTCCAACACAAGGTCAAGTATACAAGCGACGCGGATTGAGGCACTAAATACACAAGAAATCTACATCAGATTAGTGATGTGAATGTCACTAATTATCTAATCAGGGCCCTGCTATAGGTCTAAGTATGAACAACAGATTGCAAATGGGTGATGGCTGGACTGCCGTAAGGAATCATAGACCTGCCAATTAGATTTGTTAGCTGTCTTCTTAATTAGTCTTCTCCAAGTTTAAATAACCAATTTAAAGAAACATGGAAGTGGTTATCCCCTTGTTTGACAAATGGGTCTGTGTTTACACCATGCATGTGGTTCAAGTTCAATTCAGAGTGCTGATTTTGGGTTCTTACTGATCATGTATTTTCAGCAACTGATATTAGGTAGTTTTAAATTTCCTAAATGAAAAACAGAGCTATTGTAACTCCTTTATGTGTTAAAGGGTTGACTGAAGGGTCAAATTCCATGATGGGGTTAACTGAAGGGTCAGATGGTAGAATATAACTAATAAGACAGGTGGCTGCATGGTCTTGTTTACTTTCTTCTTATGTCTCTCTTCCTTCTTTCTTACACGGCAAAAGTGACCCGGGACATTATGGGTCAACCAAGATTCATATTCGAATAAGGGTTTTTCTTTGATTCGTCTTCTAGGATAGGTTCTTCCTACTGATGATAATATTAAAGGTGGGAAATTTTATCCCTTTGTAATTGTATTCGTCTGAATATGCCTAGACGTTAATTCTATACTCTTTTATTTTTCTATAATTCAATTTTATGACCTTTTAGCGAAAAAAAGTAAGACAGTCGAATACACCAATGAGGAAAGGCTCAAGAAGTCTGACTTCCCTTGTACTCCATAGTGTGGCTTATTGGGCCTAGTGTAATTTTAAGTCTGGAAGACATCTACGATGAGATCTGATAATCAAGCCATAACTTTCAACTCATGTATCATGTTTTGAGCTTCCACATTCCAAATGAAGAGCAACTCACGACACCCATGGAGTCACTATCTCAACATAAAATTGCAATCTTCAGCTCTTCTCTTTTCCTCTGCAACATGTGTTCTTCACGCTGGCCTCTCCTACACAACAGACCATGCTTTGACCTTGGCAATCCAACCTTCACTTTCGGCAACATCACCTCATGCACTCAAGGACTTGCAATTGCACCTCATCATGCCAAACACATCTGTGAGTATGTTAGCTATCATGGATTCCTCAGGAGGTGTCAACTGTCAATTCATAATGATGCCCACTGTACCAGCCCAACTCTCAACTGCCAACCAATTCACTAGCTATGCCAATAGAGCCATCTCACAGACACTACCACCTACCATAACACAGCAACCCTGTTGCTTCCTACTGCACTGAACACTCACCATAACTCTGACTCTATTGACTCAGTGTGTTGATAACAATGACAACATCACATAATAGTGTGGCTGACATGCCTCAGCATTTATCAGCTTAGTTTGCTTCGTGAATCCCCCTCTTACAAACAGATTTGTTCTAAATCTCTCATACTTGTCTTGCCTTCATATTTTCATCAAGGTACTAACTACGAACTCACTCAGTTGTTTCATTTATCCTTTTCTTTTGTTCATCCATTTTCCTTTATGGAATTTATTGATAAATTTGGCTACTAGCTTGTAATGTCCATCTTATATAGATACGCCTTGGTAGTTAATGATCTAGCTGGTTAAGCCCTGGTACGCAACAGGGACATGAAGGTGGTAATATTATGGAATTACCAGTTAACATGGCCCTACAACTGGTTAACCATATTAATATATTTCAGTTCTCTTCTCTGCTCTAATCATTACTCATTGCTTTGTAAACAATTAAACATGGAAAGTGCATAGAATGTCATGTGAAGGTCATCTATACAAGTCATACCATCTAATAGTCGTAAGTGGTTGGCACCAACAAATTGAGTGACAAATTACCTACCAATACCAGTTCTTAGGTTTGAACAAGATTACATACATTTATCAAAACCAACTGGCCCATTGTTTTGCATGGTGATTTATTCCTCCTTTGGCTATAATATATAAGAAGGCCTTCCCACACTTCACTTCAAAGCACATTGGTTCACTGTATTTAAGCATTTACTTTGAGTATCTCAATCCCATTGCTTTGTGATTGCTTGTCTATGTTTATTTTTCAATAGGAAATGAGTGACGAGGAGGGTGAATTTCTTGATTGTCAGTATGATTCCTTCGTTCTAGAAACAGTGGTACCGTCGGGCCCTTTCGGTTTCCCAAACGTACCATTACCAAAGCCACAAGTGATGACAGAATTGCAAAGTCTCCTAGACAATACCAAGGCTGAATTGGTGAAGAAGAATGATGAGCTAAATGAATTGCAAAGCATCTTGGAAAATACCAAGGCTGAATTGGAGAAGAAGAATGATGAACTTAATGTATTGCGAAGCCTCCTGAATAGTACCAAGGCTGAATTGGCGAAGAAGAATGATGCACTGAATGAATTAAAGAAGCAGAAGATTGATCTGGACTGGAATCCCGAACAATACCGACTGTCTATTGTTGCAATCACAAATTCAATGAAGAGAGTGTTTGTTGACTTTGGTCTTGAACCACCAGCAAATGGAGATCCAAAGTCTGTGCTGAAGTTTCTTGAGATGTTACATGATCTGATCATTCACAAAGAATTCAGTTCCACTTTCTTAGTAGCCGCGAAAGGGATATTGTCTTCGATTGCAAGTATATTTGAGAAACGCAATGGCTTAAGCATTGGCATGGAAATAATGAATAGTGGTCTTAGTACTCCAGCCCGTCTCATTGAGAGTCTATTTACCTTAAGAGGCTTTATTGATTCCCACTTCTTTATTAATGGAAATGTTATAGTCAAGGATTTTTGCCTGATGAACGAGGATGACCTCCCAGTTATATTTCAAACTTCTGCAGCAGATGTGGTGGAGCTGAAGCAGAAGAAGATAGGTACGAAACCAATCAATAACATCGACAAAAACTCTATCTTCTATGGGTATTTCAACATTCCAACAGTGGGGATGTTCAAGGGTGTTTTGACGAGAGTTCATGTCAATCTACCAGATGAGATCATGGTGAAACTTCAAGTTGGAACACATAACCTTAATGATAAAAAGTTTTGGTTTGTCTCTGCCAATGGAGCAGGTATATTTGAAAAGGAGCTTTTGAGTCCTGAATCGATAGGCAATATAAGCAATCTAGAAGATTTCAAATTCTCCCCTTCTCGGATCTTAGGTGGCCGGGCCGACTTCTTAGGGTTTTTCTGTAGGATGAATCGAATCTTCGTCAATGAGAAGGGGACATATCTCAAGTTTGAGTTTCTTGCTGGCAAGTATTCAGGACCACGGGCTTTTTTTGATAGTAGGGTTCGTTATTATAATGAGGATGGTGCAATGTTTGATCCTTTTCAATTGGTGCAGTTTAATGTGAACACACCTGCAACTGATATCTTATATCGAGAAGTTTATTTACCTGTGCCAAACTTAAATGCTTCGGGGGAGAATTATGCCACTTGGATTGTGAATGAAGCTCTAGAAAACGAGTGTGCTTTCACGTTGAATGGCTTCTGTTTTATGGGGAAAATAATGAAAGCCTCCGGTAATTTCCGTGAGAACGCTTTGGTCAGTGTGTTCTTCGAACAAAGTCAATATGGGGAGAATTGTTATGTGGATGCTCTAGCAACAACTTTCTTTGTTTTGAAAACAGAGAAAGTAGAAATAGTGAATTACAATGATAAGCCAAAGCCTCCAAAATTTGTTTAAAAGGAGTGCTCTATAGTTTACTTTATTTTAGTTTGTTTGAGTATTTTTATATGTCTAGTAAACATTCCTGAAGGATTCTCTATGTATAAAATGTCATATGTCTCCAAGGTTTCAGGCTTTGTACATAAACACCCAATGACCTCAATCCCATGCACTTGAGGTTTTTTAAATCCATGCCTAATCCGAAACTCAAAATGTCTAACCCAAAATTTTGGGTTTTATAGGGTTGGGCTTTGGCCTAAACTTCAACCAGTGTGGCAATGTCCAATTGGATTGAGGCCTTTTGCAGCTTTAGGTTTTGCAGTAGTGGCTAATTATTGTTGAATTTAGGATCAATCTATGGTTTTTATTAATTTTGACTTCTAAGTATTAACCTTTTTTATTTTTTTAAGTGAAGTTATGAAGAATTTCTCTGTGAAATATGCAAAAGCTAAGGAACTGATTTACCCCCCAAAAAAAGGCTAAGCTATTGGATGAAAGGCCCAAAATTACATGGAGCATTTAATGTTTCAAAGATTTGTTAAATTTATTTTAAACACGTGGAAATTTGTTTAAAATAATGATCAAGAAATTCCTAAAATGTGGCAAGACGTGGATAATTCCTAGCCACATTATTGTATATAAAACGGAAGAAATTAAGCTTACGTTTGGCGTTGCATTCTAAAGAAACACACCAAATGCAGCCTTAGTCTTTCCCCCATGGTTTTAAACAACATAATTCACTATTTATTTATCATATATTTGTCATTACATCTTCTTAACCACAACATTTTATGGGACCTTGGCACTGCACCTTTTGAAGATCTCGACTATGAACCATGGTTAAAGAGAATGAATCTTCTTCTCTCTTACACGTCTCGATATCTATAGTGTCTGACTATATAGATTATCGATCTTCTTCACTTTCCTCATCATCAAGATATATATCCTAGTTATTTTCAGCATTAATACAATACTTTTTCTCTGGAAAAAAAATTATATTACATGTTTAACACCGTTGGACTCTATTTCACTATATCAATCATTAATCTTTAATCAAAAAAAATATATATATATATATATATATCTCTGACAAGAAACACCAGAAAATCTTTGATCAAATAAATAATAAATAGCACGAAAAAAAATCCTGGATTGATCTACTACGGACCCAATGTTTTTTCTACTCAAATAGGATCTGGGAGCCATCAAACCAACTAATTAGTAGCCATTAGCTATTAACTCACTCACTCCCCCAGTCAAAATTTTATGGAGTCACTCACCCACAATGAAGGAGCTAGGCATTCCTCCACTATGGCCCATCATTGCAAAGAGATGTGTGTCAAAAAGTAGGGGAGAGCGTTTTAGATCTACAATTAGTAAGGGAGATTAATAATGACATGGGATTTTGGGTGAATCCTTCTCAACCAAGATGCCACCATTGTTTCTAGAAGTAACATGAAAGAAAACAAAATGGTAACACATGCCTGGTAAGCCAACTAGATAATTTTATCCAATTGCCCAAAATCTAACATGGGGCAATGTGGATGAGACACAATTTTGATGGAAGGTAGACCTTGAAGTCCTTTGTTCATAAGTTTCAATTCAAATGGATGTTTTCCGAGTGACAAAATAGGGATTTAAAAATCTAAAATCGAGCTAATGATAGTGGTCAATAGTGGTTGGAGTACTGTAGATGTGCTAGACATGTATGGTGATGCATGCCATGCCAATACATGAAGAAAGTATAAGGTATTGAATTTAAGTATGAGACTAGACAAATTGATACATCATATATTCCACTATATGGTAAACTTTGTGGACCGGGAAGCTTATCTCAACTGGGCTATGAAGTAGCATTTTTTTCCCTAAAACTAATAAGCATTATTTTATAAATATTGAAAGAAAAACTGGTTTCAACAACTCTGTTTAAGAGAGATTTAGCATTTTGTCCCACATGGATAAGTGATGTGCCTATTTTGACTGTTTTATTGTTTAATAGGTAATACGAAGTTTGGAGGTAGCCATGTGTCTCAAATTCAATCAAATGCCCCCCATTTATTTCCATTCATATCTATGGCATTCCAATTGGATATACCATGAACTTTGGGGGAAAAGTCATTGAAACTTAAGGGAAAAAATTGATATTTCAGAGAACCAAACTAGTTTTATGCCATGGAGATCCACGACAAAAACTATCTACCTCTTAAGGAAGCTTGGAGAAGTTTACAGAGATCACAAAAAGAACCTTCATATGGTATTTATCGACCTAAAGAAAGTATATGACAGAGTACCCAGAGAATTAATTTGGCAGGTCCCATGGGAGAGAAGGGGTTCCAATATTTTGATTGACATAATTAAGGACATGTATGAGGGAGTGGTGACGAGTGTCAAAAGTCAGAAGGCCAAAGTAGTGAATTTCCAATCACCATTGGATTACATCAAGGATCTTTCCTAAGCCCTTACCTATTCGCGCTCATCATGGATGAGTTAATGAAACACATCCAGGATCAAGTACTGTGATGCATGCTTTTCGCTGATGATATTGTTCTGATTGATGAGACCGTGGAATATATTAACACTAAATTTGAACTTTTGATGTTAAGCTTAGATCAAGAGGTTTTGTGATAAGCAGAACAAAGCCTACCTGACGCACCAATATATGAAAAATAAAGGGTAATTTACAACGCCACCCCCTGGAGAATGCCAATATTATAGGAACACCCCCTCTCTTTCACCAAATTAGACTCAGACCCCCTACCGTCAGTCTCCGTTAAAGAATATACCATATATGCTGATGTCAACTATTATATTTTATTTTAAATACCAAAATGCCCTTACTAAACTAAACGTAAAATACCTAAAATGTCTATGTAATAAGTCCCTCCAAGAACTTGTGGCGAGGAGTTGACCCATGATGGTGGCATCGTTGGAGAGGCCGACGGTGACGATGAAGGCATGGGCATGTTTGTTTCCAGCACTGGCAACAACGGCATCAGCGACGGACGGCGACAACAGGCTCGCGGCAGCAGACTTAATCAAGTCTCGATTTGTTTAATCCAAGCAAGATTTTTTTTAACCAGCACTGACCTTGAACCTATAAAAGAAAAGAAAGGAAAAGAAAAGCCCAACAAATATGCAGATTTCATCCGTGCAGACCTTCAATCAACTCAAACCTAATCAAAAAGGGTAATTTTCAACTCTTTAATCAACTCATGGTGTATGCGGTGGGAAATATGTTGGATCCAACATATCGAGGGTTTCTTTACGGTGGGAAATATGTTGGATCCTCTTGGTGTATGCGGATTTCATCAGTGCAGACCTTCAATTTTCATACCTGAGTTCTTTGGTCTGGACACAATTGATAATCAGTTTCACTCCAACAAATATGCAGATTTCATCCGTGCGGCACTGGAATATCTCTGAATTTGAGTTGCAACCAGTTCTCCGGTGAAATCCCACCTGAGTTCTTTGGTCTTGACAAGCTCGGCATTCTGGACTTTTTTTTTAAAACAGACAAGTTGGCCTCACGGTTCAGACTTCTGAGAGAGAGAGAGTTGGCCTCACGGTTCAAACTTCTGAGTGAGAAAGAGAGAGAGAGAGAGAGAGAGAGAGTTGGCCTCACGGTTCAGACTTCTGACAGAGAGAGAGAGAGAGAGAGAGAGAGACCACCGGAGAAGAAGCTAGAACCACCGACAGCTCTGTTGCGGATGGTCAGTGCGAAGTAACTTATGTAAAATACGTTTTATTATTTATTTTAATTAAAAGGGTAAAAATGTCATTTTAAATCCTTACTTAACGGAGACTGACGGTAGGGGGTCTGAGTCTAATTTGGTGAAAGAGAGGGGGTGTTCTTATAATATTGGCATTCTCCAGGGGGTGGCGCTGTAAATTACCCAAAAATAAACATATGTAGTAGATAGTTATATAAAAGAGGTACACGGGGGAAGGGGCACCTAACTCTTAAAAAGAAAACAAAAGACAAAAGAATATGACTTTTGCCACAAGTGGAATCTAAATAGTAGGTCATTTGGAGCTAGTCATTTTAATTTCACTCAATCTAAATCATCAAAAGGGGTATTTTGGAAAGGATGTAATCTGAAAGAGCATAACAAGTATAATTGTTAGTTAAAATTTATTTTATAAGCCTGAATTCGTATCCTACCTTGTGCAAAGGTCATTCTCAATCACAGAGGATATACATGAAATCTGGGAAGACCATACCTATGAAACAAATAAGATAGATGGTTAGAAGATTCTTGTTTTTCAAGATTCTTGTTTTCATGATTCTTGTGCAAGATACATGTATTCTTGTGTCCCTTTATTCAGGCTTGGAAGGCTGATGAGGTTGTGAAGCTGATTGACTAGGATCTATTACAGAGAGACTATTTTAAATAATTGGGGTGAATCATTACAAAGAATAGAATATAGAGGATAATGTGTCCCACATAATTAAAGTATGATCTCAGTGCACTCTCTGTGGCATAGCGGAAGAGTCTATAAATCATACTATGTATGAATGCTCTTTTGCAGTTTTCATGTGGCAGAAATTTTGTTGTTGTTTTGGTTTTAGGTGGCCTGGATTTGAAGGAGTTGAAAGTTTGATAGCTTGGTGGAAAGATCAGGCCAAGAAGACCATCTTTAAAGGGGTGTGGCTGAAGGGTTTTGTTTTAATCCCTTACTTTACTTGGTTGGAGAGGAATGGAAGAAAATTCGAAGGAACCTCAAAATCAAAAGAGTATTGTTTTGGCCAAGTGAAGAGTGAAATTAGCTGCCAAGAGTTGGTTCATTCAGGGGCAGCCATCTCAATTTCGGATCTTGTCATTGCAAGAAGATTGGGTATTTCAGGGGTGCGGAGAAGGCCTCGGGAAATCTTCAATATTTTCTGGTGCCCTCCTAATCCAGGTTGGATAAAAATCAATTCGGATGGTTGCTCTATTGGTAATCCAGGGAAGTCTGGAGCAGGGGGAATCCTTCGCAATGAAAAGGCAGAGGTAGTGGCAAATTTCAGAAAATTTCTAGGAACTCGCACAAATTTTGAGGCTGAATTTCTAGCGCTTATGATAGGGATTGAATTAGCTAAGCAGCACAATGTGAAACGGCTCTGGATAGAATGTGATTCAGTTGCAGTTGTGACTATTTTTCAGAAGAGGCAAAGTCCATGGATAGCTCGGCAAAGATGGATAAATTGTATTTCTTATTTGGAGGATGTGGAATGGAAAATAACGCATTGCTATAGGGAAGCAAATTCAGTGGCGGATTTTTTGTCAAAGTCAGCTGCTCGTTTTGAAGTGTCAGAGCCGATTACAATTTGGCCAACTCTGGTTCAAATGGAATTAGACATGGATGCATCGGGTCGGCCTAGGTTCAGATTCACCTAGGAATTTCTTCTTTTCACAGATTTTTTGTTTTTTGGTGGAGTTGGGTAGTTGCGTAATTCTGCTGATGGCAATGCCGAAGGTGGAATTTCTGCTTCTCCCTCTCTTCTTAGTGTGAGTGTTGGGTATTTCTCCCTCCCTCATCTGATGTACAATATTTCTTTTTTCTTCTTTTTTCCATTTAATATACATGACTTTTTAGCGAGAAAAAAAAGATAAAGTGGAGAAGTGCATCAGAAGTATTATGTGACAATTGTTTGCCAGAAAATTTCTACAGGACAATTATACGACCAGCTATGACTTATGGAGCGGAGTGTTGGCAGTCAAGAAGAGTATTTTGAACAAGCTGGGGACAGCAGAGATGAGGATTTTACATGGGATATGAAGCAAGATCAAGAGGATAGAGTAAGGCATGATTGTATTAAAAACAAAGTGGGGGTCGCCCTGATTCAGGACAAGCTCCTCGCGAGAGCCGATTGAGGTAGTATGGTCATGTGCAACGGAGACCTATCAATGCCCCAGTCAGGAAAAGCGATCAGATTCATATGAAGGGTTCCAAGAGAGGTAGAGGTAGACATAAAATGACTATTGACAAAGTGGGAAGGAAAAAAATGCAATTGATAGGGCTGGATTCAAGTATGACCAGAGATAGACCTATATGAAAGACAAAGACCCGCATAGCCAACCTTTTGTAGGGGATGTTCCTAGGATGCTATGTTATTCTTACTACTAAAACATATCTCTTGTACCAGCTTATACTTCCTTGTTGCATTTTGCCTCTCTTATATTTCCTTTAATTTATTGAATATATTGGATCCATGTAGTCAACCAGTTTTATACGGTCTTGGGATTTTATTTTTATTATTATTATTATTTTTTTTTTTTTAGGGAGGCCTAGATATGGTCTTGGACTTTCCAATATGTATAATATAATGATTTTTTTTTTTGATAGGTAGGGAGGGAAGTAGGTAACAGCTAGGAGACTCGAACTCGAGACCTCCTAATGAGGATTGGTTTTTTGCACACCACAGTTCACCAGTTGCGCTAGGCAGTTGTTGTTAATAAGATGAATTTTTTTCTTGTAATTGATCATAAAAATCAAATGGTTGCAACACATCTCTTACACCATCCGATGGTTCCATCTATACCTAAGATGAAATTTTCTTTTCAATTTTTCATGCCAAAAACTATACTTGTCAATACTATAAATGTCTACAAATTCAACCGGGAAAAAAAATGTATATAGTGAAATAACCTAGAGGGGAGGTGAATAGGTTATACTAGTGGAAATTAACTCTTTTCGATGTATAGGTCCCAAGTGTGATTGCAAGTTAAAAACAATGTTGAATAAATAAAATAGGCACAATCACACAACACAAGATTTATAGTGGTTTGACTCAATTCGAGTCTAGTCCACTCCCTACAAGAATCCTCTTGTAAGGTATTCCACTAGTTTTCCCTCTCAGTACAGTAGGTAGGGAAGAAAACCTCTACAATATTTTTCACGGATAAGAGTATCCTTACAAATCCCCTTTACCGGCAAAGAGGCACCTTTACAATCTCCTTTGCAGGTAGAGAGGCACCTTACAATCTCCTTTAAGGTAGAGAGACACTTTACACTCTTTTAAGGATAATAGGATCCTTATAATCTCTTAAGGATGAGAAGGTCCTTACACAAGCCTAAGTACAGTCTAGACTTAATGTAAAATAGAAAATGGAGAAGTGGAATAAAAGAGAATTACCTCTAATGTGGTGCAAATGAAATATGCAATGATGATAGAATGAATGGACCTTTTGAAGTCTTCTTAATACTTGTAATGTAAATGCTAAGATGTAGATGAAGACTTGTAAATGGTATTGAATTCCTCTTGAATGTAAAATGAAGAACTTGAACTCAAAAGATGGTGTAGACCAATTCTCACTTCTAATGCTCAAAATAATGCTTCTCCAAAGTTGAGATTGATTGTTAATTAATGAGTAGCATTAGCGGTATTTATAGGTGAGCTTAAGAGAGCATTTTAGGCAGCAAATCTCACTTAAACGGTCATATTCTGGGTCCACCGGTCAACCGCCATCTGTAGCCGGTAGACCGCCAAGAGCCGTTGAGGCAAAATATAGCCGTTAGGGCACCTCCAAGCAGTCATCGGTCAACCGAGACTTCCTACCGGTCGACTGTCTATGGCCTTGGACAGTTCCAGTCGATCGGGGCTTCCAGTCGGTCGACCGCCAACATGACAGACTCTATTTTGACAGAATGCTGTCATACTGACCTGCTGTCAGTATTTTGATCATAACTTTTTGATCCAACCTCGGAATGACCTAAAATTAATTGTGTTGAAATCATGACTCGATTTCCTACACTTTCTATGAGGTTTCATCTCCTGATACTGACTCTAAGATTATCCAAAATACTTTTAAGTCAGGTTAATGTGGTTTTCACAGAATTTCACTAGAGCACATTTTTCCTAATATGTTCCTCACCACTTAGAGACTCTCCATACTTGGTCAAGGTATGCTCTATGGTCATTCTAGTATGATGCAATGCACATGCATGTGGTGAGTACACATATATATGTGGAAGTTTCAAATTACATTAAAAAGGACAAATCTATCCTAGTGGTCTTCTTCTTCACTTGAACCTTCCACTCTTTGGCACTTCATCTTCTTTTCTTCTTGTTTGCAATTCCATGTCTTTGAGCTTCATGTCTTGACATCTTGAAGCTTAAATTCTTATGATATCTTCTTCAACCATTGATGCCAATTTGTTGATACTCTTCATTTGATGACTTCAATATTCATTTCTTCCTTTCATTCACTAAATTCGATCTTTGATA
>NC_056557.1:30080965-30107495 GCF_013358625.1 Macadamia integrifolia | reverse complement strand
AAAAAGAAATGACAGTATATATCTTTATTGGAAAAAAATGTAATATACAAAAAGGGTAAAAAGAGTTAGGTTACAAATGATTTGACATCTTAAAGGGTGTCAATAAGAAAATTCCAAATTAAAATGAAAACTCTTGTATTCATTACCTATTGTGCAACTAACTTCAAAATATTCCAAAATTGGTTCTTAAAATTTATTTACCTGAACCAAATCCCTCAGAATTGAAACGTACAATTGTCAATTATGATTAGAGTTATAAATAGTTTGGCTTTAAAGGCTCCATTTTCTTGCAAGGGAAATTAAAGGGAAGGGAAGTGAACTTTTCGAACCTAAAAAAGAAACTTTTGTAATTATTACCCTGATGATTGTCTCTAATTCCTAATCATTCCATATTTGATTAGAAAAATTCACTTTACTTTGGTAAATAAAACATTTAAGCTTAAAAAGTATCATTACTATATATGGTAAGAAATTTAAGTCATTTATACAATCATATTAGATTTTACTACCCAACTTTCCTTTTTTAGTTTAAAAATTTTCACTTCCTTTCTCTTTATTTTCCCTTGCAACCAAACAAAGCCTTTAGGAAATTAAATAAAGGAAAGTGAAGTCAAATCAATATAAAATTGAAAAAAAATGTTTACCTCATGTGATGGTGTAACTAACTCAAAGGAAGTAAAATAAATTTTACATCTAAAAACTATATTTACCCAATATAGTAAGAGTTTTAGGTAAATTATACAATCACGATTACAAAACTTAATTTTTCTTATACAAAAATATTTCACTACCCTTAGGATTTAATTTGGGACAAGAATTGAGAATTAACCCGCTAAAACCCAGAATCAACTTGTCCCATTACTAAATGGAATGGTTCTAGGAGCTGATTTTGAGACTAGTTATTAAATAAAACGGAATGAATACGGGATGAATTTAGGATGGATTTCCTGGCAGATCCAAAACCAAAAGACCAATACAAAATCAGCTAAATTTGGAACTGCAAGGACCAATTTACGTTGCATATTTACTTATATAGGTTTAGTTAATACTTAATAGTTGTAAGTTAGAGATTTTCTTATTGACACCCCTTAAGTTGTCAAATAATTTTGACTTTACTATCTTTTTAGTGCAATACACATTTTTTTTTTCCAATGAGGGTAAATAATATCATCATTTCACATGTGTGTTCAAAGATGTGTAAATACAATGATAGCTTTCCATAATGACATAATGGTAATGACTTTTTTTTTCAAATTATTTTTAATACTCTTTTTTACCCCTAACTTAAGAGAATTTTTGGGAAGAAGAAAACAAAGGACGATAAAAAAAAAATGTGCTAAGTTCTAAATATACTATAGAGGTGTCATTTGGCCTAGATCCTCTCCACTGTGCTAGTGTGTCTAGCATGCAGCGTATGATTGCAGCACCTTGGCATCCACCCCCAATTCTTCCCAACCATCAGATGTGCACTAGGAGCACTAACGTGCTGAAAATGATCGGATCTCGTTCTCATTTACAGTCTTTATAATTTACACAAGGGCTATATTCTAATTAAAAAGAAAACTAATGGTTATGTACCAAAGAAACATTTATACTTGCATGTTTGAAACTTTGAGGGGCTATAACCGTTAAGGAATCGAAACTGAGTTATGTCATAATTATAAAAATAAATCTACTCATACTTAAGTGCCCAGAGCCATGAAGGAAAAGGAGTTGGGACCATTTAGTATATGAGATGGTTATGAGATTCACTCCCTAAAATCGTCTGCAATTGCTGCACCGGTGCAATGAGCATCGGGTGGCTGGGAGCTCCTTAGGACGCATGCTCAGATGCTCTCAGCTGTCTGATGCTCACCGCACCTCACTGCTCGTTGCAGAGTATGTGGACTCCCCTTAGGGTCGAAACTAATAAGAAATTTGACAGCCTTACCTTTACTTGCAATCAAATGGAGCCTTCATGATTACAAAGATTTCTTTCTTTTTTAAACCAATTCCACTTACCTTCCCTTTTTGAATGTAACTTGGCTGCTGCCTGGGTTGCAGCCAAGTACCTGCAACCCATGGTAACAGCCAGGAGAATGAAATCTCAGGGGTATGGGTGGAAAAATACACCTTAGGTGGGTATTTTCAAACCTACCCCGGGGATTCCATTTCCTTGGCTGTTATCATGGGGTTGCAGCTATTAGGCTGCAATCCGGACAGCAGCGAACTTTTTTCCATAACAAGATGGGCCTTATAATGACAAGTTTGCAATTTTACAGAATTTGAAGATGATAGAGCTGCTGCTTTCCAATTCTAGCTATTTTGTTAGAAAGGCTCTGAAAATAAACGAGAAGAACACAACGGGATTCACAGCCTTGGATGTCTTAATGGAAACAAAGATTGAAACACTGTGTAATGGAACCAGGGCTGATGAATCTCCAACAGAACCCAGCCGGGAGGAGATAATAGTTTTCACCGATAACGCCCAAGGAGATCAAAATCAAACAGATGTATACAAAATGGAAAAGATCCTTAAACATGCAGGTGCTAAGAGGAGTCAAATAACTTGTTGTATACCACCACACAGTGAAGCTTCTAAAACAAAAATGGTGTTAAGTTGTGGAGTTAAATGGTTACTTAAGGTTCCCAATTTCCTAAGTTTCAAGGTTGATAAAGACACTTCAAGCGACGTTCGCAATGCTTTGTTAGTGATTTTTGTTCTCATCGTCGCGGTGACATACCAAACTGGAGTTAACCCTCCAGGAGGTCTTTGGCAAGATAATGAATCCATCACCAGCAACGACAGCACCAACAGCACCAAATTAAAGGATAAGACTGCAGGAACACCAGTTTGGTTTGATCAGAACCCAAACTCTTTCCAAGTTCTAATGCTCTGTAACTATGCAGGGTTTCTTGTATCTCTTGTCATGGTTTTCAATCTTACAGAAGGATACCCTTTACGCGGTCCAATTCTGCTAGCCTTACTCTTTATGTTGCTTACTTATGGATTATCGATTCGTCTACTGTTTCTGGGTTCAGGTACTCTTGCTCTGTTGTTCCATGGCATGATATTGACTGTTCCATTGCCTGTTGCATTAGTCCTTTTGGTTGCTACAGCAAATTGGATATGGGAGATTAAGTAGTTTAACTCCTTGCCTTTGTATAAGAGTTTGGTTGAGAATTTGGTATGCCTATTCATTATGTTTGCTTTCTCTGTAAGATTTTAGTGAAATTGCAAGGGAACTGTCTCTCTCTCTCTCTCTCTCTCTCTCTTTTCCTAGTATATTATCTTTTTTTTTTTTTGTTATTGGGTAAGTTCTCCTGATGACCATAGCTCTACTACTGGTTATTACACCTTTGTTGGTAGTTAACCTTGCTACATGGCGAAGCAAGAAGCAAGTCGTGGTTGCCCGTTCAAGTGCTAAAGCAGAGTTCCGTGTCATGACTCATGGCATTTGTGAGCTCCAATCACTTCATAGTCTTATCACAAATTCGGTTGTCCTTACCACTCTTCCTATGAAGCTCTCTTTTCACAGTAAATCTATTAGCATTGCTCACAACCATGTCCAATATAATCTAACCAAGTATGTGGAGATCGATAGACACTTCATCAAAGAAAAGCTATATATGAGTCTTATCATTGTGCCATTTGTCCCTAGTTGTGAACAACTGGCTGATGTATTTACTAAATGTCTAATTAGTAGGTTGTTTACTCCTATTATCTACAAGTTGGGCATATGTGATATATATGCACCAAGTTGAGGGAGAGTGTTGCCGACCCCATCAAGTTGGGATAAGGTTATGGTTGTTGTTGTTGTTGTTGTTAGTCACCAAACGGACCCTGAGGGGTTTAATGGTTTTTTTAATCCTCTAAAACTTTCTCTCCGTTATTATAAATACTGTGCTATATTGTCTATACCTCATTCTTTCATGTTTAGTGAGTGCATTAGGTTTATAATGTAGTCTACTAACAATAGTTTATATTACCGTAATGCTTTTTTTTATTTTTTTTTAAACGAAGAAAAAGGAAAATAGATTATTAAGTAGAATATAATATACGATCTACATTCTACAGGGGTTGATTGTGTAACCTCTGGTTATTAGTAGTAGCAACCTTCCATACTAACTCCATGGCTGTGTTAGTGAGGTCTTTGTATACAATAGTGACAGATCTAAACAGTTCATAGATTTTACAAAAAGTGGCATAGTGGAGGAGTGGCCATGCGCCCTTGGTGGGATATGGAAGTAAGTGATGGAGTTGCTTGTTGGAAAACCACACTTCATTGATGTCCCAATTTTCAGCTTTTGCCTTTAACAACCCTTGTAGAATACTTTCTGCTTCCACTGCTTCTTGGGTATCAGTCTTGATAACATCTGACGCCATGAACCTGAACTCACCTTGTGAAAGGATTCCATATGCCCAGCCTAGATCTGACTGCAAAACATTAGATGTACCTGCACAAACTAAAACTGTACATATCAAAAAAGGAAGAGTAGTGCTTTGGTTCAAGCTTGCTGGACCATCTGTATGCATGACAACAGACAAGATTAGTTCATCATTATTCCATTGGTGGATATTTTTTAAAATACTAAATGGATTAGGCGTTGTATGAGAAAGCAAGACCTCATTCCTATGCTTCCAAATGAAGTAGATGGTGAGCGCAAAGATAGAAAACAACTGATATGTTAGAACATGATATATCTTCATGAAAAAAGAAAAATTGCACAACTTGTCTCTAAGAGAAGTTGATCAAATTTTCTAGTCGGAGCCCTAGGGGACCAGCCAACCAAATGTGAGATGTGAAATCACAAAAGAAGAAAAGGTGCTCTAGAGATTCAGGGTGGGTGTTGCAAAATGGGTAGGCAAGATCGATAGGGATACCATTATTTATGGCACGCCAAAAAAACATAAGGAATTTGGGGTGGATCTTTAATTTCCACAGAAATTTCCACCATCTACCAGGCATAGGTCGTCTTTGTCTAGGGTTGGTTTGGTCATGGATCTATTGGAGGAAATAAGCACCAGATCGGGTAGAGAAACACCCAGTGGTTGTTACAGACCATGTCCAAGTGTCCTGTTGATCTAGAGGTTGAATTCTGCTTAGGGATTGGGAGAGCGGGGAGGGTAACAACTGAGTGAGAGAGCCAAGGTTCCAAGAGGTACCTTGTATTAAATCGCTTACCTTACCTAAGGGATTGAACTCCTGGTTCATGCTCAATGAAGAAGCAAGCGAGTCTTGGAGAAGCCAAGGATCAAACCAGCGAAATGTATTCCTCCCATTGCCAATTTTGGCCTTAACACATTTCAGAAGACTTGGTATTATTGATGCCACGCTATTCCATATCCAAGAACCACGTTTTTAAGGACTTTTGGGTCAAACAAGGATCTGTTACAAAAATATTTTGACCGAAGGGTCTAAGCCCATATTGAATTGGTTTGAGTTAATAACCTCCACCCCAATTTTAGCAACAATGCCTGATTTTGGGTAGATGCATCCCTTATACCTAGACCTCCAAGATGTTTAGGCTGGCAAATGGCTTTCCAAGCTATGAGGTGTATCTTTCTAGACCCATTAGGTGTACTGCCATTCCAAAATCATGCACAGATAGAGTCAATGCTCTTACAAACTTTGGACGAGAATGCAAAACAAGACATTAAGAGGGGATTGAGTACAAAGCTGATTGAGTAAGGTTTTTCAACCTGCATAGGAAAGCATGTGAGCCTTCCAAGTGTGCAATCGGTCACTCACTCTAGACACAACTTTTCACAGGCTGGCAATCTTAAATCTTGGATGCAGTAGATCTGAGGCAAGGTAGATCGTATTATTGGAAATTTCTTTTATCCCTTAATCGTTAAGAGGTCCTCTATGGATGCTCTATGGAAGCTAAAAGTGTCATCGACAAAAAGTAAATGGGATACCTCTGGGGCATGTCAAGCAATTTTTATTCCTTTAAACTAGTTGATGTCTCTATATGTTGATAATAGTCTAGAGAGAACCTCCATGACAATGATGAAAATGATGGGGCTAAGTGGGCAACCTTGGTGAATACCTCGTGATGGCTCAAAGTAATCAAAAGAAGAACCATCCAGTTTTATGCAAAAGGAAACGAAGGAAATGAGGTAACTGATTAGGTCACACCAATGTTCCCCAAAGCCTAGGAATTCAAAAATTGCTTGGATAATACCCCATTCCACCTTATCGTATGCCTTTGGCATGTCAAGCTTGAGAGCCATAAATCTTGTATTCCCCTTTTTCTACTTGAGAAAATGGAATATTTCATGAGCAATAACATTATCAAAAATTTGGTAGCTTGGGATGAAAGCTGCCTGAAACGGTGAAATAAAGTTTGGTAGAAATGGCCTTAACCTATTAGCCATGATCTTTGCAATAATTTTATAAGAGACATTGCAAAGGTCGAAACTCATAGACCCTTGACGCGTCATCACACTTTGGGATCATGCAGAGTAATGTGTGGTTAATACCAGAAGGTAAAGTACAATGGGTGAAAAATTCTTGTACAAATGTGACAATATCCGGGGCTACTAAGGACCAAAATTTCTAGTAAAAGTAAGATTGAAAACCATCTACCCCCGTGCTTTATATGGACCAATAGAAAAGATTGCTTTTTTAATTTTCGCTTCATCTGGGATGGAGCTAAGGAGCTCAACATCAGTGTCCAGAAGAATCTTTGGGAATAAACATTCTACAAAGCTGGGATCAAGCGGAATAGATGTTTTATACAGGTCTGTTAAAAAAGAAGAGAATTCCCTGGTGATGCTATGGGTGTCATCAATCTGTTCATTGTTTACATCCCAAAGACATTGAATTCTCCTTTTTCGAATGTTGTGCTTTGAGATGGCATGATAGAATCGGGTATTTCTATCCCCGTCTTTTATGTGGAGATGCCTAGATTTCTCGAGCCAAAATACCTCTTCGGCATCAAAGATCCATTGTAATTGTTGGATGTGCTCTTGTAATTGCGAGAAGGTCTTGTCATCCATAGGGAGGGATTCCAAAGCTAACAATTTATCAAAGTATCCTTGCTTGATGGTTTCAATGTGACCAAAGGTTGAGACATTCCATTTGGATAGTATACGACTGAAATTAGTTAATTTGGTCATGAGGTTGGACCCTGAATCCGCTTGCCATGAATTATGGCAGAAGTTTGAAAAGTCAGGGTGATGGGACCAAGCCTCTTGATAGTGAAATAATTTTTTGTACCAGGGCCTGGATCCCTTAAGTTTGAGTGTAATGGGATTATGAACAGAGCCAGTAGATGCTAATTTAGATACACAAGCATTGGGGAACAAGTTGATCCAGGTGGGTGAGGCAAAGCATCGGTCCAGACATTCTTTAACCAATTTTGGGGGTTTTTGTTTGTTTGTCTAGGTATATCTAGAACCTTTGAGTTTCTATTCAGAAAGGTTCTCGCTGGAGATAATATTCTCAAGAATAGCTCCGGCAGTTGATAGGGAGAATGGTTGTCCTCCTACTTTGTCCGAGTTGGGCAGAACCCCATTCCAATCTCCAACGATGAGGTATGGAACTAAAAGGGACTTGAGGAAAATTTGCAGGGAATACCAACAGGGGATTCTCAAGTTAACCTATGGAAGTGCATATAAACAAATAAGGCATCAATTTCCCCAGAATTTGTCATTAAGGGTGAGGGCTATGAAATGGTTAAAATAGATGACATTTTTTATAGTGATAGCACTTGAGGCAAACCCAAAGCCCACCCTTGTTCCCTCTCTCCCCAGAGCTATTGATATACCATCTGGCATTATAGGAATCAAAGAAACTTGGCAGTTTGTAGGTCTCATGGTCTTTACATTTAGTTTCACATAAAAAAATAATATCTGGACGTATGGATTTACATTGATGTATCAAGCATTTTTTGGTAAAAAGGCTATGTGAACCACGAACATCCCAAGAGAAAAGTATCATTATGACCGTGTAAGTACTATAGAGCACAAAGAGCAGATTAGATAGTAATAGCTATACTAGGAGAAACAAACCACAGTGGCAACAATAAACAAAAAGTAAGGAAATAATACATAAAGAAAAAATATAGAGCTTAAGAATAATATGTATCACGATGGCTTAGAGTAAACCATTAGAAAACAATGCAAAAGAGGATGAATAAATAATGAGGGTCAGTATTTTGAAAAGAGTAAGATAAAGTAGATGGTTGTACCTAGTTCGACGAGTCAGCACCAGTCTGGTTCCCATTTGATGCTCTGTTCTCCACTCCTTGAGTCTTAGATTGGGCATCCTTGTGTGGGGATGAGTCTGAGTCCGAAGAGAAATCGTTGAGCCATAACTTGAGTCCATGGAAAAGGTGCTTGGGACGGGATGATGTGGTGATGGATTCAAGGATGAAGGCTTTCAGGCTTTGAAGTTCAAGGTCAAAGGTGGGTAGATGGGAATTCCTTTTTCTCTTCCTACTTAACTCAAAGACTTTCCCAGGGTGGTTCAATGGTAGGGCCTGTGAGGTGCCACATGGAATAGTGGAGGGGCAAGCATAAGTTGGGTTGGGATTCTGGGGTTTGGGGTCATGTTACGAGTAGAAATGCTAGTGAACTGTAATGGAAGCATTAGGGGGTAGTTTCAGACCAGGTAATTCAGGGCAAACAGTATTATGGGTGATACTATGCATGACTTGGTTTGCTGGCCCAATCAGTGTTGCAACATTCAGTGGTTGGGTGCATGACATTGTGTGGATGAGGGGTAAAGAGAAGGGCATTGGTGGAAGAGAGCCTAATACTAGTCCAGTGCCATTTGAGCCATCCATATTACCAGTGTTGTTGACTTGCAGTTGATTGGAGCGGTCCAGAAGTGATGTGATGGGGTCAGCCTGTTTCTCCACAAATAAGGAGGCAATAGAGAAATCCTCTGTGTCTTCCATCGGTTGTGGTGGGAAAGGAGCTGAGTGCCCTACCATAGGGTGCATATCTGCATTGAAATGAGTACCAATAGTATCCATATTCGGAAACCCATGCACAAGAGCAACATCATTGTGGACGGGAAGGCCAACATTATCATTGATAGGCATTCCATGGGTGCTTAAGCTAGTACCAGCCTCACCATGAAACTGTTGGGATAGAACATCAAACCAAGGCCAATTATTGATCATGATTGGAGGAGTCAAGGCATTGTTGAAGTAGCCTTTGGGTGGAAGTGGGATACCCATATCATCCTTGTCAAAAGGGCAATAATCCGTTCTATGGAGGATTCGGCCATAGGTGAAAAAGGAGTGTAATTCATATTTAATGGCAATGGGTGTATTATTCCAATATTTGTTCCTGATCTTTGAAAACAGACATAATGCTCGCTTTTCTTGAAAAAGACTTTGGCTCTTTTACTCTCTTCATTTTCTTAGTCTTACTTTGTATAATAAGTTGTGCTCGATTACCGTTATGCATTAGCCGAAGCGTACATGTTCGTGCATTGCATTAACCTTCTTATTTGGTTTAGTTCATTGTTTTTTAGTTTCATTCTTTGGTTCATGCTTTTATATAGTTTTCATGTTGTTTCATTTGTTGTAACCCTCTACATCATGGAGTGAAGTTGTTGTCTATGCATAATTACATGTTAGAAGTAGGTTGTATCTTTCCTATATTAGGTTTTGGATCTTACTTAGTCTTAATATTGATTATGTCTTAGGTACTATTATGACATGTTCTATTATTGCATATGCATCTATCTTAGGGTTTACTTCTTTGCATCATAAGATGTGTCTATCACATATGGTTCTATTGATATTTTACGCACATTTGAAGGTAAGCTTTCAATCCAATTTTCCCTTTGTTTGTTTATTGCATCCATTACATATTTACTTTTGTACTCTCACTACAAAAAAAAAAAAAAAAAAAGGCTCTTTAAGGGCGGTTTTTTAATGCTGCTAAAACTAGTTTCACCTCACCTAATACCTTTAGGGGCATTTTTAAACCGCCGATGACTGTTACTAAATGTGCCACCACTATTGATTTGGGATGGTTTTTAATCTTCCTGTGTAAAAGGGTTTTTAGGGGCCGAACATATAGCCCCTAATGTGGAATAGTGTTATAGAATGTGTACATATTGTTAGGGACCTTTTTTACTGCCACTAAAGATGGCAATAGGGGTAGATAAAATCCCACCACTGAAATTGTAATTCTACTATGACACTCATAAAACTGCCCCTAAAGAAATCTAATTTGGGCAGATTTTTTACTGCTACCAAAAAATATTGTTTTATTTGGAGCAATTATAAAGCTGCCACTAGAAAAGCCTTTTACATGATTATGATAGGTCAGTAGCGGTTTTCCAAACCATCCATAAAGGCATTTTTTTTTTTTTTAAGATTCAAAATCAATTTTTTTTTTACAAAGATTTGGGTGCCTATGTAATATGTAATGAAAAAAAAAAAATTTTTGAGCAAAAAACTAAAATTCCAAACAATACCTCCTAGAATATAAAACTTATACTGATTTCAATATAACTAAAGATTAATGAGGCAATTAGAGAAAACACGAATTCTAGAATGCTAGCTAGTTGTCACTCAAAATAATATCATTATCAGTTGGGTCAACATACATAGATAGTTAACATCATATGAATCTTTCAAGTTGTTTCTCTTTGCATAGATTTAGATAATACATTCCATTATAAACCCCCCAGATATTCTCACGTAACCCAAGAAAAAAAGATGAATGAACAAGAAATTTAAGATGTATTTTTTCTATCATGTCAAATGCAACAAAGATCTTGGATATTCTCTTCTCCTATTAGCACAATGTCCTCATTTTCCATGCCTTAAATCCTTAGAAGTGTAGTACTTCACCCTAATGTCAACCTGGACAAGTATAACAAATTTTTAGTCAGCAAGTCATACCGTAATTTGAGAACTACCATACCATTTTAGATTTGCTTTAATTCAGTTTTGGCCAAGTTTCTCACTGAAATCAAGATTCAATTTCTATATACATTCACATGATAAAAAAAAAAAAAAAATTGCCAACTCAAAAGGAAAGTAACTTAGAAGATGTTATCTACTGAAACTACTTATCAGACAAAAGGTGTAAATTACGCAAAAGTATAACAGCAAGATACATCAACGTCAACTCAAAAGGAAAGTCGAGGATTGTCACAAAGTTAACATAATAACCTTTACCACAAGCTCGTTGTGGAGATTCAGCAAGTGGTACAATATGTTCCATCAAAGTTCTGAATTAGCCTTATCTTTTCCCCTATTTCTCCTAGTAATCAACCTTAGAATAGCTTTATCTTTTCCCATGTTTCTTTTAGTAATCAAACTTATAATATATTATGTTTTTAAAAGTGTAACTCCAATCGGAATCCACAAACAAGAACCTAATTTGGATCTAATTATGCTGAGCCTACATGGTTTTATGGATCCCTTTTTTTTTTTTCTGATAGTTTTGTCAAAAGTAAAGACTTCATTGATGCAGTACCAACACTATGCAACCCTGCCTGTTGGTTGCTTAATTTAGTTATAGAAGATTAACTTCTAAGACAAGATAAATTACTCATCCATTTTCTGATTTCTTCGTATTAAAATTTTCATATGCATCCTTGGTTGCACTTCATCTCTTATAAGTTAAAACTTGAGTCGCATTTTGTTTTTGTTTTATCCATGAGTTGCATCCTGATGAGCCTATTTATATGTGAATTTAGGCCATTAGTTCTTATGTTTTTAATGTCTGAGACGGAGCTACTCGAGGTGTTTGTTTGTGTTTTCAGGTTTTAATTGCATTCTTGTGGAAGAGGAGAATAAGAAGCTATGAGCCTAAAACAAGAAGATCAAAGGAGAAATTGGAACTGAAAATCACTCAATTTATAGGAGGTGGGCCAAAACAAGTTACAGAAGAACCATTGTTGAAGACCCGAAGCCCAAGTTTTATTTTCATTGACGTTAGAGGGTCGAACCATTGAGAAGAGAAGTGTGGGGGCATTATGATAATTTTGAAAGTTGAGGAATTCTTCAAAATAAATTGAATATTAGGCTCGTTGGATTTGCATTTTAAAATGATACATCTTTAATTCTTAGGTTGGATCACTCTAGAATCAGGATGAAAAGATATAGCCAAAAAATTAATTCGGACTCAAGTTAAAATGTGAGTTGATTTTTTGGCTTTTAATTAATTCAGAAAAATTAACTTATCCATGTCACCCTCTTCCCCTCCTCATTTCCGTTACACTCTCTACCACTTCTCCCAGTTTCCTTTACCTTTCCCTAAAGTTTCTCTCATCCGTCCCATCACACCCTCTCTTTGACCCGTCACATTCAACCCATCATTATCACGTGAGATTCCCATCTCCTAAACCACTTTTCTCTCTTCCTACAGTCCTTTTAATGGGACTATTGCTATTTTGATGGAAGTCGGAGTCTTGGATGGTGGCTAAAGACTAAAAGCGTCTCATACCCTATTTCATCGATAAGTAGAAAGCTATGGGTGGACGAAACATAAGTAGTGGGCAGAATATACACAGAGGGCAGATTTTTCATTATAACCAAGTTGGTAAACAGTACTTTCATTTTCTTCTTTATTAAATCCTTTTAGTTTTTCTTCTTTAAATTGTAAGATACAGTTGGAGTTGGGATTGAAAATTGAAGTCAGAGACAAGATTAAAGTTTCACTTTTGCATTGGATTGTCAACTTCCTTTGACAAGAAACTTTCTTCTATTTAATTATTTTTTAGTAATTTTATTTAATGGCATTATCATGTTCTTCATCGTTTCCATCATTTGATTGTTATTTCATGGCTAACTAAACAACCTATTTGGGAATATGATGAAACCATGAGAGAAGAAGAATTGATGATTAAAGTTTATGTGTTAAATGTCATGTGTATAGTCTAGGTCATACATTAGATGCTTCTTCGTATGTCATCCATTGGCTGGAGCATATGCATTATTGACGTCGTATCTCTTGTGTCTCTTTCCATGTTCAAGTCTTTATCATTACATGTTTAATGAACGCTACTCATACGACATGTTAGCATAATTTGCCACATCTCCTATAAACTTAGACCATTATTTCATGCTTTATTCGTGATTTTAATCTAATTTTATGGTGGAATCTTATTCTCAAGGGTCATCTCTATTCTATCCATCCTTATTATCCTTCTTTTTCTTTAAGTTCTAGTTGTGTTGGTTAGGTTTAAATTTTAATTTCATTGTGGTTATGAGTTTATTTTCTAAATTTATTAATTTCATTGTCTATTTAATTCCCTTCCCGATTTGTGTGAGGCAACAACTTTGGTCCCTAGTTTAGGTGCGATTTCATATTCCTATTTCTAGTTGATTTTGCTTGAATGCGCCCTTCGCCTTAATTAAGAGTGAGAAATCGATCATCTCAACCTCCCTGAGATCAACCCGTGGCTGTAGCGATATTGTGCTCTTGCGGTTAAATTTTTATCACAAACAAGTTTTTGTACTTTTGATTAATTTGTAGTACTTTGTTTTAAAAAAAAAAAAAGTTTTGTTTTGGTTATTGCATAAGTGTTGAGTGGGTGCGTGACCCTATGAATCATTTAGAAAGGAGAACTAGACCAAAGACCATTGTTGAACCCATACCCATAGCCAAGATTCAATAAGACAACTTTTATTAGCAAATAAAAGATATTTTCATCTAGGATTATTTATAATAGGAATAAAAGGATTTGCCAGAAAGAAAGTAGGAACAAAAGTTCTAATTTGTATAATCGATGAAAGATGGGATCTTAAATCCCAGTTAAGACAAGCTTTGATAGCAATGACAGAAGTAGATTTATCAAATAATAAACTGCGTGTGTTTCACCGGTTGATCCCCAATGTGAGGATGTGAGTTGTATGAGCATGACGTCTTGTACAAGCTTAGATTATGTTAAAAAAAAAAAAAAAGGAGGATCGGAGTAAGGTTTTATCCTTTCTCGTTCTGATTGCCATACAGAACCAGGAGATCACCATTTCCCTGGATTTTGGCATATCTCGATCCAAAGTTTTCCTTTTTATTTATATTTCTTCTGTCAAAAATCTTACAAAATATCCCCATATCCTTCTTCCTCCTTATTCTTCCTGGTGTACCCCTTCTGTGCCCTCTGTCCAGCACATATCCTTCTGTGCTATTTGTCTGAACCGGCAGTCTCCGGCCAAAAACCCCCCTTTTGGTATCAGAGCCGTGTTAGTTTATAAAAAGAAATTCCAGTTTATTATATGTTCTCAGTTTATTTAAATTATTTCAGTTTTATAGAATATCTTGTAAGTGAATATAATAGAATTTATCATTATGATTATTTCAGAATTGAATATCTTGATATAAATTCTTTATCAGGAATTGTAGAAATAAATTATAAAGATTACTGTGAATCTATATTAGAATCCTCAGAAGAATTAAAAAATCTTCCAGAAGAAGTTAAAAGTAATTTAAAAATAACTACATCTGAAGAAAATATAAAAATAATAAAAAAGACTTGTAATGGAAGTTTTATGCCAGTAGAAAAAATTTTAGAAGAAGGAACTTCAAAAAACCCATATAAATTAGGATGAATAGATTTAGACCATTCTCAGGAAGAAGTAGAACAATACAAGAACAAGATACCAGATCTTACAATACAACTGATGACAGTATGTTTAGAAGAATACTAAGAGGAAGTGGAAGTAATAGCAATAGTGAAGATATTAGATTAGAAGAAATAGTTGATATTGAATCAGATATTACTAGATTTAGTACACAACAAGCCCGTATGATAAACCCAAGACAGCTATATGCACATAATAGATTTTTAAGAAATATCAGTTTATTCTCAGGATATCAAGAAGTTACTATATCAGTCTCAAATGATGAAGTAGAAACCATTGATGTAATAAAATTAGAAACAAAATCCAGTATGGCAGCAAGAGGATTAATGGTCATAGGAGGAATCTTAGATTCTGACTATGAAGATAATATCCATGTTATAATAAGAAATTTTACCCAGATATCTCAAACTATAAAAGCCGAACAAAAAATAGCTCAGGCTATAATATTACCAAATTATGAACAAGGACCAGATATAAAAAGATTAGGAGGATTTGGATCAACAGATAGAGCCAGCACTAGTAACCAAGTTATAGAAAATTATACATTAGCCACTATTGAACAAACAGAAAAAATAGAAAAAGATATTGCTATCTTTTGCCAAGTAAAAAACAGTTTAAATAATTTACAAACACTTTGTAGAATAAAAATTAACAAGAAAATAGTATATCTAAAGGCTATAATTGATACAGGATGTACTAGTTCTATAGTAAATCCAAGATTTTTGATAAAAACGATTTTGAAGAAACAAAAAACCCAATAAGATCCACAAAAGCATGCTCTACAAAAAGTAAGAAGCTGTTCTCTCCAGCAAGAAGGATCTCTTCACCAGAGTAAAAGAAGACCCTTTTTTGGAAAAACAAAGTGTTTGGCCGACACTTGTGGATATGTCCAAAAAAGGTGGGCCCCCAAGATTGAAAAAGAAGACCACTTCTAGAAAAATATCACAAGACCTATCCGGACCTCCGAAAAAGAACAATCTAAGACTCTTAGGGACCATTTATATCCTGTTAGGGCTGCTCATCCCTCATGCATTAGATTGCCTGCAACCCAAGGGAATAATTACGAACTTAAATCTCGCTTCATTAGTATGTTGCCCCACTTTCATGGAATGGCCAATGAAGATGCTTACCTATTCCTTAGGGAATTTGATGAGGTTTGTGTTCTGATTAAGGTCCAATAATTGACTGATAATGCTGTAAAATTAAGGTTCATAACTTTTGCACTCAAGGACCAAGCTAAGAAATGGCTCTATGGTCTGCCTACCAATTCCATGACCACATAGGATCAGTTTACTATAGTCTTCCTAAAAAGTTTTTTCCTTTGCGTAAAACCAATAAAGTCAAGAGTGGCATTCTTCAATTTAGGCAGAAACCTAATGAATCGTTATCCAAATTTATGGAGAGATTTAAGGACCTCCTTCAGGAATGCCCTCACCACAGAATTGATACATTGTAGCGTTGTCAAATCATTTATAAGGGTATTAACCATCAGACCAAGCAATTGTTAGAGTCCATGTGCCCTAAAGGTTTCACATCTTTTATAGACGAAGATGGAGCTTGGAACTTTTTGCTTGAATTGGTTGAGAAAACCAGAGAATGGGATTCTACTCAAGAAATTGAGAGGACAAATAAGGATTACCTTGCAGAAGGTGTTGTGGCCAAAGAGGCTCAACTTGAGACTATTATCAAGAGACTCGAAGCTATAGTAGTTAAAGGACCTACCCAACTGAACCAAATAAATAATTTTGTGCCTATGTGTAGTTAGTGCCTATCTCTCACGCATGTGATGGAGGAGTGCCCCAATATTTCTAGCGTTCGTTTGAATGTATGTCTTGAAATTGTGAATGCCATGTCCCAAAACAACCTTTATAGTCAAACCTATAATCCAGGATAAAGGAACCATTCTAAGTTATCCTGGAATCAAGCCAATAATCAAGCAAGTCCTAATTTTCAACCCTTGAGTTAAGGACAGTTTGTTTCCTGACAGGCCAATCAAAAGAACAAGCTCCCCAATCAACAAAATAATTTTAGGACCCCCACTCAATCTGTTGTTCACCACCTCCTATAAAACAACTTCCAGGATTCATGAGAGGAGGTGGTGATTTGGCTAGCTTTCTTCTTTAGAAAAAAGCATGGAACTTATCATGAGTACTTTCATGACAAGCCAACATAACATGGAGAAGCAAATCTCCCAACTTGATAATGTTTTGTATGAAAGGGAAAAAGGGAAGATGCCTAGTCAGCCTGAACCAAATTTCAGAAATGTGAATATGAATCATCAACCAATTCCAAATCAGTTGAATTCAATTCAAAAGTTCCCATAACAATAGCCCTCCAATCATTGTAATTCCATTTATGCCGTAAGAAGTGATTGTGAATACACAAGGGATGATGTTGTACCCATTCTACTTGATAATCCCAAGGACTCTTCTGATGAGGTTAGCACTCAACTTCCTTTGCCAGGTTCGTCTGTTGAACCTGAAGTTGTTAGAGAAGAAACACTTGAAAGAGTTTATGTTCCTAAAGCCCCATTCCCTAAAACACTGGTAAACAATAAGAAAAATGTTGCCTATGATAAAATTCTTGATGTATTTAAGAAGGTGCAGGTCAACATCCCCTTGTTGGAAGCATTATCCCAGGTCCCCCCTTATGCTAAAGTCCTTAAAGACTTATGCTGTAATACCCTACTTCTTAAACCCGGTCTGATTACACGGTTGATCCAGTTTAACTATGCAGGACCCGATCCGGAGAGAGTTAGAGCGGGCTCCTTATGGACTATGATGGCAAGGGTGACCTTAAACACCGGCTGGCCCGACAAGTCCGAGCCAGTGCCAGAAGAGACGGGAGTACCCAAGCTGTGTACATGCACCTACCATAAGGCCATGTACGGATAAAGTAGGTATTGTAGTCGTATTTTAAGGCTTATACGTATATTACATCGTATACCAAGGGTGGGGTTCGCGTCGAGGCCCGAACTCTGTCAAAATTCCAAGTTTTGGCCCTCAGGTGGGCGAACAGGTGGGCGCACCCACCCACCTGAGTGACCCATCCATGTGAACTATTTAGTTATTTAAGAAGTATATATATATCATTTATGATTTTCTTTTCTTTTCATTTATGACACTCGTATGTTGGTGAGGATAGTAAAGAGGAGAGAGAAAAGAAAGGGAAGAAGAAGGGAAGAGAAGGAAGAGGAAGAAGAGAAGGATTTCAGCGGCGCCGAAGCTTAATCTTCCCATTCCGGCGCCGGAAGAGTGATCTTTAACACTAGATCTACATTTAGAAGTAAGCAAAGTTGGGTTCCTTAAACATTCACCATACCCAAGTAAAACCCTTGATTCGAGTAGGGTTTCTTGAGATTTTGTAAATCCCCTTTGAAATGATGAATCTAAGGTTTAATAGATGATTTATGTGTTGATCTTAAAGGATTTGAAGAGTATCGACAAGGTTGGAGAAGCATTGTGGGTTTGAAGTGATTTTGAGGGTTTAAAGGTGTTCTTGAGCAAAGAAAGTAAGATGGCTTCCCATCATTTGAATCTAACCTAGATCTAGGTTAGAACCATCCTATAAGACATTGAAAGTGTGCAGAATGGGTTGGGAAAAGCCCCCATTTGAATCCCCAAAGAATGGAGGAAGTTGGGAAGAAACAGCAGGTTTCCGGCCAAACCGGTGGGCCATCTGGCCCGCCTGTGGGCACCCGCCTGAGAGGGCAAGGCCTTCGGGCACAACCAGTGGGCCAAACCGGTGGGCCAGACAACCCACCTGTCTGACCCACCTGTGTGGCCCCGAATGTGATTCTTGCGTCCGATTGGACCCAAATCGGACGTGCGACCTTCTTTTAACGTTCTAAACATGATTTTGTCATCGGATCTCATTAATTTTGCTCATAAAATAGTGAAGTACTAACCCCGCTCAATCATGTTAGGTTCACCAAATCCTACGCTTCTCGCACCGGATCTCTCCCGTAGCGAACGAGAATCCTTGTACACTATAGGTAAGTGGGGAGAGGACGTTTGGCCTTGTTTCAAGGCATTGTTTGGCATTCATTTAAATGTATCTAGTCTATTCATGCCATCATGAATATGCTATGTAGATTAGTCATCCTCACATTGTTATGCATGTGTGCTATGTTTACTTTCTAAATGCCAAGTGATGAGATGCTTATGTGATTGAATGTTGACATCATTGTGCATGATGCATTGATAGACTAGATGCCGTAGTCGGCTTGGAAACGAGTGCATTGGTGGCCCGTGATATGGGACGCGGTAATACTATGCAATCGTACTATTGTCATATAGGAGCATGTGGTTTAGGATTTCACCTTCCTGTGCTACAACCCTTCCCAACAGGGGTTAAGGTGTTGGGTTACCATTTGGGGGGAAGCAGTGGTCGCGGTTGCCGGGTCACTGTGGCGGTTAGACATAACGCCCGACGGGTCATTAGGACAGTCGGTAATCCCGATGGTACATTCAAGAGGGCCAATCGTACTGCTCTTAAATTGCTAGAGTCAGCACCTTTAATTTCAGTCATTTACTTTTCTGTTGAGAGCCGGTGGACGGCAATGTTTTTATTTTTCTGAGTACTCACGGTGGACCTTCTCCGACAGCCCTATGGGCGTATCGCGGGATGGAGTTCGAGGCTCGTACCTAGAGTATACGTGCACTATGGCTGTAGTAGAACTAAATCAAAGACTTAGTAATGTTGCTTAGGTGGATGTGATTTAAAATGTAATGCATGGCATGTAGTGCATACGATTGTGTTTTGATGTGTGGACTGTTGTGTGGTCCATCGTACCACTTACTAGCTAGTGAGCTCATCCCACGGGTACCCCCCCTTTTTAGATGATTTTGCAGGTCATACATCTGAGGAGCACAGGGTGGGTCCCACAGTCGAGTTCCCTGAAAAGGACTGGTGGGCCCCTGAGGAGTTAGAGCATGGCACTGACTACTCGTGCGAGAGTTGTGCTATGGGACCGTAGTTCTGATGCCGAGCTGAGCTCCACTTTTGAGGCCGAGCTGAGCTCTACCATGTGATGCCGAGCTGGGCTCACTTGATGCCGAGCTGAGCTCTAGCCTTTGATACCGAGCCGATCTGTGTACTCAGATTATTTTGATGGTTTCCTCTATGTACTTGATATGTGAATTGTACTTTTATTGTGTAAATATCATACCTTCGGGTCCACATGTATATAACTATTGTATCACAATTCGGGTATCAAGTATTATGGGAATATTCACAGGTAAACCTAGTCTTCCGTTGATCTGATAAGTTTTTATTAGTTGTGTGTATGCTGTGGTGGAATACAGTATCAGATGATCCTGGCAGGTTTGGGTTAACCGGTGTTAATCCGGTCACTGGCCCGGTTCAGTGTGAACGGGGTGTGACATATGCACTCATAAGCGGACTACAAATGTACCCAAGAAATCTTTCTTGCCAGCCAATATTAGTTCCATCTTGGCTCAACCGATTGTGGCTACATATAAGGACATTAGGTGCCCAACAATCTCTTATGTTATTGGTGACACCAAGATTGACCATGCTCTTCTTGATTTAGTTGCAAGTGTTAATCTATTGCCTTATTCTGTTTACCAACGATTGTGATTGGGAGAGCTAAAACTGACAATTGTCACACTTCAACTAGCAGATAGATCTATCAAGACTCCAAAAGGAATGGTTGATCCTTCTTGATTAAAGTTGGGGAATTTTTATTTCCTGGTAATTTCATTGTTTTAGACACCCAGTCTGTCTCTTCCATACGAGATCAAATCCCAATCATTTTGGGTAGACTGTTTCTTGCTACCAGCAATGCGTTAATTAATATTAGGAATGGTCTGATGAAACTTTCCTTTGGCAAAACTTCAATGGACTTTAATGTCCTTAGGTTAGGTAAGCAACCTCATTTAAATGAAGAAGTTCATATGCTCCAGGAAATCCCAGATTCCATTGAGACATATTTTGATATTGATTTTGATTCTGAATTTCAGGAGTATATGGAACAATTGGGTGATGTCGATGAAGGAATTTTTTCTGAGTTATGGAGTCTCCAACCACCTATAGGGCCCATTGGACCCTTATCCACCTCAATGCCCAAGCCCTCCATTGTTGAGCCTCCTAAACTTGAGTTGAAGGAGTTACCTTCTAATCTTAAATATGCTTTTTTGGGAGAGGATCATACTCTTCCAGTTATTATTGCTTCCGATTTTACTTCAAGACAGGTGGAGTTTTTTTTTCTTTTTCTTTTTTTTTTTATAAGTAACTTTGTGTATTGATGAAAGAAGAATTATAAGAATAGGCAACTTCACCCACCCCCTTTAGATAGACCTAAAGAGGGGTAGAGAAGTCCCTTAACAAGCAGGACAGGCCTTGCAGAATGCAATGTAAAAGATTATACAATCACTTTCCTATTACATTACTTTCTAAAATAAACAGTACCCTTGTCATCCATATCCACAAGACTTTGCATTGCAGGTCTTGGGGAAAATCTCCTGGCCAAATAGTAACCTCACCCTGTCCTGTATCATAAGTAGCCATAAAGTTAGCTAGATTATTGACCTCCCTTCACACATGTATGACCTCTTTTCTTCCAAATTCCTTTAGAAAATGTAGAATCTTGCTTTAAAGAGTTTGGATCTCCTATGGTCCTTCAACTTGACCATTTATGATATCCACAGCTACCCTTGAGTTCGATCTAACTGATATTTGCAAAAGATTCAATTCTTTACATAAATCAGCCCCCTTTAGAATTGCCATGGGCTCCATATATATAAGTGACTTTACCACCCCCTTTCCAGGAAAAGGCATAATCGGTTGTCCACTACTATCCCTTATAATACCACCATAACTTGCCCTCTCCTGTGTGAGAGAACTATCATAATGGAGTAACCACATTTGATCTGATGGAGGTATCCATTGGTAGGTTCTTGGGGATATACTAGTCCATGTAACATTCAATCTCCAATTGTTCATCAAAAACTGATTTCTACAATTGCAAACAGCTTTGAACCCAATGGCCTTACACCTATTTGTCACATCATCCATAATATAAGATACAATCTGGCCCTTAGTTCTTACCTTTCTTTTAAAAATTCTTGGATTCCTTTCCTGCCACACATGTTGAATTGTAGCATATAGGCCTAACCTTCCAATAACCTTTAGATCATCTTCATCATGAAACTCATACTTTATCCAAACAATAATGCTAGTAATGGTTAAAGATTGAGGCCAAGTTTGAGAACATAAAGCCATAATGCTTCTCCAGATAGAAGAAGTGAATTGACACTGAAAGAAAAGATGATTCCTACTTTCAACACCAGCCCAACAGAAAATGCAGTTACTATTCACCCCAACATTCCTTTTTACCAGGTTATCTTTAGTAGGTAGTGCATTCACTAGGCATCTCCAAGATGTAAGAGACTTTAGAATATGAATAGTGAACCAAATGGTGTTAGCCCAATCTACTTTATTCCCCACACTTCTATTAATCTCTCATGTTGATTTAGTAGTGAACTTCCCCCCTCGAATTCCCTTTCGAAACCACCTTGCCCTTATCCATATGGTGTAACATTTCTAAAGAAGGCTAGGTTCCAAATCCCACCCCTCATAATTTTTCCAACATTTGCTAATCTATTTGAACCAGCATCATAGCTCATTCTATCCCCAAATCTATTAAAGACCACTCCCAATGGATGCAAATTGTCCATCCAAAATCTAGTATCTCTACCATCCCCTATAAGGTGCAAAACATAAGGTTCTTCTCGGCCTCTATACTAAATTATCTTTCTCCAAACCCATGAAGCATCAGTTCTTTGCTTAACAGTCCAAATAGAGAAAATTTTTAAATACTTCTTATAGATCCAATCTACCCATATGCTCTTTTTATGAGATTCAATCCACCATATTAATTTCATAATCCTACCAATATTCATATCTTTGATGCGCTTTAAACCTAGTCCTCCCTCTGACTTGGGTTTACAAACCACAACCCAAGATATAAAATGCATCTTCCTTTCAAGCATAAGGTCTGGCCATAAGAAATTTGAAAAAAGGGAATCAATCTTAGATATCACATTACCTGGCAATCCGAAGAGGCTTGACAAGTAGACATAGCATCCTTGCAACACTTAAGCTATCAATTGAAGATGACCAATATAAGACAAGAACCTTGATTTCCATCCCTCCAACTTATTTCACATCAAATCTAGAATGGGAGCACAATCAGCTATAGATAATTTTTCAGCAATAAGTGGGACACCAAGATACCTAGTAGATAACTAGTATCCCTAAAATCCATCAATTCCAAAAGTTGCATCCTGCTACTTTGAGTAAGGCCCGCTAAAATAATAGAGGACTTAGCTCTATTGACATGCAACCCAGAATAGATAGCAAACTCACTTAGAGGTATAACTGTAACAGATTCACGAACACCTTCCATGAAAATCATTGATGAGCATTTTTATATGTGAAATCTTAGGTTGTAAAGCATGCATTTTTTACATACTTAGAATGGAGCTACCTTGGGTTTTTCTTTATTTTTGCAGGTTTTGTATTTAAAAGGCCATAAGGCCTATCGGGTGCCATATCTCCAATTTTACACGTAAAGAGGTCCATTTATTTTCATACTTATGACAAGAATGAAATTCTGAGCAAGATGGACGTGTCGCACTAAAAGTACACATTCGTTTTGGCACCCATACACATGATTATTCTTTTCGGGTTAGAAAAAGAATAATTGACCAAAACAGAACCAAGATATAGGCCCAACCCTTTTGCAATTGTCCCACGATATAAGAGACATTTCAGATGCCAACAAAGATGGAGGGACCCACCTTGGGCGTTGAAGATACTCTCTCTCCTCCACCTTGGTCATTACATTATTTCTCCTACTTTTTGGAGATTTGTTGAAGATCTCCTCCTCTCTCCTACTTTTCACTTACTTAAAGGTCAAGGGCATGGATAAAATTTCCACATAAAATAGAAGATTGTCCAAATCATTCAAGCAAGAATAGAAAATCATCTAAGAGAGGCTGCGCAAGTTTGACAAAGAAAGAAAAAGAAAAAAAGAAAGAGATAAAATTCCTTCTTATTTTATCTCTCTATCTCTCCCAATCCAAACTAAATTGGAAACCCAAATTAGCCAAATCGTTTTCTTTCCTTCTCTCCCCTACTTTATCTCCTTTTCTCTCTTCTCTCCTACCCTCCACCTCATCACAACCAATCTCTAAAGATCCACTTTGGGCATTCTCTTCTCATCCCCTTTTCTTGCTACCCATCACTCTTAATTTATGATTTTAATTTTCAGTTTTACTTCATTGCCTTCCCTTTCCCCCAAGGTTCTTGGCTAGACAATGTTTTGGCTTTGCCTCTTTCTAGCCATGGAACCTTTCTTTTACTTTTATTATTTATATTGCATCAATTTTCCTAAAGCTAAGTAGAAAAGCCCTTGTAAGAGTTACTCTCTTGTCAAGTAGGGAAGCTCATACTGTTTGCGGTGCATCCCTCAGGCTAAGTAGATAAACTTACTTGTGTGACTCCCTCTAGCTCTATTCTCCTTACTTTGCACTTTTATTTTTATTTATTTTATTTCATCCCTTTTCTTTTACTTTTTTTTCTTTATTGCTTTTTATTTATTCGCTTTGAGTATTTAAATTCCTAGATGATGAATGATTAGGGTTAGATGCGAATGGTTAGGTTTTTAATTTCAATTTCGATTCCAATTTCTCTAGTTGAGTTGGTTAGGACGTTCAGGCAGTAGTTGGAAGTAGATCACAACCATCAATCTATACACTTTCACGTTACTAGAAGAAGCCAAAAATAAAGTGGCTACCTCCTTGTGTTTGACCTGTAACTACGATGATTCGTACGCTTGCGGTTACTTTTAAATTTCAAACAATCATGAGGTCATCCACAAAAATTAAGTGAGTCAAATGCAGAGCTTTACACCTTGGCATGAGAGTAATCCTTCCTTCTACCTCCAACTTTCTCATAATTCCTAAAATACCTTCCATAGCTATAGTAAATAGATAATGGATCACCTTGTCTAGTACCCCTTCCTCCCTCAAAATAGCATGTTGGACTTCCATTCAACAAGATAGAAAAAGATGGAGATGTCACACAAGCCTTTATCCACCCTAAAAACTTCTTTGGGAACCCCATCCTTTCCATTAGGGGTGTCAATTCGTGGCCCGACCAGACTAAACCGACCGAGACCGACCGTTTATAGACCGGCCTGGCCCGGACCGTTTATTAAACATTTCGGGCTTGAGCCCGACCCTTTTATAAATGGTCGGTCTCGGTTTTGCTACTTGGACCGTTGGGCGCCCGACCGAGACCGACCGAATAATGCCTGACCTAGACCGGCCTATTGTGCACCGACTTGGCCCGACCCTTTAATGATTGTAGAATACCTATTTTACCCCCCAAATTAAAGAATAAAAACTAAAAAGTAAAGACATGTTCCCATTTTAAATAATGGTTATATTTGGTATCATTTATTGATTTATTGTCATTTTTTTGGGCTTTGCATGAGTGGGCCGGAATATAATAGCACATTTTAAAGAGGGCCCGTTTAAAAATCGGTTAAAGCCCGTTTAACATTAAACATGTCCGTAGCCCGATTAAGGCCCGACTAAAGCTCGATTAAGGTAGCCCGATTATAACCCGAGACCGATCGACCGAATATAAAGTGTACCATTCCCTCAATAATTAAGCCCGATTAGTTAAATGGGAGGACACGGTGTAGCCTTTGAAAGTCTTCAAGCCCGATTAAGCCCGACCAAAACCGAACCGGCCCGACCGGTTGACACCCCTACTTTCCATAACTCCAATCAAATATTTCTTGCTAAGAGAGTCATAGGCTTTGTGAAGATCTATCTTCGTAATTGCTGATGAGGTAACTCCCCTATGGTCAACTCCTCTGACAATGTCATGACACAACAAAATATTATCTGTAATTGATCTTCCTTTAATGAATTCTGACTGACATTCACTTACTACATCACCAATCATCACTTGCAACCTGTTAGTGATAATCTTTGTTATCATCCCATATAAAGGTATACCATTAGGGTAATACCAATTATCCACCCAACCATGTCCAAACAACCCCTTATAAAAGTTCACAACCTCCTTCTTTATAAGCAAAGGGTCATCTACCACAACTCCATCACTTCCTTTAATCTCCAAGATGTTGTTTCTATGTTGTCTACACTTCATGGCTTTATGAAAATAAGAGTTATTTCTATCCCCTAACTGCAACCATTTAAATCTAGACTTTTCCTCCACTCTCAACTTCTCCCATAACTTCTTTTTCGTTTCTTTTTCCAGCCCTACCAAACATGGATCACCTTATGCTAAAGATAGCTGTGACTGCACCTGACAGGAGGAGGATTTGATCGAGCTTCTAAAGGAAAATAAGGAGTCCATAGGATGAACAACAACTGACATCAAAGGTATTAGCCCTTCTATTGTTCAACATTATATTCGTATCATTGAGGGGTTCAAACCTTCACGGAACCCTAGAGAAGAGCTAACCCAGTGATGAAGGAAGTCATTCAAAAAGAAATTTTAAAGTGGATGGATAATGGGATCATTTATCTAATTTTTGATAGCCAGTGGGTGAGTCCAGTTCAAGTTGTGCCAAAGAAATCTGGAATTACTGTAATTCAAAATGCCAATAATGAGTTAATTCCAAGTCATATCCAAACGGGATGGAGAGTTTGCATTGACTATTGTAAGTTGAATGCAGCAACTTGGAAGGACTACTTCCTTTTGCCATTTATTAACCAGATGTTAGAGCATCTAGTTGGCCACGAGTATTATTGTTTCTAAGATAGCTATTCCGGTTATAACCAAATCCCAATTACCCCTGAGGATCAACATAGACCACTTTCACTTGCCCATTCGTAACTTTTGCTTACCGACGCATGCCATTTGGGTTATGCAATACCCCTGCAACTTTGTAGCATTGTATGATGAGTATCTTCTT
>NC_056557.1:30080694-30080839 GCF_013358625.1 Macadamia integrifolia | reverse complement strand
ATTGTCTCGATAGTTTCGAGCATTTGAAGAAAGATTGATCCTGCACCCATCATCCAACCACTTGTTTAGACTAAGTAAGCCCTTTAAGCTAATGTGTGATGCGTCAGACTCTGCTATAGGGGCTGTTTTGGGGCAAAGACTCAAT
>NC_056557.1:30058973-30077755 GCF_013358625.1 Macadamia integrifolia | reverse complement strand
AATTCAGAAGAATGTCTATCAAAAGATTGACATTCATATCCGATACATACACCATTTGATTTACCGAACCAAACACCCCCTTAAGTGCCCATGTTTATGTCTGACCCAAGCTAAGGTCTTTTGTAACCTAGAAAATGCTTTTGGTCTAATCTCTAGGAGTGGTGTTGGTAAGAAATAGAGTGAACACAAAAAGGAAGCTCCTTAATTGGGAGGTATGATAGTTCCACAACTTGGAGTGAGATAATAAAGTTCAAAGTATGGGGGTCCATAAAAATCTCAATCTCAAAGCTTAGTTATCATGCTTATTGTCAATTTTAGAATGGATGTATTCTTTACTTATGCTTAGGAAATGATCAACTAACATTTGAATTTTGTGTGTATATTCTCTGCAAATACTCACGAGACACAATTCATCTAATAGGGTAACCCAAGGGTTTAAAGGCTTGTTGCACATGCTAAGTGCAATCGTAATTCCTACGAAAGTGAGTTAGGTTTTCGTTTTCTTTAATTTAGTTTTTTTTTTGGTTGCTCGAGGACTAGCAAAGATATGTGAATTTAGGCCCTTAGTTCTTATGTTATTAATGTTTGAAACGAAGCTACTCGAGGTGTTTGTTTGTGTTTTCAAGTTTTAGTTGCATTCTTGTGGAAGAGGAGAATAAAAATCTAGGAGCTTAAAAGAAGAAGATCATAAGAGAAATTGGAGCTGAAAATCACTCAATTAGACTTATAATGGTTTGACCAATCCCGGTTAGATTTATAAATGAATTTGTTGATTAGTCTTAGACCTTAATCGGATCCATCTCCTCTCCATGGATAATATTTCCCATAAGTGCCTAGAGAGCTCTGTCTGCGCGACATGTGGATTCTACGCACGACCGATAAGTATGTCCCTAATTTTTACTCACTTAACCCCTCCATTGCCTACCTCAACCCAAACCCGACACCCTCTCCTTGACCAAATCCGACTTACATATTTACCTCTTCTCCTCAACCTCATACACAAACACATGAAGCAGAACCTCAAGAATCCAACCGACCCCCCCCTCCATTTGAATCGTTCCTATGTCGAATCCATTCCCAAATGCATGAGCAGCGAATTATAACTTCAAGAACCCTCGGCAATTTATCCCCAACCATAGACGTAGAACAGTGGCAATATCCAGCTCCAGCTCTTTTGTGACCTTGAGCAAATGGATAAAACAAAATCTACAGCGACCACAAATGGATGTGGTTATAAATTATTTTAGGAAACCATGAAAGGTGTAAGGACTGTAAGGATAAAATGCAGAAACCAACTAAAAAAATTAAGAGCATTAGATATAGATAGCTTTAGGAAATCACATTAACAGAAGACACTGAATCACTTCTTGTACTATACTTTGTAATTCTAACAAAGAAAAGAAAAGAAATGGAAAATACAAATTGATCATTATGATTAAAGCAAGGGAAGAGAGCAATCAAAGTTCAGTCAGGCTAGAGCCAAATGTTTCTTCCGTGTTTGATCTAGGAGTTCACCAACATTTGACACCAAAACCCATACTGGCTATAGTTCAAACCTTTCACAACCATTCCATTTTCGAAGCTTAAGGCATCAAATGAAAATTTAATGAAACACTTATAGTTCAGAGCACAAGTTATACTTCAGTCCTCAATCTCTTGAGTGTGTTCCGATCAAGGATTTAGTTATTGGTATATCAGTATTAGTGCCAGTATCTTCGATATGATACTGATCCAGATCGGATTGGATCAGATCAATTTAAGTCGGTCAACTTTATCCCTTACTTTCACAAAATATAGACTTTTTTTAATTCAATTTTACTCCTAAATAAATTGATCCGAAATGGTCAAATATCGGTATTAGTCTCGGCCGATACCAATATATTATGATATACAGTCAATCTGATATTGATACTTAGAACTATGGTTCCGATGGCTCCATTTGTTGCAGGGCTTGTTATCTTCTCAGCCAAGGATCTAGAGAACATGAACCCACCCCACATGGAATAAGTGGGTAAAAATAAGGGACATACTTCTCGATCATTGGATTCATATAATCCATGTGTTGCACAGAGAGCTCTTAATTCGGGCACTCTCTAGGAATGTCCTCCGTGGAGAAGAGTTGGATCCATCTTAATCTCGGCAGGTGAATCAATACCCATACTACCCCTCCTTTCGAAATCAACAGTTTTGCAACGTTCTCCTCAAAAGAAATATGGTGAGCCCAACCNGTCCAATAGGCAAATCAAGCAGATTTTAGAGAAAACTATTAATTCCAACATCAAGGATTGGTCTAACCAATTGGTGGATGCCTTGTGGACGTATAGGATTGCTTATAAGACCGACTTAGGTCAATCTCCATCCCATCTGGTGTATGGGAAGGCATGTCACTCACTGGTTGAGTTAAAACATAAGGCGTTTTGGGCTATCAAACAGTTGAATTTTGATCTGCCTATTGCTGGGGCACATAGGAAACTCTACCTAGCAAAGTTCGAGGAGATTTGGAACGATGCCTATGATAGTGCTCGGATTTACAAGGCCAAAACCAAAGCCATCCATTTTAGACAAATTCTTAGGAAATCTTTTCAAGTTGGTGACAAGGTTTTGTTACATAACTCAAGATTGCATTGTTCCCAGTCAAGTTGCATTTCCACTGGGATGGACCTTTTACTGTGCATAATGTTTTCTCTCATTGTGTTGTTGAGATTTTGAATCCAGGTACTAGTGAGATGTTTAAAGTGACTGGGCAGCGTTTAAAGCCATACATTGAGCTAACATCTACTATTGTCGAAGATGTCATGGATCTCCATGAACCTTTGTACTTTGAGCCAAAATGATCATATTTGGTAACCCCTCTCCTTTGTTTTTATTTTTTTTTTAATTATTATTTTTCATGCATTAAGGACATTGCATCCTTTAAGTATGGGGGGAGATAGTTCATAGTTTGAATCTTGACTTAGGCTTACGTGTAAGTTTGCAACTATTTTGAAATTTTTGACAAATTCTTAATGTGAAAAGAAAGAGAAAGAGGTGATTCTGGCACCTTGTGCTTTGAAGTCATAAAAGTCTTATAACAAGAAAGGGAATTTGAATACTACTCGAGGTAAGCTTCGGAAAAAAAAAAAAAAAAACTCTAAAAAAGAGCTGACCATGTGTTTAATCTTAGTTACACGAGTCCTCGTTGGGAGTTAAGAATGGTACCGGGTAATCTTGCATGATTTACATCCCACTCTTTGATCCAGTTTCATCCTATAGCCTTTTTGGCTCGAGTAAGTAAGCCCGAGGGGTGTTTTCCACCTAGTTCCTTAAAGCCATCTGGTTTGAGAGTAATTGGCCTAAAGCTCATTACAAGGGCCAATTAGAAAGCTTAAGAGGTCAAGACATTACACGGATCAGAGTAAGTTGTAAAAAAAAAAAAAGTTTTGAACTCTTACTGCATCAATTTTTGAATTTAGATATATGCAACCATAATGATTTCCAATGCTACTTAGTAACTAGGGTGTCTGGTGCAAGCCCTGCATGTCATTCAGGCCAACTGTAGTGGAGGAATAATTGAGTTCATTAACTAATGAAAATAATGTGCAATGGTAATATTAGGGCGTGTTTGGTTCGGTAAATCTTTGGGATGACATTCTTTAGAATGATAATTCTTAATTTTTGGAGTTGTTTGGTTCCACTAGGATGACCCTCATAAGTGAGCATCCTACTTCCCATGAATGATCATATTACAAAGGATGTGTTCCAAATCTGAGTTTACCTCAACACTTAAACTCAGATTTGAGCAACCTTTTTACCACCTAGTATAAAAGGAGAAAGCGGAAAGATGTTCTCTACGGAAGCCAATATCTCAACTCGTGAGAAATATGTACTAGCCTCAAGGCAACCAAACGATTGTTCAGAAAGAAACATAATTCAGAAGAATGTCTATCAAAAGATTGACATTCATATCCGATACATACACCATTTGATTTACCGAACCAAACACCCCCTTAAGTGCCCATGTTTATGTCTGACCTAAGCTAAGGTCTTTTGTAACCTAGAAGATGCTTTTGGTCTAATCTCTAAGGAGTGGTGTTGGTAAGAAATAGAGTGAACACAAAATGGAAGCTCCTTAATTGGGAGGTATGATAGTTCCACAACTTGGAGTGAGATAATAAAGTTCAAAGTATGGGGGTCCATAAAAATCTCAATCTCAAAGCTTAGTTATCATGCTTATTGTCAATTTTAGAATGGATGTATTCTTTACTTATGCTTAGGAAATGATCAACTAGCATTTGAATTTTGTGTGTATATTCCCTGCAAACACTCACGAGACACAATTCGTCTAATAGGGTAACCTAAGGGTTTAAAGGCTTGTTACACATGCTAAGTGCAATCGTAATTCCTAAGAAAGTGAGTTAGGTTATCATTTTCTTTAATTTAGTTTTTTTTTTTTTGTTGTTCGAGGACTAGCAAAGATTAAATATGTGGTATTTGATGAGCATAGTTATATGTGAATTTAGGCCCTTAGTTCTTATGTTATTAATTTTTGAAACGAAGCTACTCGAGGTGTTTGTTTGTGTTTTCAAGTTTTAGTTGCATTCTTGTGGAAGAGGAGAATAAAAATCTAGGAGCTTAAAAGAAGAAGATCATAAGAGAAATTGGAGCTGAAAATCACTCAATTAGACTTATAATGGTTTGACCAATCCCAGTTAGATTTATAAATGAATTTGTTGATTAGTCTTAGACCTTAATCGGATCCATCTCCTTTCCATGGATAATATTTCCCATAAGTGCCTAGAGAGCTCTGTCTATGCGACATGTGGATTCTACACACGACCGATAAGTATGTCCCTTATTTTTACTCACTTAACCCCTCCATTGCCTACCTCAACCCAAACCCAACACCCTCTCCTTAACCAAATCCGACTTACATATTTACCTCTTCTCCTCAACCTCATACCCAAACATAGCAGAACTTCAAGAACCCAATCGACCCCCCCCTTCCATTTGAATCGTTCCTATGTCGAATCCATTCCCAAATGCATGAGCGGCGAATTATAACTTCAAGAACCCTCGGCAATTTATCCCCAACCATAGACGCAGAACAGTGGCAATATCCAGCTCCAGCTCTATTGTGACCTTGAGCAAATGGATAAAACAAAATCTACAGCGACCACAAATGGATGTGGTTATAAATTATTTTAGGAAACCATGAAAGGTGTAAGGACTGTAAGGATAAAATGCAGAAACCAACTAAAAAAATTAAGAGCATTAGTGTTGCTGCCAAAAAACCCCGCTAGTCGAACCTACACAAACACAGACGACGGAGGCCCGGAGCTTTGTCCGGGGTTAATCCTCCGACGCTCAAGTCAGGGTCGGCCGCACAGTTCAATAAGGGAGTAATGGTGAGGGTATCAGAGCTTACCCCCTTCCTTCTTCTCAGTCCCCCCTATATAGCTCATAGGGTTTAGGGTTTTCCCTTTCCTTCCCAGCGTCCTTCTCGGGTCCACCTTCTTCCCTCTTAGAGTCCCACTCGAATACGTCCATCCTTCTGGGGGGGAATATTCCCTTCATGCAGACGACGTGATCCCGCGTGATTTTGTGAGTGTGCCTCAGTGATTGAGTGTGCTTGAGCGTGAGTGATTTCTTGGAACCTTCGTCCGGCGGAGGACATGTGTCTCAGAGGCGACACATGTCACTGCCCCCACCGAGAGGTCAATTTGGTTATATCAAGAGCCCCCTTACTCCCACTAGGAGCTTCTTCCTGTGGGAGTAACCAACATCTTCTTCTTCTCTCTTTTTTTTTTTTTTGGTTGACTTGTTCCTTCGGCCTTGGCATTACTAGCACCGAGGCTTGGGGTCGACCGAGAGAAAGACCTTCGGTCGATTCGGATCGGCCTTATCGAGCCCCTTGTCGAGGCGAGGACCCTCGGTCAGGTCCGTTCTGCTTTGGCCGAACTCCCAACCGACAGGGGGACCCTCGGTCAGGTCCGTTCGGCTTTGGCCGAAATCCCAACCGAAGGGGGGACCCTCGGTCAGGTCCGTTCGGCTTTGGCCGAACTCCCAACCGACAGGGGTGCCCTTGGTCAGGTCCGTTTGGCTTTGGCCGAATTCCCAACCGACAGGGGTGCCCTCGGTCAGGTCCGTTCGGCTTTGGCCGAACTCCTAACCGATAGGGGTGCCCTCGGTCAGGTCCGTTCGGCTTTGGCCGAACTCCCAACCGAAGGTGGAACCCTCGGTCAGGTCCGTTCAGCTTTGGCCGAACTCCCAACTGAAAGGGGGACCCTCGGTCAGGTCCGTTCGGCTTTGGCCGAACTCCTAACCGAAGGTGGGACCCTCGGTCAAGTCTGTTCGGCTTTGGCCGACATCCCAACCGAAGGGGGGACCCTCGGTCAGGTCCGTTCGGCTTTGGCCGAACTCCCAACCGAAGGGGAGACCCTCGGTCAGGTCCGTTCGGCTTTGGCCAAAATCCCAACCGAAGGTGGGACCCTCGGTCAGGTCTGTTCGGCTTTGGCCGAACTCCCAACCGACAGGGGTGCCCTCGGTCAGATCCGTTAGGCTTTGGCCGAACTCCCAACCAAAGGGGGGACCCTCGGTCAGGTCCGTTCGGGCGCAAACCTCGAGGCTTCGTATCCTGACGTGGCGGTGCCATTAATGCTCGGGAAGTCGTACTGCCTTTCCCCCATCTATATAGTGTGGGGGGCCACTTGTGGGGCATTTTTCTTTTCCCTTCGGAGAGCTCACCTTCGGCCTCGGTCTCCCTTTGAACCTTCGCCTTCATCTTCCCTTAGTTTAGCAACACCCACAAGTAAGTGATGTCTTCCTCGTCGGGCTACAGCCCGTCGTCCCGCGAGAGGTCAAGGCCGAAACGTAGGCATAGGAGTCCTGGGGAAGTCCGAGGGATGTCCTCGGATTCCACCGACTCTCCCTCCTCCCGCGACTCATCGTCCGCGGCCTCACTGTCGGGGTCCAGGGGTGGCTCCAACGGCGAGGGGTTCAGGGAGAGGGTGCTCGATTCCCGAGCCCAGACCCAGGAGCCCCTAGAAGTGGAGGCTCTCAACATCGTCTCTACGATGGACGATTCAGAACTGGAGGAGCTGAGGGCCTCCTTCGGTGTTTCGGACGCTTTCGAGCTCCGTCTGCCCAGACCCTCCGACCGAGCCAGCTATCGGAACTCCGAGAAGCTGTGCTTGTACAAGGAGGCCTTCAAGGCCGGTCTTCAGTTGCCCCTCCACCCCTTCTTTACCAAAGTGTTTCGGCACTATGGGGTATGTCCGACCCAGCTAACGCCGAACGGGTGGCGACAAGCGCTAAGCTTCGTCATCTTCATCGTACGGCACAAGAGGCCTCTCTCCCTTCCCCTCTTCATCAATTGTTTCCTTCTTCAGGCCTGCAAGGGGCTTACGGGTTGGTATTATTTTTGCCCCCAAAAGGACCTTCGGCTACTGAAGGGTTACCCGACTTCCATCCACGGATGGAAGGAAAAGTTTTTCTTCGTGAAGTCGACCGAGGGGGTGCCCTTCGGCACGGTCTGGGATATCCCGGACCTTAGGGATGTGAACTTCGCCCCTGCCCTATTCGGGGCAGACGCGGAGTCGTTGGCAATGGCGAGGCCGTAAGAAGGTTGTTCTCCAGTCAAGGCCGACTGCCTCAAGTCCGACGCCATACTCTTCAAGTTCGGGCTTAGCCCGGGTGAGTTAGGCTAGCCCCCGTCTGCTTCCTTCGAGTGTCGGTTCTTTGTGCTAATTCCCTTGCTTCTTCTTGCAGTGCAAGTCACCAGGGCCGAGGCTAAGGCCGCCGCCGCGGCGAGGCAGGCATAGATCAAGGAGGCCAAGGCACGTGACGCCCAACAACAGCCGAGGCCAAAGCGGAAGGAGAAGAAGGGACCGTCCTCCGAGACCCCGAAGAAGAGGCCCAGAGCCGAAGGGCCGAGTGCCGAGGCTGTCCAGGCCCTCGCAGCTCTGGGCCGAGACGGGCCTGCTCAAGACCCCTCCCCTGCCGCTATCTCCCGAGGCCCGAGGGTTACGACGACGAGGGCCGAGGTGGGGTTCGTCCCCCAATGGTCAGTGAAGGAGGACCACACGTTGGCCGTCGGACGGGTCGCTCGAGAGTTGGTGATGAAGGGGAGTCTTCCCCGAGATGCCACCGAGGCCCAGAAGCAAGGGACGGCGGCAATGATCACGTCCGCATGCATCTTCATGGTGGGGGTAAGCTTCGGTCCTCCTACCTTCTTCTACTTTCTCTTCTTTTTTTTTGCATTCTGACCTTCGGTGTTTCGTGCAGGCTCAGAATCAGATGGGTCAGCTGGCGGCTTGAGCCGAGGCTATGTGCCGAGACCTTGAGGTCGCCGAGAGGGAGAAGGTCTCCCTGGACAACGAGCACACCCTCCTCCTCGAGAAGGTGGAGCACTTGGAGAAAGAGCTAGCCTTCGAGCGTCGAGAGTGCGATCGGAAGCTCTCGGAGCTGAAGTGGCAGGTGAAGGCCCGAATTCAGGAAGCCGAGGCCCGAGGGGTCGAGTATCGGTCCTCCGAGGACTTCAGGGAGGAAATCAAGCGCGCCATCGCCCCGGGGTACACAATGGGCGCTACCGAGGTCCGAGATTGGATCCTCGAGCGCTACCCCGGGGTCTCATTCGAGGACAGCGGCCTCATCTTCGAGGACGACAACGTGGAGGCGGCCCCATCGGCTACCGAGGTTGCTGATGCCGATGGCAGAGGCTGCAGTGAGGAAGGCGAGGTCCAGCTGCATCGAGAAGTCCCCCCGACTCCCGGTCATGGAGGTTCAGAACAGGAGACCATCCCAGCCAAAGACGAGGCCACGAACCCGACGGGTGCCCCTTGAGGTCACCTCGGGCCTCAGCTCAGACCGCCTCCCCCCTTGTTATGTAATCAGCCTTCGGGCTTCTTGTAGTTCAGGCTTTAGGCCTTATGTAATTAGCCTTCTGGCTTTCAATGTAACTACGGCCTTCGGGCCTGTTTTGTAATCCTTGCCTTCGGGTTTTATGAATACGTAAATCCTTTTTCATCTCTTTTGTCCCTCTTAGTAATGTTTTCTTTAATTCGTACATAGGTGCAAAGAGCCAAAACCCTAGTTAACCTTCTTAGGCGTATGGCCCCGAGACTTGGCCGAAGGTCGACCTTTCGATAGTCAGACGGAGGTCGACCCTGCAATCACCAAGCAATTTAGCAAGTGTCCACCTTTGGCTCTAGCCGATGGGTCTATCAGACGAATGGATCTAGGACTTGGACGAAGGACGACCCTTCGATAGTCAGAAGGAGGTCGACCTTACAATCACCAAGCAATTTTTACCAAGTGTCCACCTTCGGCTCCAGCCGATGGGTCTGTCAGACGAATGGATCTAGGAGTTGGACAAAGGACGACTCTTCGATAGTAAGACGGAGGTCGACCTTACAATCACCAAGCAATTTTTACCAAGTGTCCACCTTCGGGTCCAGCCGATGGGTATGTCAGATGAATGGATCTAGGACTTGGACGAAGGACGACCCTTCGATAGTAAGACGGAGGTCGACCCTACAATTACCAAGCAATTTACCAAGTGTCCACCTTCGGCTCCAGCCGATGGGTCTGTCAGACGAATGGATTTAGGACTTGGATGAAGGCCGACCCTTCGATTGCCTTTGGTAAGTTCCTTTGCCCTGAGTCAGGTCTCAGGTCGACGGTGACCTTCGGTCAGGTCCGTTCGGCTTTGACCGAACTCCCAATTGACGGGGGGACTCGGCCAGGTCAACCCAGCCTTGTTCGTGCCTGGAGAATCTCAATTGTCGTAAACCAGCTTTCGTATTATCCATGAATGAAATCTTCCGGAGTTTAAGGAAGAATTACAACTTAAAAGGTGCACAAGGGAGATAATTGCAAAAAATTACAAACGGAAAGAACTACAAACGACAAGAGTGCGTGCTCGCCATTTCTACTGGTGGAATCTTCTTAAATTCTGAGAGTTCCACGATCGGGGTACCCTTCCTCCCCCCGTAGTCTCTAGGTGATAGGACCCTGGTCGTATTACTCTCGAGACTCTATAGGGCCCTTCCCAATTTGGATCTAGCTTCCCTTGATGTCTTGGGTCCGACACTTCCGCCCTTCTGAGGACGAGGTCGCCCTGCCTGAACTCGTTCTTCCGAACTTTGGTGTTGTAGTGCCTCGCGACCCTTTGCTGGTAAGCGGCGATCCTTTCTTGCGAAGTTTCTCTGGTTTCTGCCAAGAGGTCTAAATTCGCTCGGAGCCTTCCGTCGTTTTCATCTTCGTTGTAATACCAAATCCGATGGGTAATGGCCCCTATCTCCACTGGGAGTACAACTTCAGTGCTGTATGTTAACATGAAGGGTGTTTCTCCGGTAGCTAACCTCTCAGTAGTACGATAAGCCCATAGGATGTGGTGCAACTCGTCTGCCCATAGGCCTTTGGCATCGTCTAGCCTCTTTTTTATTCCTTAAAGTAGTGTACGGTTGGTTACTTCTGTTTGCCCGTTGGTCGGTGGATACCCGACGAAAGTTTTCCTGTGATCGATGCCGAGGGCCTCACAGAACGCGTCGAAGGTTGGATTGGAAAACTGAGTTCCATTGTCCATTACCACAACCTGAGGGATTCCAAATCTATATACTACCGCCCTTTGGAAGAAGTCTCTTATGTTCTTTTCGGTTATCGTCGCTAGGGCTTCGACTTCCGCCCACTTCGTGAAGTAGTCGACTGCCACCACGGCAAACTTCTTTTGTCTCGTGGCCATTGGGAACGGGCCTATGATGTCCATCCCCCACATGGCGAACGGTACTGGGCTAGATAAGGACGAGAGCTCGGTAGAATGTAGCCTAGGCACGGGGGCGAACATCTGGCACTTGACACACTTCCTGACCAGTGATTCTGCGTCCTTCCTCATTGTCGGCCAGTACAGGCCCTGCCTGAGTACTTTATGCGCCAGGGCCCGGGCTCCAAGGTGTTAGCCACATATCCCTTCATGCACTTCCCGGAGTGCGTATTCGCCGTCGGAATAATCCAGGCACTTGAGGTATGGCAAGGTGAACCCTATCTTGTATAGCGTGTCGTCTTTCAGGAAGAAGCGCACTGACCTCATTCTTATTTTTCTTGTCTCGTCCCTATTCTCTGGGAGCTTTCCCTCTTTGAGGTATTCTGTTATGGCATTCATCCAACTTTGGCCGTTTTCACCTATGGGTAATACCTCGTGGGGTTTTTCGATGCTTGGCTGTGGTAGTACTTCGAAATACACCGCTCGTCCAAGTTCTGTGAAGTCGAAGGTGGTCAGCTGCGACAATGCGTCTGCACTAGCATTCTCTTCTCGTGACACCTGCCTTACCTAAAATTCTTTGAAAGTCGCTGACCTGTCTCGCACTGTTTTTAAGTATTCGGCCATCCTTTGGTCTTTGGCCTCGTATTCTCCATTCACCTGTCGCACCATGAGTTGGGAGTCGCTATGCACTACCAGTTCCTTCACCATCAGGGCCCGAGCCAGATTAATTCTGGCTATTATCGCTTCGAATTCCGTTTCGTTGTTGGAGGCGTCGAAGTCGAACCGTAGGGCGTATTCTACTTTGAAACCTTCGGGGCTTACCAACACGATTCCTGCGCTGCTTCCATCGCTGTTGGAAGCCCCATCCACGTACAATGTCCAAGCCTCGTCTCCTCGTTCCTCGGCAGATTCCTCTGGGTCATCGGGGATCGTCGTCTCCGCTATGAAGTCTGCGAGGGCCTGTGCTTTAATTGCGGTTCTCGACTTGTACTGGATGTCGAACTCTCCCAACTCTATGGCCCAATTTACCAATTGACCGGACATGTCTGGTCGCTGCAGTATCTTCTTCAGGGGCTGGTCGGTGAGTACGCATACCGTATGTGACTGAAAATATGGTCTCAGCTTTCTTGCCACCGTCACGAGGGCGTACGCCACTTTCTCCGCCTTTTGGTATCTTGTCTCGGCATCTAGAAGGGTTCGGCTGACGTAGTATATTGGTTGTTGCTGCCTTCCTTCCTCCTTCGTCAGTACGGCGCTTACTGCCACTGCCGATATAGCCAGGTACAGATGCAAGGTATCCCCGGTGCTCGGCTTCGTCAGCAGCGGGGGTGCGGCCAAGTATTCCTTCAATTGTTCAAAAGACCTTTCGCACTCCTCCGTCCACTCAAACTTTTTGGTCCCTTTTAGCGCTTCGAAGAAGGGGAGGCATCTGTCTGCCGAACGAGACATGAATCTTCCGAGGGCGACGACCCGACCCGTCAGCTCCTGGACTTGCTTCACGTTCTGGGGTGACCTCATGTCCCGAATGGCTTGTATTTTGACTGGGTTGGCTTCAATTCCTCTCTCCGAGACGATGAAGCCGAGGAACTTTCCCGAGGCTACTCTGAATGCACATTTTGTCGGGTTCAGCTTCATGCCGTACCGTCTCAACACCTGGAACGCCTCTTCCAAGTCTTGGACGTGTCTTTCCGCCTTCGGGCTTTTTACGAGCATGTCGTCCACATATACTTCTATGGTTTTGCCCATCATCCCTTTGAAAATTTTATTCACCAACCTTTGATAGGTGGCCCCTGCATTCTTTAGTCCGAAAGGCATGACCTCATAGCAGTACAACCCACCCTCGGTTATGAAGGATGTTTTCGGGACATCGGCCTCGGACATTTTGATTTGGTTGTACCCCGAGTATGCATCCATGAAACTCAGTGCCTCGTATCCCGCCGTGGCGTCGATGAGGAGGTCTATCTTCGGCAGGGGGTATGCGTCCTTCGGGCAGGCCTTATTCAGGTCGGTGAAATCAATGCAGATCCTCCACTTCCCATTTACCTTCGGGACCATTACCACGTTAGATATCCACTTCGGGTACTGGACCTCGCGGATGAACTGGGCCTTCAGTAGCTTCTCCACTTCCTCGTCTATCTTCTTCTGTCTTTCGGGGGCAAACGTCCTCTTCTTCTACTGCACCGGCTTCTTCATTGGGCTAACATTCAGGTGATGTTCTATCACCTCTCGATCTATCCCGGGCATGTCCGAAGCCGACCAGGCGAATACGTCAGCGTTGTTCCGTAGGAATGAGACGAGTCTCTCTCGCTGCAACCTTGGCATGGTAGCCCCAATCTGAAATTACCGAGTGTCATCTCCTTCTTCAGCTTCCACTTGCACCAAATCTTCGGCAGGCTCCCCCCGTTGATAATTGGCATCATCGCGTAGATCCTCTATCGGGAGCGCCTCGCCCGCCTTTTCCTTTCCCCATAGAGTAGTGGCGTAACACCTTCGGGATGTCTCCTGATCGCCCCGACACTCTCCGACACCATTCTTGGTAGGGAATTTCATTTTGAGATGGGGAGTGGAGACGACAGCCTTTAACAGGTTCAATCTGACCCTTCCTAGTATGGCATTGTATGCTTATGTAATGCTCACCACCAGGAAGTTGATCATGACCGTCGCCTGGCGATCTCCGGTGCCAACTCTAACCGACAACTCAATCGACCCTTCCACCTTCACCGGGACGCCGGAGAATCCCTGCAGCGGGTGTTCAACCTTCTTTAATTTTCCCTCGTCGAGGCCCATCTTCCGAAAAGCTTCGAGGAACAGGATATCAGCTGAACTGCCGTTATCCACTAAGATCCTCTTCACTTTGTAATTCGCTATGGTCATGGTGATAACCAAGGCATCGTCATGCGGGGTTTGTACCCCTTCCAGATCATCATCTGAGAAGGAGATAACCGTCCCCGTCTTCGCCTTCTTGTTCGGCCATTCTGCCATATGTACGCTCCTCGCGTAGGCCTTCGCCTTCCTGGCAGAGACCAAACTCTCTCCAGCGGCTGGGCCTCCACAGATGGTCGCTATAACTCTCGTCGGGCTCTTATTCTCCTCTCGGGGGCGACGGTCAGCTTCCTCGGGTGTTTGGTTCCTTCTCTGTTCTTGGTTGCCTCTGCGGGCAAGCCCCCTTCTCTCATAACGACCTCCGCCATCTCTTCGACGGTTATCCCTCCGGCCGTTACCATCTGGGGCCACCTCCTTCTCCCGGTCTACAAATCTGCCCAGGTATCCCCTTCTGATCATTCCTTCTATCTCCCCCTTGAGATGCCAACAGTCCTCGGTATCATGGCCATGGTCTCTGTGGAAGTGGCAATATCTGTCCACATTGCGTCTCTCGGGGTGTCGCCCCATCTTTCCTGGCCACTTCATGGCTCCGGCATCTGGGGAATCTTTTATCTGCATCAGTACCTCTGTTCACCTCCGGTTCAGGGGTGCGTACTTCTCAAACTTCCTTGTTGGACTGGGGGCTCGACTGCGCTTGGACTTTCATTTTTTTCCTTCTTCGACAGGTTTATCATCAACCCTTGAGGGCCTCTTTGTCGCCGCCTTCCTTTCGGCTTCTTCATCGGCCTAGAGGGTTTCTTCCATCTGGATGTACTTGTCGCATCATGCCCTCAGCTTGGTCAGGTTCCTAGGTGTATGCTTCGCTAGGGACCTCTTCAACTCCTTGTCCTTGACGCCTCCTAACAGAGCCGTGAACTCCTCCTTCGGGTTTAGGCCTCTGATTGTGATCTTTTCTTGTTGGAATCACTTCATGTAGTTCCACAACGATTCCCCTTCTTGCTGTTCGACGTTGGTTAGGTTCAGCGTAGTCTTCTGGAGGGGCTGGCTACTAGAGAATCCCTTCACGAAGAAGTAACTCAGGTCGCTGAAGCTGTGGATCGACTTCGTCGGCAGTCGGTTGTACCACAGCCTCGCCACTCCTCTGAACGTCAATGGAAGGGCACGACACATGATATTTTCCGAGACCCGATGGAATTACATGGCGACCTTAAAGCCTTCCAGGTGATCGACGGGGTCCCCTGACCCGTCATAAGTGTCATACTTGGGCAGACGAAAGCCGAGCGGGAGCGGGTCCCTCATGACCTCGTCAGCTAAGGTCGTGTCATTGGTGAGGTCGGGCTCACGGTTTCCCATCTGGTTTTCTGTCACCTTTCTGATCTTGTCCTTCAGGTCTAGGATCATCCTCTTTAATCCCGAGTCCTCGGGCCTCTGTCTGTCTCCTTGGTGCGGATCCCCATGTGGGTCTCTGGCGGCGCGTTGCGTCCTACCTCGGGGCGCGGGGCTCTCCCTCGCTCGGCTTCAGGGATCACGATCGGCCCTTGTCAATCCTATACTGCTCCGGTCTTCATCTCGAGCTCTCTTAAACTGGACGTGGGGACCTGGGGGTGCTCCGCCGGTCTTATGAGAGACAGCTTTGGAGACTTCCCTCATAATCTCGGCCATCCGGTTATATTTGTCCTGGAGGTCTTCGAACTGCTGCCTCGTCACGTACTCCTGGGCTGCAGGAGGCTGATGGCCACTGCCTTCACGTACTGAATATCCAGTCGAACGCTAGTATCTGACGGACACTTCCCGGTCGTCATGGCCCCTTTCTCGTCCTATCTCCGCCGAGGGAGGAAGCTCCCCTGAAGGTTCTTCCCCCATGTCTATGTTGGACGTCGCTCTTGTCCTCTTCGGTTGTAGGTTCTCCCCACCATTACCGTTGTTCCCACAGACGGCGCCAATCTGTTGCTGCCAAAAAACCCCGCTAGTCAAACCTACACAAACACAGACGTCGGAGGCCCGGAGCTTTGTCCGGGGTTAGTCCTCCGACGCTCAAGTCAGGGTCGGCCGCACAGTTCAATAAGGGAGTAATGGCGAGGGTATCAGAGCTTACCCCCTTCCTTCTTCTCGGTCCCCCTTATATAGCTCATAGGGTTTAGGGTTTTCCCTTTCCTTCCCAGCGTCCTTCTCGGGTCCACCTTCTTACCTCTTAGAGTCCCACTCGAATACGTCCATCCTTCTGGGGGGGAATATTCCCTTCATGCAGACGACATGATCCCGCGTGATTTTGTGAGCGTGCCTCAGTGATTGAGCGTGCTTGAGCGTGAGTGATTTCTTGGAACCTTCGTCCGGCGGAGGACACGTGTCTCAGAGGCGACACGTGTCACTGCCCCCACCGAGAGGTCAATTTGGCTATATCAATTAGATACAGATAGCTTTAGGAAATCACATTAACAGAAGACACTGAATCACTTCTTGTACTATACTTTGTAATTCTTACAAAGAAAAGAAAAGAAAAGAAATGGAAAATACAAATTGATCATTATGATTAAAGCAAGGGAAGAGAGCAATCAAAGTTCAGTCAAGCTAGAGCCAAATGTTTCTTCCTTGTTTGATCTAGGAGTTCACCAACATTTGACACCAAAACCCATACTGGCTATAGTTCAAACCTTTCACAACCATTCCATTTTCGAAGCTTAAGGCATCAAATGAAAATTTAATGAAACACTTATAGTTCAGAGCACAAGTTATACTTCAGTCCTCAATCTCTTGAGTGTGTTCCGATCAAGGATTTAGTTATTGGTATATCAGTATTAGTGCCAGTATCTCCAATATGATACTGATCCAGATCGGATTGGATCAGATCCAGATCGGATTGGATCAGATCCAGATCGGATTGGATCAGATCAATTTAAGTCGGTCAACTTTATCCCTTACTTTCACAAAATATAGACTTTTTTTAATTCAATTTTACTCCTAAATAAATTGATCTGAAACGGTCAAATATCGGTATTAGTCTCGGCCGATACCAATATATTATGATATACAGTCAATCTGATATTGATACTTAGAACTATGGTTCCGATGACTCCATTTGTTGCAAGGCTTGTTATCTTCTCAGCCAAGGATCTAGAGAACATGAACCCACCCCACATGGAATAAGTGGGTAAAAATAAGGGACATACTTCTCGATCATTGGATTCATATAATCCATGTGTTGCACAGAGAGCTCTTAATTCGGGCACTCTCTAGGAATGTCTTCCGTGGAGAAGAGTTGGATCCATCTTAATCTCGGTAGGTGAATCAATACCCATACTACCCCTCCTTTCGAAATCAACAGTTTTGCAACGTTCTCCTCAAAAGAAATATGGTGAGCCCAACCAATTTGGATCCCCCAATCTGGCTGATTAATTTACTATATAAACTCTATAAAATGCTTCTTCTACTCCAATAAATCGTTTAGCATCTGTCCGATCAGAGTTGGAATCCAAATTATAAGGTTACAGAATCAATTGTTAAATGATTCTAATATCCCAAATTGGAGCCAATTAATAATTGATTCTGGTTTAACCACTTTTAAATGGTTTTGATTTCATTTTATTACCGGTTCAAGTTAATAGTTTTGGGCACAATTGATGACAAGCCTATTTTTTAAGTCAATTAATTTAAGTAAAATAAAAAAATTTAATGCTACAAGGCTTGAATCATGATTTCTAGGCCTAATTTGTGATTTAGATAATGTTCTCAGTGGGATAGCGTAGCCTGCCATAATTTGTTTCTCTTCTCTCTCATGCAAAATGATCTATTTGAAAAGAAGAGAGATAGACTGGGGGGTGTTGGTGGAGGCCATGCTCCCCATCGAATACTCTCCCAAATAAATAATTTAAGGGAGAAAGTTCTATGTGGGAAATGTGAAAGTATTATGTGGGGAGTGTGACCCCTACGCTGACACATGAGAGCGTGAAATGACCAGCCTGACCTTCATGAAGGGAAAAATGTTATCTTTGTGGAGGATTTAGATCGTCTCCTATTAAGGTTGGCTTGATAGGGACCAACCACAATTTTTTGGTCGTCACTCTCTTGTTTTTTCTCTCCTTATTTTTGTTTCCTATTTTCTCTCCCTGGTTTTCTCTTTCCTATTTTTCTTTTGGATTCGGTTCCTGAATGGCACAACAAGGGTGGCAATGCACATTCAACGACTTGGCGCACCTGGGCACAGACTCCAACACACGAACATATGTCTCGAGGTGCTCTAGGCCGTCAGATGTTCGCTATCACCTTTGTTGGACACTGAGGAGTCCGGTCCTTTTCTTTCTCTCCCGTTTGTGTTTGTCTCTCTCCTCAATGGTCCCTCTTCATCCACTCCTTTTTTGGAGAGGAATTTGTCCCCTTAGTGGATGTTTCCTCGCGTACTTTTACTAGCCCTCCCACACATGCAAGAGCCCCGCTCCCCAGTAGAAAACACTTTCCATAATTTAAATGATATAAATCTTTCAACCAAACTAAAAATTGACGTAAATTCATTATAAAATAAAGCCTTTATAGAATGCCATGACAACTATTTTTTAATCGGTTCAATAGCATTTGTATTCGATTTTATTTTAATCGATTCAAAAACTGACCGTTTCACTTCTTAAAATAAAAATCGAATCGATTATCGATTTTGGTTTAGACAGATCGATTGTAAACGAAACACCAATACTTCAATTATCACTTCAATCATTGGCCGCCTCAATAAAATTTATTGGATCTTCGAAGAGCCATCCTTTCTTTTTTTATTTTTTCTTTTTTTTAATATATATTATAAATTGGAAGAGCCATTAAAGACATGATCAAGAGGTCGATGCGCGCTTTACCATAAAAAAAAAAAAAATAGAGGTCGATGCGTTTAAAGGCTGCATCCCAAAAATCAGATTAGAGATTTCTACCAGAAAAAAAGGAAAAAGATTAGAGATCAGACACCAGAAACCAAATCCTAAGGTGGGCTCTGCAATTTTCTCTTCGCTATTAATAGATTCTCTCTCTTTGTAGTTTATAACGAATGAGGAACTGAAAGCAGAAAAAAGGTGCAGCTGGGAACTCAAAAGTGTTGAAAACTATTTTTACTTGACCAAAGAGGTGAGAGATTGCCCTTTCCCTTTTTTTTTTTTCACTTAAAGAATTTCCCCTGCAACTGCAGATCTTTATCTCGTCTCCTGAGATTTCTCGCTCTCTCACCCTATCTTTCTCTTCTTTGGTC
>NC_056557.1:30058526-30058915 GCF_013358625.1 Macadamia integrifolia | reverse complement strand
TTTTTTTTTTTTTTTTTTTTGGTGAAGTCCACTTGAAATAACTTGGAGCCTTTTCAATCTCACCTTTCCCTGCAAGTTGTCGATCTTTCACGATCCATCAATGTCGTGAAATTTCTAGCCCTACCCTTGTAATTTCATTCCCTTTTGTAGGTCTTTTGTTCATCAAATTCTTGTTTTCATGGCTTTTCGGCCAATCTAAGTTTCTGGGTAATCAGTAAATTTTCCTACTGGGGCTCTGATTCTGCTTTAGGGTTAGTGTTGTCTCATCTCCAGTATATACTGATTGAATTCTGCTTTCAGACGTTTGGACACATTTTGGTAATTCTAACTTTTTGCGTTCTATGCCTTTCAATTCTGCTTCTTTTGCTCAAAACTTTTTTTTTTTTTTT
>NC_056557.1:30023611-30058505 GCF_013358625.1 Macadamia integrifolia | reverse complement strand
TTTGAAGGGGAGGGGGGTGGGGGGCCGGTTGATTGTTCTTGCCTGCGTTTTGGGTATTTCCTTCCTCACAGGATTTTTTTTCTTTTCTTTTGTTTTTTCTCTGCATCGGTAGATTTCAGGGGTTACCAATTTTTCGGGTCGGTCTTTTAAGCTTTCGTTTATAAGACAGTCATAACTTATAACTAGAAAATTTCGAAATTTCGAAATTTTTAATGGCCAAGCTAATTATAGAATGTGTTACTGATTTCAAATACTTCTCTGTTTTTTGCTATTTCCAGCAATGAAGGTATAAGAACGGGTGGAAGATCTTGCTTCAAATTTTTATGGTCATGAGGGCTAATTATAGAATGTGTTACTGATTTCAGGTACTTTTCTGTCTTTTTCCTATTTCCAGAAATTAAGGTGTAAGAACTGGTGGAAGATCTTGCTTGCTAAAGGTTGGGCTTCTGTTCAGCCAGAAAACAAAAGGGAAAAAATCTGTTGTAAACTGAAAAGTATTGGCAGCTGAATGTTAGTTTGCATAGCAAAATAAATAAATAAAAAAGAATGTTAGTTTGGATCCCCCCCACCCTCCGACCCTTCCTTTGCCCTCTGAACAGGGGAAAAAGAAAGGAAAAAGAAGAAAAAAAAAATCTTTTGTTTTATTTTTTTCTTAATTATCAACATTATGATGATTGTTGCCTATCAAGGTTGGGGTTTGAACAGTGAAAGGGGTGGGAAACCATTATGATGATTGGTTGGGGTTTGAACAGTGAAAGGAGTGGGAAACCTGGTGAGGGTGTTCACAATCATGGGTAGAAACTGGTAATCATGACTTGGGGTTTTATGGTAAGGGTCTTTATCAGAGGAAAAAGATGGTTTTTGTTAGGTGGGTTTTCTTCTAGTTTGGTGTTAATACATATTGTTTGTTTCTGAAGGAAATTATTTTGACTGTTATACTGTTTGTATGTCAGTCCATGAGGAAAAGGTATTATGTTAATTGTGTGATTCTCACTGTTTGGTTTAATCTGCAAAAGGGCGCAAGGCATGGGGCTCTCTCTATATATGTACTGTAATAGGGGTCTAAGTAGTCTGGGTTTTTATAGAAGAATGAATTTCTGTGGGCCTGTGATGTTGAAACAGTGATTATGAAAGGGACTTTTGGTTAGGAGCATTTCCATTTGAAAAGGAAATTTTGAATTCATTGCACACCCTTACAGAAATTTGGGTTTTTTCTCCCCCTTCTTTTTCTGGGTCCTGGTTTTCTAGTTGTCTCTTTCACATTTCATTATCCATAAACACTAGTTTTCTACTGATTGAACTATGCACCATTGATATTTTCTTTTCTTTTTTGCTGCCCCACCCCATCATTTATTACATTTTTTTTTGGCTCATAAGATATTTTTCATGATATATCTAATTAAAGGTTTTGCCTTTTTCATTAATAGGCCCTGAATTTTTCCCGAAATCCTACTCCTATTGTGGAGCAAATCACCATTGAATTCCTCACCTTCTCCTCCTCCTCCTCTTTGTTTTGTGGTCTTTGAGGTGGTTGTCTCTGGCTCTTTGTGGGTCAATTTGATTCTTTGGGGAGTGTTTTGGTTGATTCTATTTTCTCACCTCTGTTCTGTAACATCTGGTCCCTGCACCTGCATCCCTTGAAAAAGAATTGTTATCATATGGATCTTGAACTAAACAATTCCTGTCCGTCAATTAACTAGTTGGTATTGACATCTTTTACTGAAATTATTTACATCCAAATTCCAAGATATGGTATAGAAAATAAGGGCTCCTTTTGCATCCATGTAGAACTCCTCCAGAATAAGGTTGAAAGGATAATATAGAAATTTGAAGGAAATTTTTCATTCATCTTCTGTGCATTCATTTATGGAATTGGGGATTGATTTTGTTGTAGATTTCCGATAAGTTGTGTAGATTTCCTTTCCTGTCTCTCCTTTCAAGCTGCCTCCTGTGGATGAAACCCTTCTGGACAGATTTGAACAAGGCTAGATGACGACAGAAGAGACGAGCAGTAGCTCCTTGTGGAGTTGGGAGCAGGAGAAAGCATTTGAGAATGCCCTTGCAATTCATCCTGAGGATTCCAAGGATCTGTGGGAGGAGATTGCAGCTGCTGTACCAGGGAAAACCGTTGCAGAGATCAAACATCATTATGAGCTTTTAGTTGAAGATATTAATGGGATTGAATCTGGGCGTATTTCTCTGACTTCCTATACTTCTTCTTCAGAGGGTTCAACAGACCAGACAGCTGAGGCTGGGACTAGTAAAAAGGGAAGCCACTATAGCCTATTTCATAATGAATCTAATCATGGAGGGAAGACATCAAGGTCCGATCAAGAACGACGCAAGGGAATAGCTTGGACTGAGGAAGAGCACAGGTAACGGCATATTTGTGGTTGTCTTTTGTTTAATTTTCTGGTTTTGTGCTCAATACTGTCATGCTGATGTATTGGCTTTAGTAAAGATTGGTTGCAGTTGCATTATTTTATATATTAGTGGGTCTCTACAGTTTAATTTTATATTATGCTTTGGAGAAATAGTCCTCTACTGTCTATCAGGTTCTTGTCCTGATGCTACTTTGAACACTATGCTTCTTTTGTGTACCATTGAAACCATATCTTTCTTATGTGCTTTTTATTCTGCTCCTATGACTGGGTTAACTGACAGTGGAATTCAAACTGAGGTATTAACCATCAGGGTTGCAAATTAATATTATCTGACAAGGAACTTGGATTGAGATGGGAAGCCATGACATTTTCGTTATAAGGCTTAGTTGCTTTAGTTGCTGACTTGTAGTTCTGTTGTGTGTACTAAAACTCATGATACATCAACTTGAGTAAATTTTGAGCTGCTTGATATAGTGAAATTGAGTGCCACTTGTCCATGAGAAGTTGAGTGGTGCAAAGCCATTTGGTTTCTTCTGTTTTCCCACAAAAAATGTCTACTCTTAGCCTTGACAAAGATGGATCTTGTAAACAGAAAGAGATCTTTCAGTAAGTGAATTACTAAATCACTTTGATGCAGATTCTTCATCAAATTAGGCTTGTTTTAATAGGAATAAGTCTAGGGTTGGGTTGTATATGTGTTGGGCCTTGAGTCCATGTGATTTTGGGTATAATGGGCCACTTTTATGGGTCTAAACTGAGGGTATTAAGGCTGCATACAGGATTAAATAGTTTGCTTCCTTTTTCATTAGTTTCCTTTTTAGTTGTGTTCAATTTAAGTTTTTAGTATTTGTTATTTCTTAGGAGCTAAGTTAATATTTAAGTCAAGTCATTAGTTCCATTCATCAGAAAAGGAAAAAAAAAAAAAGAAAAAAAAAAGTCATTAGTTTCCTTTTTTAGTTTGTTTGTATTTTCAGTTTTTAGAAACTTATGTAATAGGCAATCAATTGTGGGGTTTCCTATTTTGGAACCTTCCAATCACTAGGCTGTATTCCTTCCCCCATTATTACTATTGGTACAAAGCAAGGAGGCTCCCATATCTGAACGATTTGAAGAAAGCAATTGCTATAGCTCCTGCTACCTTCTCCATGGAGATTTGTCTTGTGTTTGATCAAGGCTGATGGAAATGGTGTTTGATCCAGTTGACTCTTTGTGGTGTGAAGCCCAATTGGTCCTCTTCCTCAAGTTATCTTCTTCCTTTCTCCCTTACCCAAGATGCTACTGTTCTGCCCAATGTTCTACAGGTATTAGAATCAATCTCAATGTTCTACAGGTATTAGAATCAATCTTACTCCCAGCTCTGCCCAGAAAATTAGAAAGTTCTGTGACATATTTTCGATACCTGTCCTGCCCAACTCAGCCATCAGAATTGGATGAAATTTTAATCGAAGATAGGCCCTACTAGGGAAGAACTCGACCCAAAAGGGATCCCTTTCTGACCAGTGGTTTGAGAGATTTCAAAAATCTCCCTTTTCATGTCTTTTTGTGACCTGTGCCAGAACAGAACTGAATTCAATAGATCTGGTTCAGTTCCTACTGTTATTTTGAGACTTGGTTGATGAAACTAAGTTGATTTGGACCTAGTTGAAGTCCTATAAAGCCCTGTTATTTATACTACTGCTACGATCAGAGGAGACCAGCTGAGAAGGATCGACAGCTAGGATTTTCTAAACCTATATTCCTTTCAAATCTGAATATTTGTGCTGTTAGAGTGGTTAATGGTTGTTTTTTGATTGAAGCATCCTGCAGCTGTGAACTTGGTTTGACTTGTCAACCTTGATCTACATTACACTTGCTTGGAACACTTCAGAGCCTTACATATTCACTTTCTTAGGGGAGTGAACATAGTAATAAAATAAATTTTGACCTAGATTATTTAAATGGGTCAATTCTTGCACATTGGATGGATCTGCTGATCGAGATCAGTACTGCTGGAGAATGATCCTGGGTTCTATACAGACTTTAAATCCTTGTACATGAGTGGAAGTGCATTGATCAATTTCTGGAAAAGTGGAACCTCTATTTTTTAGGAAGTGCACAGCCTATTTAGTGACCTTTAGCCAAGTCCTTATTTAATTCTCATAGCTTTATATAATTTTAAACATGAATTAGGAGGAGTGTCATTATTTATCTTCATTTTCTTTGAACGTTATTAGATTTGTGCCCCCAGCCATGTATGAGAACACTTACAAGAATCATGGCTTGGTTACTGAGGAACATCTGTTAGCAGCGATGTTGGAACTAATAGACTCTAGAGCTTTTAGCATAAACTAATGAACTTTTCTGATTTGATAGTACCTTTCTAAGATTTCAATATCACTTCATGCTATGGTTACATTGACTGTGTATGTGTGATTTCCAAGTGTGACTATGTCGCTGGATATATACTCAACATGGCAGACAGTACAGTAAGCAAAGCTCTGTACTAACTACCTGGGGATTGGTGCATAAACCCTTTTCTTACTCCAATCTACTCTAGCATATCTTCCATTAGATAATAAACTCTCAAGTCATTCTTGCTACGTAAATCCTTTTCTTACTCCCAATTTCTTTGGCTTCCTTTGCCCTTGTGGAGCCTTCAACTTGTACTGCATCACTATCAATAACAACTTAAAAAAGCACCATAGAACACTAGAACACTTTACAATGCAGCTGTTATGGGACAAAAGAAGAAAAACAAACCTATGGTGATCCATTTTCAATTTCACAACCCTATGATATATGGATTAGGCCCTTGCGTGTCTATGTGTAAACAATTATAGAAACTTCCTGGTGTGATTACCCACACATACGCATAGAAATGCATGCAGACCATAGTTATTAAGGCGGTTAGGCGACCGAGGTGTTTGAGGGTCTTTCGGAGCGCTTTGGCGATAGGGCGGGCATAAGGCATCGCCTTATTGAATAAAGCGTTCTAGTGTTGTTTTTTAGTGTAACCATTTTATTTGGCACAAATAGCATATTGAAAATTATATAATTCTACTTATAAGTCTATCTTTTTTTTATTTTTTTCTTCTTTTTTTTCCTTTCCATTTTTCGTCTCCTACTCTGCCTTCTTCTATGCCAGTGGTGGTAATAGTGGCTAGGTTGGCTTCAACTAGTGGTGGCTAGTGGCTGCTACTGCCACTGCTGCTGCTGCTGCTGCTGCTGCTGCTGCTGCTGCTGCTGCTGTTGCAAGTCTATGATTCAAAGAAAATTGTGCATTTGTTGATATAGGTTGCAATTTTGTGATTACATGACGATGTAGTTCTCCTATCAAAAGCAAGCACTTTGACATCTGTTGTTAGTGTATATTGATTGAGATTTCTGTTGTGATAATGGTATGAATCTTGCATTGGTATGAATCTTTAATCTTAGAGAAGGGAAGAAGAATGAGAAGAAATAGAAAATAAATAAATTGCAGGCAAAAGGAGGGCTTCAGGGAGGAGATGGGAGAGAGAGAGGGCTTCAGGGAGGAGTGCCAAGTTGCCGTCAAATGGAGCCAGTGAGCCACCCAAGCATCGGAAGAAGTATTAGAAGGGGGGAAAAAACCAGAAGAGCGAGAAGAAGAGGAGGGGGCTGGAACAATAAGAAAAAAAAGAAAAAAAAAATAGAGAAGAGACCGAAAGGAAAAGAAAAATAGAAGCCAGAAACGGAAAAGAAGAATAAAAGAATAGTAGGAAGAAACATACCTGAGGAACCTATCTAATCATGGCAGCAGCATCTGAATCAGTGTCGGCATCAGCTCAATCGTGCTCTTCTTCAAGCTCTTCAAACAGAGAAGGAAGAAGAAGAAGATGATGAGCAGCTGAAAAAAAAAAAAACTGAAAAAACAGAGAAGAAGAAGAAGAAGTCTTTTACACTATTTTACTTACCTTGCCGGAGTTGGAGTAGCTGGAGGAGGAATCACTAGAGCCATGGTAGCCAGAAAAATGTTGTCAAAGCCGGAATCAATGGAGATGATCGCCGCTGCCAAGGGTTTCATTTTCAACCCTAAGCCAAGGCGTGTGAGACTAAGGGTTCCTTTTGGTTATATTTCCTTTTATGTGATTCGGTGTGACGCAGTGTACAAGACTTTTGTACAGAAGCCACTAAAAAACATAGAAATGGAATATAAAATAATAAATAATGCATTACCTATAAGGCGGCTCATGCCTTAACCCCCATGAAACGCATTAGCGCTGGACGCCTTAGTAGCGCCTTAATAACAGAGATGCAGACCTCCCAAAGAAAACTGTGTTCCTTAACAATCCACAAAATTACCCCCTAAAAAATGTAAATTACCAAATTTGTTCCGCTAGTGGATTATATCACCGGGGTGGGGGGAGAAGAGGGGGGTGTGACCAGTTGGCTAATATCCCTCATCTTTTTTTGGCATTTTGCAACCCCTGGTGATGTGTAGGGTAGGAAAAGATAGGCATAATAGAAAACAAACCCAAATTCAAAAATTCTTCTTTCAAGGGATGTGATCTGCATGAACTCTCCCCCGGCTTGAAAAAACTCGACCTCTAGTTTTGGTAAATTGACGAATTGATTGCATGTGTTGCACGTCCAGGCTTAGTCTATAAAAGTATTCTTTCCGTTCACAGTAATTAGGGATATAGTCTGGGGGACTTGGCGTCCTATCCTCGAAAAACTTTGGTGACATCATGAATTCAATGTGCTCCCCTTTTGGATCAATCTCATCTATGAAGCGTGCATTCATAGGAGTCTTTGGAACTGCTGTGTCAACCTCCACCTCAATCTCTGTCGTGAATTCCTTACACAATCCACTGTCTTAACCTTGTTTTCTTCAACCTCTTCATTGTTGGCTTTTACAATAGGAACATCAAGCATTCTGTCTTGTCATCACCAGTTGTTGGAATCTCTTCAACTTTAACCTTGACTTCAGGTTCCTCTGCTTTGATTAGTGCTCTCCTCTCTTCCTGTGGTGATATAAAGTTGAGATCAGTATGTAAGGTAGAGAGGTAAATTCTGATATGCCCAAACGTTGCTGAATTCGAGAACGCCTTTTACCTAGTTGCCTCAGCTTCCCAAGAAGTTGATTAAGAACATTTGGGTGTAGGCCATTTCAGAGGGACTAGGCCAAGGGGTTAAGCTTAACTTATTCAAGAAGGGGCTATAGACACACTTTTGACGCAGGTTTCACATGGCGGTTTGGGGGGCTAGTGAAACTCCCTAAAAAGTTTATCTGTAGTACCTTTTTAACTGCCAGTTCTAGCTCTTCCTACCAGGGGGGGGGGGCTTGGCTTACAAGTTCAACCCTTTTTTCTTGGTCGTAGGGTGGATGTTACTGGTTGCCTTGTTTTACTTGAAATGCCCTTGATGAAGGAACTCACGGATTCTCCTTTAAAAGAAGGAAACTGGGTATGGACCTATGGTGGACAGCAAATGATGGCACTGTTTATCGTGGATTCCATCACCACAAATAGAAAAATCGATATGTCTTGCTTTCCCGCCTGCCTCTTGTGCTTTGCGGTATTGTTCTAGGGTAGGACAAGATAGGAATAATTGAACACAAACCCGAATCTGAAAATTCTTCTTACAAGAGATGTGATCTGCATCTTCTGGCCCCTGTGCAATCTGCAAATTAGGGATCTTGAGGAAGGGGTATTGGATGAAAGAAAGGGCATAAGGTTTTGCAAATGGAAAAATCATACCAAAAAGGAAATAAAGCTTAGCTCTTAATTTGTGTGGTTCACAGAACCAGATGTCCAGTAGTTATACTTGTTCCATTGTTCACTCTGGACTGGTTTTCAGAATTATGAGCTTTTGTAACTGTTTTCCATCTAATTGGGAATTTTCACATGTGGCTTTTCTTTCTATGATGCTTCTGCCCTTCAAATTATTTTCAGATTATATTCAAATAGGGTCAATACCTAAACTAAACAGACCAGCATAACTCAATTCTCAGCCGGTTGGGCCCTGTATTTTAGATTAGGAGCAAGAATGGTGTCCAAGTTTCTTAAGATTGCTTCCTAAACGTGTATTACTTTACCCATTTTCTACCTGTGTATTCGTTCGCCAAATCTTGTTCAGTTCCATCCAATCTCGGTTTTGTCCGAATCTTCATGGAAGAAGAAGAAGCGGTTCACCAGCCGCTACATCTATGGATCCCACCAAATCATTAAACCTGGCGGCTGCTCTCTCTTTGATCAGTGATTCACCGGCCACTAGATCGATGAAAAATCTCTCCAAAATTTTCTCTTTGATCAGTGATTTACCACCCACTACATCCAGGGTTTTCTTTTGTTCTTATTTGTAAGAACTATACACAGAAAATACAGTTTGCTATATACATTGGTTTAATTTTTACATTATATAAACCAATATCATAGTCTGTTTAATAACATTGTATAACTGTAAAAATTCTGCGTGTTTAAATTTAGGGTGGTCCAGTCCTATTGCTTTGTTAGACTGGAGAACTTTCAAATTCGGTATCAAGAGCAAACTGATCTTATAATTTTACAAATTTTACGTATTTAAATTTAGAGGGTGGTCCAATCCTTTTGATTTTTAATAATTGTTTCAAATTTGGTATCACGAGCAAGCTGCCAAATGAAAACTTAAATGTTCAGTGCACGCCCTAGTACCAGAATTTCCAAGGACAATCTTACACAATCTAGTGGACAGCATGTTTTGATAATGCCAAACTTTGAAACGTAACCCTTTGTATTTTGATTTCTTTTCCTTTTTCTTCTTGATGTGCATATGTGTCTTGGGGATTCGTGGGGTGGTCTGTTTGTATGTCCATTTCAGTTTGCTTCTGTTTCTGCATCTTTTCACTCAGGTGTTGACTTTTCAGCTTATTCATTCTCTTTTATGTTGGAATCTTTAAAACTGTTCTGATTATCAGAAGGTACAGACATGAGCTGATCATATAATCTTCTGTTCAGTGGTGCCCCTCCCTCCCCGCCATCCCCTGGCGGGGATTATCAGAAAGTGCAACGTGCAAAAGATGTGACTATGTCTGTTCTAGTGATCTGCATTTTTTTTTCTTGCATATTCCTTTGATTATTTTAGTGGGTTTCTCCTACTTCGTGGCATTACTGCACTTCACATTTGCTTTGACAGTATTATTCTAAGTATCAGGTTGCTTTTCAAGATTTACATTCTTTAGTGTTTTCTCAAGTTGGACCTATCTAATCTAATCGATGTGAAGCTGCAGCTGGAATGTTTCTAAAACCCAATTTAGAATATGTTTCTGTGCTTCTTCGTTTTAGTCTTTTTTATTGACCTTGTGTTTGTATCAGAATCAAGAGCTAAAAAAAAAACTTGCTAGTGATCATGTAATTAATTTCCTTATTGTTTGGGGTTTTCTATGAAATATTATTCCATTTGACATAAAAAATCTAACACCCTGTTGTCCTCTAGTTGTAAGTGGAAACTTGAACGGGGTGGTGAGTTGATGCTGTTGCATTGGAGTGGTTGGATCAGTGCTATCCTTTAAGGAGGCCTAGGCACAAGCTTGGGAGGCCCATAAAGTGCTGCTGGCAGTCCAGTTGGCTGAAAACAAGCTTTGGGTAGTTATGGTATAGCTTGGGCCTTTCATTTTCTTGGGTTTCATTGTAATGGTCCTAACCTATTTGCCCATAGAGTGGAGATAAAGATAGTAACAGGATTAGTAGTTAAGTGTGTTGAGTTAATTTAGGATACTTAATAGCTTTTAAGAGTTTTTGAGTCTATTTACTTTAAGTCAGTATAAGAGAATGAGAGTAGTCAATTTAGGAAGTTTAGCTCTTTTTATATTTAATACACCTTCCATCAATTGGAGTCAACAGTTTTGGAGTTGTTGAGCTGCATATGGATTGGTATCCCATACCTGATTCCATCTCTTCTGTTCTTTTCTCGTCTCTTCTTCTTCTCCATTGATTACAAGGTTAATTTCGAAAAATCTGCTTTATTCTTCTTCTGTTTGCTGTTCTGAATTTCTGTTTCAAGTTCTAATCATAGTTCTGGTTTAAAATTTGATCTTTCCGATCAAAAATAAAAATCCTACTGCTGTCATACATCCTCAAAATCTCAATTTGTATTTTTGTACTGATTTTCTAGATCTAGTTTAAGCTTGCTGTTCTGCTGCTATTGCTGAATCTGAATATGGTTTCTGATCTGTTCTTAGACCTGCATTATCTATCTATTTCAAAATTCCTACTCTTGCTAAAATTCTTCAATTCTGATTTCTGACCCCTGGTTTTTATCTATGTTTTCTGGTCTCTAGGTAATCTTTATTCTGACCTGAAATCCCATTGATCTGCCATCGAATTCTGCAGCTTCCTAACTTTTCTACTCTCAGTAGGATTACTATACATATATGAATCTGTCCGTGAGATTTAGATAATCTTTTGCAAACCTGTTATACTTAGATCAATCTACTAGAATTTATGCATATCAAATTTGTTTTGATTGAGTTCATTTTTCTCTTAATCTTATCCTTATTCCTATACTTGTGATCTTATCGCAAGCTAATCTTCCACTATAATTCTCCAAAAATAGCATTGTCTTATGAGTATGTCATAGAAATACTCCTGACTATCTTTGAGAATTGAACATTAGTGACTGCATCTGATTTAAATAGTTTTGTTGATATATCTGTGTTTGCTGGTAAATGTTCCTCATCATGTATAACATATGCACTTGCTTGAAATTGCCTACCTCCTGGCTACTCCTTCCAATTTGGTAACTTCTATAAATGTTTTCAGTATTGAAACCATTGCCCCCCCCCCTTTTTCTCTCTTTGGTGTTTGTCGATATGGTTATAGAACAGTACATAACTTGCTGTTTTCTTGTTTGGATCAAGGTTCATGCTTCAGAATTATTGCAGTTAATTAATTTTTTTACAATCTTAAATCCTGTGTTTTTTTATGGATCAGGTTATTTCTTCTTGGATTGGATAAATATGGAAAAGGCGATTGGCGGAGCATATCTCGAAACTTTGTGGTGTCTAGAACACCTACACAGGTGGCCAGTCATGCACAAAAATATTTTATTCGCCTAAACTCAATGAACAGAGACAGGAGAAGATCAAGCATCCATGACATTACAAATGTGGGGAGTGGAGACATATCAGCACCCCAAGGTCCGATCACTGGTCAAACAAATGGGTCTAGTGCAGCGGATTCAGGTGAATCTTCCCTAACACCACCTCAAGCCCCAGCTAGTGCTCCTGGAGTTGGTGTATATGGTACTACCATAGGCCAACCGATTGGTGGACACATCATTTCAGCAGTTGGCACTCCTTTAAGTCTTCCTGGCCCTCCACATATGGCATATGGTGTGCGACCTCCAGTACCTGGGCCTATTGTTCCTGGTGCACCAATGAACATGGCTCCAATGACATACCCAATGCCACATACATCAGCTCATAGGTGATTACTTTTGCAGTTACCCAGTGTATAAAAGAAAGAGAAATGGCAACTCGTGATGGGTCCTCTGCTTAGGGCAGAACAGCGTAGCCTAAGTTGCAAGCAAATGCTATTTGGTGCCATTGTGAGTATATTCTTAGTCTAGACTTAGGCTTATTGTGCTGGAAATTTTCCATAGGAAAGGAATTACATGTACATGTATAGAAAAATTTGGAAGTAAGTGGATGGTTATTTCTCTTGTTCATTACCATTAGTATTAGTGTTAGGTGCCAAGACAAAGCAAGGTGTAAAGAACCCAATTCATATCTGACTTATTCCAGTGGTAAACAATGCGTACTATGTTATGCGTTGCAATGCTGATCTTCTCTTGTGGACTATTTGGTATTTGTAAGATTTTGTTTAGAAAATATGCATATCGACATATATTTCTTAGGGTTAGCTATGTGCTGAATCAGGATTTGCTTCCAGTTTTGGCCTGGTCTAAGTCTCTTTTTGGTGTTTGTTGTAATACCCTACCCAACCCGACCCGACCTGACCCTGTTCTGTGGCATGTTGTTAACCAGTTTGGATTTGATTTGAGTGTTTTAGCTATACAGTACTTCACCATGTGAAAATATGCATGAATTTTCTTTGTTTATAAACTTTACATACAAGGTGGGACTATTTTTTCAGGCAGTGTTGTAATACTTTGGGTCTAGGTTATATTTGGTTACAATTATGGGAAGATGCATGGGAAGGAAATGGCGAGGAAAGGGAAAAAGGAGGGAAGGGTTTTTCTTTCAATGTTGTCAATTAGGGGTGTCAATGGGCCGAGTTGGTCTTTTAACTCAACCCATGCCCAGCCCAATCCTAGGTCAGGCTGGGATATCTCAGCCCAGGCCCAACTGTCTGGTTTGGCCCAGCTCAACCCAATCCAGTCTAACCCAATACTATTAGTTACTTGGTTGCTTGATCTTGATGGATGGCAGAGGCCAAAAACCAACGTTTTCATATGTGTGTAGATTGTGGAAATCGGAAGACCTTTTTTCTATAAGTACCCATTAATAATTATTAGCATATTTATATGATTATATACTCAATAAACATGGTTGGGTTGGGTTGGGTTGGGTTGGTTCTGGTTGGGTTTGGTTAAGACCTCAACCCAGGCCCAATCCAACCCTGCCTCAGAGCTGAAAATCTCAACCCTAACCCACCCTATGGGCTGAAATCTCAGCCAAACCCTGTTCGGGCTTAGGGTGGGTTAAGACTGGTTCGGGTTGACTGGGCTCTTTTGGCACCCTTATTGTCAATGTTGTTTGGTTGTATTTGTCAAGGTGAGGAAAAGGGAATGGGAGTGTTACCTTTTATATGGTAGTAGTTTTTCTATGGTGATCATTGTCCAAGTTTTTCTATGGGACTTGGGGTGGTTAGCCCAGAATTTTATAGGAAGGTAAGTAATATTCGTTTTATTGAAGACGATATAATAGATAGCTTTTTTAAAGTTTTATTATTCATTTAAAAAATTGAAAATTTTAAAAACTAAAAAATTTAAAAATTAGAAAAAAAAAAAAAAAAAAGACTTGGTCCTAAGATGGTTTAATGTTCCTCTCGTTGGGTGGGCATTCCTCTTGATTAAAATGGCACTTCATCAACTCATTCTCAATATTCTCAATACTTACAATTTTTTGGGGGAAATTCAAAGGCTACACCGTGTCCGCCCATTTAACTAATCGGGCTTAGTTATTGAGGGCATGGTACACTATATATTCGGTCGGTCGGTCTCGGGTTATAATCGGGCCACCTTAATCGGGCTTTAGTCGGGCCTTAACCGGGCTACGGACATGTTTAATGTTAAACGGGTGAAAGGCCCTCTTTAAAATGTGCTATTATATTCCGGCCCACTTATGCAAGCCCAAAAAAATGACAATAAATCAATAAATGATACAAAATATAACCATTATTTAAAGTTGGATGTTTGTGCGTCTCATCTAGTTGGTCTACATATTGGTGCAATGCCAACCAACAAAGTTGCACTACTAATCTTTTTTTTTATTATTAAACCCTTGTCCCAAAAAAATTTGTCATCTCTGAAAAACCCAAAAACCTACATTTTAAAGATGTACATGTTTCTACCCAAAAAAAAAAGTTACCTGTTATTGTATTAATCCCTCAATAATTCATATCTCCCAAAGTCATATTTATCATTAAAACTTTTGTAATAAAAATATCGAGTTTTTCAAAGGCCATGGTTAAGGTGGGGAGTGACTGAAGGACATCTAGACCATCCTGTTCATCAATCGATGAAGGAAATCTTTGTCATAATAATAAAAAAATAATAATTCAACCAAATACACATACAATAAAATATGTGGATAAATAAAAAGAGGGGTTATAGAAAATTCAATCAAGTTTCATATATTTGCTTTTTACATGGGCAAACAATTTGAGATTTTTTTTTTTTTTTGGTAGAATAATTTGAGATAGTTAAAAGCTTAGATCAGGACATCTCTTATGTTATTTTTTATTTTTTAGATAGGTAGAGTGAAGGAGATTTATTATTGGGATAGGTAGGCCCCATAAATATTGAGCACAATAAATAATTGTTCTTTACCAATTGAGCTATCCCTTAGGATAAATCCAAGGAGATTTGAAATTTGTACTGCTTGAACAAATACTAGCTTAGCCTACTGGTGGTAGCTCTTTGGCTTGATGAGCCGGCGTCCAAGGGAGGAGGTTGTGGGATCGAACCCTGAGTGCGAGTAAAGCAAAACTTTGCCCGCTAGTGCCAAATTAATTACATTAATTAGCACACTAATCATGCTTATGCATGCCTTCATTGTGCTCCATTAGTTACACCGCTACAATCAATTTTTTGGGGGGAAAATTACAACTATAACCCCTAAAAACTCCCAAATGGGAAGTGAGTGACACTGTTTTACAAAGTCACAGGGAGATTTGAAATTTTTATTGCTTGTACGAATACTAGCTTAGCCTACTGGTGGCAGCTTTTTGGGAATGAATTAGGGTTTTAGACTTCTTACCTTGTGATAGTGGTTCGTGATCAATACTCGTGGGGACTTCTAAATTTACATACAGGTACTCCTCTACTCTTGTTTATGGATCATGAAATGGGGTATCCCATTGATTATCATAGATGAGCCAAATCTTTGTGTGTTCTGAGGGAACTATCATTGATCTTGGTTTTGGGGATTACACCCACACTCGATGAGTACATGATTAATCTCTTTTATTATTCGTACTTGTATTCTAAACACTATAGGGTTGTTCATATGATTCTATAAAGTAGAATCCCTAACAATTGTTATCAGAGCCAATTCAATGGTGTTAGTATTACACCCGAGTCCCGGCAAGTACCAAAATTTATCAGAGGACCATACACACAACCTAGGGCAAGCACCCGCGGAAAGACCAAGTGAGGACAACAAGCATTCAAGGCAACAAACTGCCTTGACCATCGGAAACAAGGCCACCGAAAAACACCTGGGCAGGATCTGGTGGCCTAACAGGCTGCTGGTTGGGTTCTGATGCCCGTGGGCCCCACCACCTGCATCGTGAGCAGTCCCGGATGACCCCACACCTTTCCTCATGACTTGTACTCCATATGAGTCTAAAGAGGTGGCCCTGCATGTCTTGAATGATGGAATAACCTACTTGGACCGGACAAGGACCAACCAAATAAGCCCTCAGGATATTACTTACTATAAATAGGAGAGGTGAGTTCATTTCTCACCTCTCACTTGTCCAAAAACGTGGAAGAGAGATAAGAGAAGAGAGAAAGGAAGAGAAGGAAGGAGAAGAAAAAGGAAAAGAAGGGAGAAGCTCACCTTAACTCCTGGCTTCGCATCCCGCTGTCGGAATCTTGCCAGAGATAGGTGCTACACCCTCTACTACTCTCTCTTTCTTCATTTTGACCTAGTATAGTTGAGCAAGGAAGTGAACCATGACCCCGGCACCTCCCAGAGCTCGGGTGAGTGTCATTTCACTCCCCTCGTGTGATTGGCGAGCTCAACCCAAGTCGGGTGAGCTCCGTCAACACTTGTAACCAAATGACTAGCTAAGGTTTCCACCGTTCGGTTGTTGTATCTCCTAAATGGCTCGGCGGAATCAAAACTTCTTTGGATAAAAATGGAGGTGGGGAGATCCCCCATAAACTCTATGAAACAAATCCCAGCAATATGGCCTGAGCTAGAAAGCCCCAAATCCCTGGGCTCACTTCTGGGAACCCACTATAAACACCCACAGGAAACAGCCTGAGCAGGATCTGGTGCATATTGTCGATTGAGTCCAGGCTCTTAGGAAGCCACTGCCAAGGTCACCGGAAACAGGTCTGATATTTTCAGTGGATTTTAGCCCTGTCTTTTGTGCATATTTCCAGTGACCCTCCCAGAACTGTCAAGAATGACAGGCTTGTCCCCTTGGGGACAAACCTTGTGGTACCCCCTTCGGTGTTTCCGACATCTATTGACATTTGATTACCTTTGTAACTAGGACAGAGACGCGCACATGCAACGAGATCGAAAGTGAGTTGAACATTCGATGATATACTCAGAACCTCTTTTCTCCAAGTACAATCGAGGTGAGGGATGGTTGATTTTAGTTTATGGAGTGTTTCATGTTTTTATAACTACTCACATGTGCTAGAAATTATGAATGCTTTTTAATTGTAAAATGTATATGTAATCTTCATGACATGTTATATTCTTGAATTCTTATGATATGGATTTGAAAATTATGATATGTGATGTATGTTGGATTGTGAGGCGGGATCCGGTGTGTCCGAGGTGGTTCCCGTACCGTGATCGTCGTGTGGATGTTGCATTCATGCATTGATTATGTGCATTAGACTAGATATAGTTGCGGATTACACTTTGTGGCTGATGGTGTTCCGGTATTGTGTACTCCGGGACTATACTTGGAAATGGGTATGCTTTGTGGCCGAAGGTGATTCTTCTATTGCGTAGCCCATACTTAACTACTTTTATGCTAAATAAGTCATAGTCGTGCGTTATACTTTGTGGTCGATGGTGAATCCAGTATTGTGTACCCCAAGACTAAACTTGGAAATGGACACGCTTTGTGGCCGATGGTGATTCCGGTATCACGTAATCTTTACTAACTGTATCATTATGCAACATATGTATGATATTTATGATTAGATGACATTTTCTATGCTACGTCCCCTTGCCAACAGGGGGTAAGGTGTTGGATAACCCAAATGTGGTATGTTTAATGAACATTTTCGGAATTCCACTCCAATGGTACGATGTGATTGTTGTCAAAGGTAGAAAATAGTCCAACGTGGCTGATGGTGGTTCTGGTGTTGTGACTGCCTGGAGGGGTTATCAGGGGTCTGCTGGGTGACCGATGGTTGCATTATGGGATCGGCATACTCCTAATCATGACTAGGGTTTGTATTACTGGGTGATCGATGTGCGAGTTATGGGACCTGGGATACAACCTAATGTGTCGTAGTAACATTTACCAGACTTAGTTGTATGTTAGGTGGTTAATAACTAAATGGATTACATCACCCGCATCATGGACTATGTGTTTGTTTTTGTACTCATGGCATCATAAATTATTATATGTATGTGGTTGATTGTGCTTGATTGTGCATGAACCCCACCCTTCACTGAGCTAGTTGAAAACTCACCTCACATATAAGTTGTCTTTTTAGATAATGATATGGGTATGGTGGTGCCCTTGGGTTGTTACTCGACTCCCTCCAGACCCGAGTATGGAATAGGTAACTGGTGGATGCCAGATGCCAGATGCCGAGGAGCACAATCCGGATTGTGCCTGTGACACCTGTGCATACGTGGCACCTTGAGATGCTTGGTGCCTTCTGTTGATTATTTTGACACCGAACTGACTATTAGTATTCTTTTTGGGCTTATTATTTATAAGTCTTGGATAATTGTAAACAAATAACTTGGTTATGGATATATACTATCATTAAACATTCCCCATTTTGATTTATGATCTGCTATGTTACACTTTGATTTCTCTACAATTGTTCTGGTGGTTTGGTGTTATATGTTGTGAATGTTAAGGTACTATCAGAGATCCGGATATAGATGTAAGAAGGGTAAGCGTCTCACACCATGTTATTCCAATAATGGGGATTGGGGTGTGATAATTATAATCAAGAAAAATCATTTGGAAAACGATTTTGTATGGGATTTGAGTCCCAAATCTAAGAAAATTACCATTTTACCATCGTTTAAAGGTCCCGGATAGGAAAAGTTTCTTCATAAAAGTTGTAGGGGACGAGGGGAGACACAACGATATGTGGCATGATGCCAGAATCAGTTGGACGTGCCGCCATGCACGGGTAGCCAGAGGAGAGTGAGAAAAAAAAAGTTAGTGTTCAATTATGATCTATATTTTTATTTGAATTCTTTGTTGACAAGTTTCCATTATGATGAAGTAGTTAGTAGATATGTTTCTAACCTATTGGTTTAAGCTTCAAGCCTTACTGAATTCAATAATTAAATGAGGATTTTTTTTTTTTAAATTCGAGGATGAGCCCAAATTGAGATTGGTTATTAAAAAAAAAAAGAATTCAAATCTGGCAGCATACTTTAAATTGACCGTACGGGCTCATAAGGATGAATTTTTAGACGCAGTTTTTTGGTTGGATTCATTTTTTCGTGCTCTTTTAATTTGATATATATGACTATGTTTGGTGATCATGGGGACCCAGTTTGTGGAAAATTTACATATGTTGATACTTTTGACATATTCCATTAAACCATTGTTAAATCAATGAACTTGATCGAAACCTTGATGTATCAGGGCTTGTATATTAGCAATAAAATGTATTTGTGATCTGCTATAAGACAACAACCAACGGGAATCCAAAACAATGAAAGGAAAGTCAATTTGCAATTATCTTGTATATTGACTATGCTTGTATACTGTGTAATGACTCCAACCCACAAATTTTAAGCTTCCAAGTGTGGTTGCAAGTTGTTGTAGTGGAATAGATGGAACCCAACAAAGTGGTAAAATCCAAGGTTATTACAATGGGTCTGCAACTCAAAAGTTTTGTCTAATTTAAAAAAAAAAAAAAAAAAGGCAGGAAATTAGGTAATGCTCACTCAAAGGCGACATTATCAAAGATAAATGTAAGCGTACTATAAGTAGACCTTAACCTAGAAGTTGCTACTCACCCAAAGGTGGCAGTAATTTTCAAAAGTTGAATTGTTTCTACAGTCATTGCAGTTTTTGAGTGAATCAGTGCATTTCAGACCCCAAGGTTAGCAACGTAGTTGCGGTTGACGCTCTAGTTATGTTTAATGGTTAGCATTGTAATATTATTTTTAATTTTATTGATATTACATGCTTAGGATGTATACATACCTTAGTTGTCTGTTGAATCAATTTTCTTTCCTTGTGTTGAACCATTGAACTATATATATATATTTAAAAGTGGCTGAGGATATGGAGGTCTACATGTGCCTTAAGGACCTAATTTTTTGTAATAGGAAATCCAAACCAATATTTTGATATTATGCTTTTAAAGCAAAGAGTTTTTCCCTAAATCATACAAGAATGACTTTAGAATGCACCTTGACCAAGTGTGAAGAGCCTTTAAGTGGTTAGGACTATATTAAGAAAAATATGTCCTAGTGAATTTCTATAAAAATCACATTGACCTGACTTAAGGGTACTTTGGATAACCTTGAAGCAGGTATCAAGAGATGGTCCCTTCATGAAAATTGTAGGGAATCGAGTTACGAATCTAATGCAACTAGAATCAGGTCAATCTGGTATCGAACCAAAGAGTTACAACAAAAAATATTGATGAAAGGTCAGAATTACATAGCACTGTCAAACTGTTCTGGCCGAGCCGGTGGGCGGTCGACTGGCTGGAAGCCACGGTCATTTGGCACCTGTCCGATCTATGCGTTCGATCGACCGGTGCCAGTCTGACTGAGATACAACTGGCTCTAACGGCTAGTTTTTTATCCAACATTTCTATGGCGATCGACCAACTACTGAAAGGCGGTCGATCGGTGGACCCAAAATATAATCATTTGAGTGAGATTTCTTGCCTAAAATTTCCCCCTAATCTCACCATAAATACCACTAATGTTCTTAATTAATTAACAATTAATTTCAAGTTTTAGAGCAACTTTTGTGACCATTTGAAAATCAAAATTATTCCACACAGCTCTTGAGCCTTTGGTCATCATCTCATTACAAGTGAAGCTCATGTCTTTTCTCAAAGTCTTCCACCTTTCCATTGGTCAAGTCAAAGCTTAGTGAAGACATACATAAGGTGCAATCATTTCTTCATTATTGCGTTCATCATTGCACTACACAAGAGGTAAACACTCTTTATTTCACTTCTCCATTTTTCATTTTTACAGTAAGTCTGGACTGTACTTAGGTTTGTGTAAAATCCTCTTATCCTTAAAAGAGTTATAAGGTCCCTCTCTACCTCGAAAGAGATTGTAAGGTGTCTCTCTACCTGAAAAGTGGATTGTACAGTTACTTTTATCCTTAAAATATTTTATAAAGGTTTTCCTCCCTACCAACTATACTGAAAGTGAAGAGCTAGTAGAATACCTTACAAGTGGAACTTATAGGGAGTAGACTAGATTTGAATTGAGTCGAACCACCATAAAACCTTGTTGTTGTGTGATTGTTGCAATCTTTATTATTCCGCATATTTTTATTTACAATCACATTTGGGATCCAAAATTCAAAAATGTTTAAATTTCAATAGCATAACCTATTCACCCCTCTAGGTTATTTGACCTGACATGTTTAGTAATCATCCCCATCGATTTGGGGTTTCAATCGATCGGTTCAAGTCGAGTTTACCAATGCACTGGTTTGGGCTTTTTTGAAATTGGGCCGGTTGGCCCATTTTTATTCTGACTTAGCAATTTTGAAATACTTCTCCATGCGACTTGCATAAGACCGGAATTTTTTTTAATTTTTTTTGTAAAATGGAACGAAACTGGGAAGACGGAACTCCATTCTAATGTCGTTTTTTCAGTTTTTTTTTCCACTTTTATTCCAAAAAAATAGAAACGGACTATAAGTGCACCAAACAGAAGATTCCGTTTTTTTGTTTCAATAGAACGAAAAAACTCCAGAAACGCTTTTTTAGAACGATACCAAACGGAGCCTTCCTCTCATCTGAGCAGACAATCTGAGAGACTCAGACCCAAATTCGAATGTGTTAGTAGAGGGAGAAAAGAAGCAAAGAAAATTTCTTCGCTAATTACTTTTTCGCCTCCCCACTCCCCCTTCTTCTCTCTTCTTGTCTGCCGCAGCAATGTTGCCTAGTACGGGTTACAGTAACGGCTCCCTGGTTCCCGGTTCTTCAGAGAAGCGACATGGGCTGAGTCAAAGAGAACAACGGTTCCGTAGAGGTGGTCGAAGCTCGAGAGATACAAGAGGTGGAAATGGGTTTAGGGTTTCTGAGCAGGAGAAACCTCGTTGTACGGAGTTCGATATGGCCTATTTTCAGTCATACTCCCATGTAGGAATTCATGAAGAGATGATCAAGGTATTTATTTTGTGATTCTCATTTGAATCATTTTTTTTTTTCAGTTATGGGTACTGTAAATTAGGTTTCTCTGTGATCTTTTTTGGTTTTGATAGGGCCTGTTCACTTATATATTGTCGTTTTTCCTTTTAAAATTTACGTTCTTTAATGTGTTTGCTCCTTATAATCGGCGCTAAAGTTTGTAATTTCAATGGTTCTATTGTGATTCACAGTGATAGGTGCTGTTTATAATCTTTTCACTTTCTTTGGTTTAGTATCTTTGCAGTTTTCAGTGTTATGGTGTGTTTGTGAGGAAAAAGAAGAAGTGCTTCTTCTTTGTTTATCTTATGATATGGCTTGTTTTCAGCTTTTACATTCTTTGATAGTACATAAAACTAAAAGCGTTAACTGGATGACAATCCTTGGACGTTGATGGGATAGTAGGGTCGGTAGTAAATCTTGCTACCACTTTCTGTTTGTTTCATATGCTGTTTCTCTAAGGTACTTTTCTCATGATGATGCTCTTCACCTCCCTTCTGCATTTAATATGCTTTCAGTTTCTTGTGGAATTCTTGTTGTGCCATTTGATGGATGTTAGTTTCGGTAACACATTGTTGACTTGATTTCTAGATATCTGAAAATGTTTATAAATTTCAAAAATATGGTAAAATTATTAGTTTATTTAAGGTAAAGACTCCAAAGGATCCAAAAAGTGTGTTGTGGTTATAACCGGTCTTTCATTGAATATTATGCATTTTGTGTGCTTTGAATTGTTTGTGATGTGTTGCAACTCATTCTGATCCAAAAACATGCTTTGAAGCACATTTGCCAATTCGGATATTCTTCCCCCCTCATGTGTTTATTTTGATTCCCTATTATGATGTCTGTTTGCTTCTTTTTGATGTTCACTGATGTTTTTAGGATTAATGATATATTTTTTTCATCTTGTAATTTTAGATGTGGTTGCTTGTGTCTCTTTTGGCTTGTGGGTTTTGATTTCAGGGTCTTGTTTTACTGCCGCTTTATGATGAGCGTCACCTTGGTTAATGCTTGTTTAGAAATAGGGCATGACTTGGTTACAATTTCTTTATGTGGATTGTTAGGTTGATGTTTGACATGATTTCTCCGTGTATCAATGGGATGCGATACAGTAAAAAAGCTGATGTGATACCATTCATGTCTCTCTCTCAATCTTTTTCTTCTTCTTTTCCTTTTTCCTTGGCCTTCTCTAGATATATTTTTACAACCATAGGTGGATGACTGGTTGTATTTGACTTGTGGGGATTGTTAAACTGGGGTTATCTCAGGTGTATTGGAAACTGATCATGATGGCAAATTAGATGATGCGTTTCACCATGTTTAAGACTTGTTTAGAATCAGGGCATAACTTGGTTGCACTTTTTTTTTTTTTGGCTATCTCAATTGTTGGGAAATGTGACATGCTTTATTTATGCATCCTTGGGATGTAATGCTGCTTCCATTTTCCTCTCCCCATCAAACTTTTTTTCTTCCCCCTCTAGGCATGTCATTCATCCATGAACCATCAGTGGATGACTAAATGGTCTGCTTGCTTGTTTTGGACTGGTTGGATGGGTTTGAATAGAGCTATATCAAATATGTCAGCAACTATGACCCTTCAGTTTCGTGTTTGGTCCTACTGAAGGTGATTACATTCGAAGCCAAGAATAATAACACTGAAGCAGGAGTAATGGGTATTTGGTAGTCTAAAATCTGAGAAGCCAAGAAAGGTGGGTTTGCATCATCTAATCCTGCAGGAGTCAGTTTAATATCATTGTTAGCGATGCAGCATTCTACCTGAGTTCTGGAAAATTGGGGATCTGTTAAAACACTTTATGGCATCTAATTGAAACCAACTTATTTATTTATTTACATTTTTTTTTTGGGGGGGTGGAGGGGCACATAAAATAAGGATTTTTTCAACTGTGTAACTTTGGTGTCACAATGGGTATAGATTCTTTTAACAAATTGTAAGAAGTTTCAATGATGAATCTAGTGGTACTTTTATTCGTAAGGTTAGAATTAGGCTATTTACTCATTCTGGATGAGGATCTTAGAATTTTATTTTGCTTTTGCTAAATTTACTTAAATGATTTTACTTCTGAGTTTCTCATAAATTGTTATTAAGGGAGCATTCACGATAGGTCTGACTAGTGACTGAATATTTAAATTGAGGCTTTGTCATGGCAATGATTTTTAAGGTTATCAGCTTCAACGCTTATTCAAAATCATTTTTGCAAAACAGCTATATCATCAGTCAAACCTTGGAGCATTTTTTTTGACAAAAGCTTGGAATCATATATTGTTCTGTTTGTTAACCACTAGAAGTTGAAGCATAGTGTTGGTTAAAGTGCACATTTTTGACAACTTACTTCAATTAACTCAACATTCTCTTGTTCAGTTTTGCATCTCACCTCCTTAGGACTTCAGCTTGGTGCAGTGTCTTGTTAGAGTCTTCTGTGAATTAACACCAATAGGTGTATTGACAGCATCGGGCAAGAAAAGATTCTGGTCATTGGCAAAGAGACAAGCAAGAGGATGAAAGAATGTTTTGTTTCTGGAATGCTATGGACTTTGAACAATCTTTCAATCATCCTGGTAATGTAGATTGTAGACTAGGGTAGGGAGTCTCTCCAGGTCTCAACTGCAGGAACTTTTAATCAAAGAACAACCACACATTCACCAAGTAAGTCTAGAACAGAATACAAATCAGGCTGAGATCAGTCAATAAAGATCAGCCCTATCGATCTCTTATTTCAGAAATTCTGCAACTAAAAGGAAACCAGAGAACATAGACTTTAAATCACCAAAATCTGGGACTGAAACAAGGATAAATAATGACCAATATCGTGCACAAAAAATCAGAGGAGTTGATTGAATTTCTGGGCAGAATAACACAATCGGCCAGAACTGGAGAAAATTTCAGATCAGTCAAATCCCTGGTCTGATGATCCTCAAACTAGGATCGATCCTTCCTCTAACCTGGTCTAACAATCGACCAAAAGTTGAGCCTCATCAGGTGGCTAATTCCTTAGATCAGTGAGAGGTCAGTTGGGACTTGGGAGAAATCTGGGTTTCTAAAACCAGAATTAAAGAAGGATCAGATTACTTACCTGAGATGACTGAAGAAGAGCAGCAATAAAGAAAACTAGAAGATAATATGGATCCACTCGGACTTCTCGCCTCAGAGTGTCAACTGGATCAGACACCAGTCCCTAAACCTTGATCACACACAAGGGAGTCTCAACAAAGACCAGTGGCAGCAACAAACTTTTTTTAAATAATTCAAATCGTGGGCTACTAATGAGCCTTCTCTTTATTTATAATAGTGATGGGGTTACAAAATAGAAACTAAACTTAGTTCCCAAAAACGTAAATAGGAAACTAGTAAAATAGAAACTCTTCTAGTTACTAAAACTGAAAATAGAAACTAGGAAAATTAGAAGCTTACATAAAATAGCAACTACTTATTTTAGAAACTAAATAAGACTGAAATTTAGAAACTAATTAATGAAACTAGTGAACCCCATCACTGCCCAACTAAAAAGGAAACTAATGAAAAAAGGAAATTAACTAGTAATCCCGTACTCAATCTTAGAGCCCTCCTTTTAGATCTATAAAAGTGGTCTATTACACTCAAAACACATGGGATCAAAGGCCCAACATGTATGGAACCCAACCCTAGGCTTATTCAATAAAACAAACCTATTTTGGTAATTAATCTGCATCACCCCAGTGAAGAGTTCTGGTTGTCATTGATGTAAATTTAACTGCTATATATAATAACTTAATTAAGATCACAAATTGGACTTTCCTCTTTAGTTCCCAAATGGTTTCAGTAGTTGCTGATAGCCACTGAAGTTGCCACCTTCAATATTTCTGATGATTTTTCTCGAGGTTTTTCTATATATCCAATATCCATTGACTTCCATATTGATTCGAGTGTTCTTGCACAAGATTCTCAACTTCTCTTAATGCACCCTTTCGCCCCCCCCCCCCCCCGGGGACCTATTTTGATAGTAAATGACGAGGAACAGTTAACCTATGTAATAATGATGGAATCAAGGGATGGAAGAAGAAATAATGCAAAGGAGCACAATTTCTGGCATATGCCTGCAGAATTTCTTCACTGATTTAGAGGCACACGGTGACTTGTTTTTTGTCACAGGTTGCAGGGATTGATTATTAGTATACTCAACTTAACTAAGTCAACTGTGGTCGCTACACTTTGTTGTGTTTTTCCTTTCAATTCTATCTGAAAGTTTGATAATTGGTATATTGTGTTTGCCATTTTTTTGAGAAAATAAAAGTTACATAAAAAAGAATTTCTATTACCTATATCTTCAGATCCGTCAGTGTCGATTGCGTAATTGTAATAACTTTTTCCGTGGTTGGTTTGGTGTTCTCTTTATATTTTCCAGAGGAGTTGCTTTTGGGTTGGAATTTGATTGCTTGGATTTGATTAGATAATTCAGTTAGAACCTGAAAAGGGCACTACTAGTTAGTAGGAGGTGATAGTATTCACCCCCTTTCTATTCTTATAGAATGAAATCAGAGATCCAGTTACAAGCTCTCCCTCTCCTGGTATGTGGTTCATAATTATTCTGTGGACCTTATAGGTATATTTTATAACCCTGGATTTACCTAGAAGTCCTTCAATTTCCCTTCTTTTCCTCATCATTGTAGTTTCTTTATTATATTTTATGCTGGTGAGCCAGTCAATTTGATCAGCATTTCCCATTTTCTTTTTCTTCTTCTTAGTAGCATCAGCATCATCATTGCCATTATCATTATCCTTGTCACACCATATCCATGTGCTTCTAATCCTTTTAATCCCTTAAAGTGTTCATCTAGTTTACTAGGTTATTGACGGCTGAGAAGAGGTCCACCCATAGTAAGGTACCCTTCTGTAACATGACGTGACTGTTTGCAGTTCGTAAGTCCTGCAATATGTTACATGCGCGCACGCACACAAACACACATACAAAAAGTGTGAAGTTGCCTATGCATGTCTATGTAACCAGTTGGTTGCCCAGCCGAGTTGGTGCTCCTTGGTTGCCTTGGTGCCGTTTTGGCTACAAAACTGGCTAGGGAAAGATGAGAGAATTGTAGGTGCTATTTACTTTTCTGTTTTTTATTTTGATTTCTGTGTGCCATATAGTTGTGTTATACTGTATCGTGTTTTATGCTCTAAACTTGCAGTGATATGCTTCTGTTTTATTGCTTTCAGTTTGTTGTTTTGAGCTTGTGCTTTGTATCATTGATAATTCATATCCTGTTAGCTGAGGGTGGGGCAAAACCCAAAGCTCAAATTAAGGTATCAAGGAAGCGAGGGTTAATCTCTGTTATCCTATTGAAGAATCCAATATAATTTTTTAGTACATCGGCTTTTCTTTTAAATATTACAGTAATACAGGTCTTAATTTGATATAGAATGGGTCTAGAAGCAACTCAAGCAATATGGAACAAATTTGGCCTGTGGCAAAATTGTCTTGTGGCTTGAGTGGGGATTTTAACGACACTGGTTTGTGCCTTCTAATCATGAAGAACATTGTCCTCAGATGAAATTGTGAAGTATCCAAGAACAACAAATGAAAACTTGCTTCGTCTCTTCGATATAAAGCACATTTAAATATTTAATGCAAAAGTTCTGTTTTGTTCATCCAATTGAAATGGTGGGTTTTCTTTTTGAAGTCTGATTACAAAGGGGATTTGTGCTAATTTTTTTATTAAACCATACAGGATCGTGTGCGGACTGACACTTATAGGAATGCTATTTTTCAGCATCAAAGTTCTATTGCAGGCAAAGTAATGCTTCTTTCTTCTATCTTCTCCTTTTCTTGATTTGACTGTTTTTTGTTATTCCTACAATTTGTTGGCAGAGACATATAGGTGTTACTTGTAGATGGACATGGAGATATAGTGTTGGATATGTTGATCCCCTAAAATCCAGATCTAGGGACTTGGCTTGACACTAATTGATGGCAGGAGTTAAGAAATATCAATAAATTACTAAACAAGTCAGTTATAGAATTCTGTAAATTTAGGTCAGTAATTATATCATCTGCGAGAGAGCTAGCTTGCTCATCTGATCAAATCAAATGGTGGAGTATGGTATCCATGGGTATTTAAGTTAATACACTGGATGGAAAAGTGTAATTACAAAATACCCCTAGATGCTGTTTCCTGTTGAGGAATTGCTCAGGTAAGTCACCTGCTTATGATTAATGATAGTTTATAATTTGTACAATTTATAGCTTACAACTTCTCTATATATTTGTCTACCTCCAAATTGGCAAACCAAAACATCTGTAGTTCCCTCCTAAAACTGCAAGACCTCCTAAGATATTGGCAGAAGAATGCAGAAGCTGATCAAACCATTTTAGTTCTCCTGATCAGGATGGATGACCTCACTGTTGACCAGGAAAATTCAAATGTGCTCACATTGATATATGGCTCAAGCACTGGCTCTTTAAGGAAGAGATTCTTTATTTCCAAGTCTGGTGGTGTCTTAGTCTGAATTGTGTATCTCCTCAACATGAAGAAGAAGTTACAAGTTCCCACGACAAACACTTAGAAAAAGTTGTTTCTTTCTGATGTTGCAGTGGCCAAACTTCATCATGAGGTTGGAAATTCTGATGCCTTGGCCATTTTCTGTGAAGCTTTGACATAGTGAGCTAATCATGGAGCTAGTGCACCCATACTTGCAGCTTAGCTGATGGTTTATAATATATGTTCCATATAGCCTGATAGTAAAGTAACAATACAAATTTCTTCCATTTCTTTCTCAATAGTATTTACACAAATCAATTTGACATGCCAATTAAAGCAGGTTGATCAACCAACTAGCTTCATCCTCAAACGAGAGGAATTGGAGTATGTTCTCCTCTATTCTGAATGTAAAACACTATAGGTTATGGGCTCACCCGGCTGAAGGAGCACACATACATAGAGATTATTTGCACAGTACTTGATGACCTTACTTCAGAAACATCTTCACAAGAAATGCCTAGCTTTACAACATATTGTTGAATTGATTGCTTTCTAGAAGATAGGACCACCAGCATATGAAGCTAGAATATCTATCAATGGTCAAATTTTTTTATCTTTCTATCCATCGCTAACAACATAAACATTGCATCGCAGCCAACTATATTTACTTGGACCCATTTTCTGAAATTTAGGTTTTGCAGCCGTTATTATTTTGTCCTAATTCTTTCGCAGCTAGGCACCACATACCTTGCAATTTTTTTTCTGATGCAATACTTACTCTAAGCAGGGAAGAATGAAATATCATCTAAAAGAGCACCCGATAAAGGGTGTCCGGTTTCAACATTCGGTTCACTATTTGATTTTGATCCGGTTGTATCTGGTTTGGGCCCTATTTTAAAATATTTGGGTACATTTAACATCTTTACTGTGAATTTTTTTTTTTTGTAAGGGTCATAATTTCAGATACTCTACCCATCACCCTGAAAAGCTTGAATGGGTGAAGGGAAACTGCCTCCTAGACAAAATAGCTACTTCAGTTGAATTTTTTCCCCATTTTTCCCTGAAAGTTATATGTTTCAGTTGGATGTTTTTATTTTGGTGCAAAGACCCCCACAATAGGGGACTTCCCTAGTTACATTTTTAACTTGTTTTGGTAAAAAAATTGGAGGTTTACCAAAAAAACATTTGCATATTATGGACATCAAAGTGTGCCCATGTGTTGGGTTGTGTGCGGGTCCTCCTTTCTATGCCGCATTGGACGTCCAACGACTAGAGAGGATTTGAATCCTTGTGAGAAATGTGCTCTGTTGACAACGATAGAGGACAAGTGGTGATTGGCTACTCGTTTTAAATATGTTATTCAATTTTCAACGCACAACTCACTTCTATAGAATTATTTTCTTGCATCAAAGCCGGCATTGCCTCCTGGTCTCGAAGACTTGGGAAGACAGAAGGGAGCACTGAGCAATGGGGGTTGGGAAGAGAATGAAGATAGGTTGCAGGGAGCTTCAATGGTAGGATGAAGGGAGCGGGGGATATGAAACGATTCGCATGCTCAAAAAAGTCTTTCCAAAAGAAATTGTACGACCCGATTAGAAACAGAAACGATGTCGAAAGGTGTGCTCCGTGTCTTTGCTGAAGGGATGTTCACTTGTGTGTGATAACTGCCAGTAGGATTTTTTCCCTGTCAGATGTCCTCGAGCGTGTCAAATCTTTCTCGAATGGTGGCTGTAATGATGGGATCACAAAGGTTGCATTTGGTAGTCATTCAGCTCCAGAAATGATGTTTTGTGTCAAAAATAGAATTTTCAGTTTCTGTGTCAAAATGCTGTTCTAAAACAAAAAAATGGTGTTTGGTGAAGCTGTTTTAGGAACGATTAACCTAGTTCACTTTTTCTGTCCTTGGAACGAAACTGAAATGACGGAACAGGGTTTCGTCGTTCCATCATTTTGTGTTTCTAGTGTTTTTTTTCCCCTTTTTGTTTCAAAAAATCGAAAACACCAAGTTGACACCAAACGATTTATTCCGTTTTTTTGTTCCCATGGAACGGAAAAATGCCAGAAAAGTTTCTCTGGATGATTACCAAATGCAGCCTAAGTCACTTCGCGTCATCAAAAATCAAAATTTAGAGAAATTTTTTTGTTCTCAATGAGTTTGACTGATCAAATGTGTTATTTTTATTTGAGACTTTTTGTATTAGGTATAGCACAAAACCAAATTTCTAACAAATCTAAGATTACTTAAATCTGAGTTATTTAAAGCGCACGAATGCTATTAAAATTGCTTGAATGAAAATCATTTTATGAACATCATAACAAAAGATTATTTTGTCGGACTTTTGATGATGCAGATAAGACATTTAATGGGCTTATTTTATTGCAAATAAGCATTGGATTGGGTTATGTATATGTAGGGCCTTTGATCCCATGGGTTTTCTTTGTAATGGGCCACTTTAATGCGCCAAAAGTATGGGTAAAAAGTAAGAAAACGGTAGGGGTGTCAAAACCTAGCCCAAATCGATAAAATCGATCGAAAATGACCGATAAAATCTGAACCGAACCAAACCAAGCCAAACCAAACCAAACCGATCCTTATTGGGTTGGTTTTGGATTGAGATATGTTGAGACCGGCTGAAAACTGGTCCAAGCCGAACCGACCAATAACCAAACCGAATTAAACTGATAAAAGAATAAATGATTATGAGATTATAAATTGGTGAATTGACTATCCATTTTTTTACAATATTAGTGAGAATATTTTTTATTGTAAGGAGAATTGTCACAAATCATTGAACATTAGGTTATGAATAGAGAAATTGATTTGTAAGTTGTAATAATGCTTCAATTGATTTCCTTGTTCATTATACATAACTAGTTGGATAGTTAATGAATGATTGGATAATATGGTTCGTTTTGTGATTTCAATATTAGTTATCTTCTTAGTAATTTGTTCTCAATTGGTTTCGATATTAGTTATCTTTCCCTTGCAACGATAAACCATGATTTAATCATAAATTTAAAGTGTTTTTTTCGTCAAATCTTGTCGTTGTAAGTTATGAATGTAAGATTTCATTATGGTTCAAACCCAATAATAAACCGATCTAAATCGATATTAACCCGATATTGAAAAATCGAAATAAACCGAAATAAATCGAAACCAAAATGGACCAATATCGAAACTGATCGAAAATTGAAGTTCCTTAATGGATTGGTTTTGGTCTCCCTCATTCCTAGATGAAAACCGATTCAACCCGACCGAAACTGAATCAAACCAACCGATTGACACTCCTAGAAAACGGGATTTAATTCATTAGTTTAGTTAGAGTCCTGTTTTGAGTCTATTTCCTTTGCTATTTCAGTTTCCTAGTCCTTTATGTTTTCAAATTAGTTAAGGATTGGGTTAGGCCTTTCCTTTTTAGTGTTTGAGTCAGTTTTGAGTCTTTTATAAAGGTTGTAAGGGGCTGCAACATTGAACGCGAATTTATTAATGATAAAAAACAAAAGATGACTTATACTATTGTGCTGTGGGATGCAGTTGGGTGAGATTCCCTAGGTGAGATGCCTAAACCTGAGGGATGAGATGCCCATTCACTAGTTCTTCTTCCCCCTTCTCAACCCTCCATCGAAATCTCCTTCTTTTCTTATATTCCTTTTATTTATTTGTTGTGACAGAGTGTTTAAGAGCTAGAACCAAGCCTTTGGAGGACATCTTCTCTATTCAACTAGAATTTCAGATCCTGCCTGGGATTAGAACCACTCTAGTTCTACATTATTGGTTTTTAGCAATGTTTTACCATGGGAAGATTTATGAAATTTTCAGAATTGAAAAAAACCCTAGCATTTGAAAGTTGAAAATCGCCACTACAACAAAAAATCCAGTTTTTGTTCTTGGATTGGGGGTTGACCTTTTATCCTTTTGGAATTTGATTTTTAAACTAATATATTGGATTCAAATAGGGGTATTTGCTTATTTATGAGTAATATCTAAAGTAAATGAAATAACAAATAAGTGCCAAAATAGAAGGGGACATGCATTGCACTAAGGGGACAATTGCCTAGGCCCCAGGCAAACCGTTTGGATGCCAAGGCATTGCCTGACTACTATAAAAGAAACGCTAAGAAGCTGTTACCCTTGTTATTGCATAGCATTGTTGAACTACTTGTAAGTCATATGCATGGATTAGTTTGTACCTTGTACTGTAGGAACATTACCATGTTGTACAGCCATGGGTATGATCATCGAAGCCTGATATGGTCCCTTGTGCTCTCTCTTAAAACTGTGGGATGTTTACATCATGTGTCTTCTGGAAGCATAGAATTTGTAAATGTCCTTTCTTATTTCAAATTTTATTTAAGTTTCCTTGAGGTATGAAGGGACCGATGCAAATAGGCTTCATAAAACTGTATGTATTTTGTTTAGTTCATTTATTTGTGCACCTGTATTTGCAGGTTGTAGTGGATGTTGGTTGTGGCACAGGCATTCTATCAATATTTTGTGCGCTTGCTGGTGCAAAACGGGTAATTAATTTGGTTTTGGAGTTTTAGTTTAGTTCTATAAAACCCTTGGCTTACAAACTGTATTACTTTCAGAAAATATGGAAAATATAAACCTCAAATGACTGTAGCTATATTGTACAAATGCAAGAAATAATCATTTGATCCTTTTGCGAAACCTTTTTATACCCAGCCTAATCATTGAGTAGAATATTGTAATTAGAAATGTCATGATGCGTTTGACAAAAAATAGTTGTCATGTTTGTATTCACTCTAAATTAGTTGATTCACCGTTTAAATTTCGTTGGGTACCTGAATGTGAAATTCTATATCCCAAATTAAGGATTAGTTCTCTCTCTATCCATTATTATTGTTATTCCTTTGAATCAGGAACAGCAAGATCGTAACTTTCTCAAAACAGTAAGGATGTACTTACAATTAAGGCCATGTCCTAATCCCCTAGAAAAACCTAGCCAAAGCTATAAGTAGCATATTCAGCTGAGGTAACAAGTAATGGTAGATACATTTACCTATCAGAAAAAAAGTAAGGTAATAACATCAATTGAAAAACAAATTCAGTTGGAAGCACTACTGTTCCTATTTCCCGAGCAAATTCTTTACAAGCAACAATATCATTCTAAAAGAAAATCCCCACAGAGCCCAGTTAACTATTAGCAATAGAGTTTGGCTTGGCCGGCTGATGGTTTTTAATTCTCTTTACAAGCCAAAGCTCCATTAATTAGATACCTGACCTGTATCAGCACACTTCCCGAGGGAGAATTTTAGGATTTTATTTAAACCTCTTTATTCCTTTGCTTCCATAAACACCAGAGCACAAAATATGGTTATAGATTCCACTGGAAATCTTCTTTCTTACCATATCCATACTCTTATGCCACTGAAATAAGTAATGAATCAACATCTGTTGGCCAAGCATATAAATGCAGATAAGTCACTTAATGGGCTTATTTTATTGCAAATAAGCCTTAGGTTGGGTTATATATTTGTTGGGCCTTTGATCCCATGGGTTTTATTTGTAATGGACTACTTTGATGGGCCTAAAATATGGGTAGAAAGTAGGAAAACGGGATTTAATTCATTAGTTTAGTTTAGTCTTGTTTTGAGTCTATATTCTTTGTTATTTCAGTTTCCTGGTCAGTTTAGTTTTCTCAATTAGCTAAGGATTGGGTTAGGCCTTTCGTTTTAGTGTTTGAGCCAGTTTTGAGTCTTCTATATAAGTTTGTAAGGGGCTACAACATTGAACACGAATTTGATTGAATGAAAAAAAAAAAGCTTTGTGCTGGAAAACTGTGAGATGCAATACTGTGAGAGACAACTTGGGTGAGATGCCCTGGGGAAGAGTGAGACACTTGACCCAACCTATTCCCCTACCCGCATTCTTCCCTTTATTCTCAATTTTTTGTTATATTCATTCTATCGGTCCCTGAATTTGATTTTTATTGAATTTACAAAAAATCCTACCTAGGATTGGATCATTTGTGACCCAATCTTACGTTATTTCATATCAGAGCCTAGCCAGAACAAAGATGGAGCCACGTGAATTTCGTGAGAAAATTTCTTTGTACATGTTCCTTGATCGGGTAAAGGAATTGAACATCTACTTTGACTCCAACCTGACAGAGCCACGACGACTTCAATATGCTTTCTCCCAAATGAGTGATTACGCTCGAATCAAATGGAGAATCTGTGAAAGGCAACCATAAGCTCAAGGTTGTAAGCCTAGAACTTGGGAAGAGATGGAGTATGAGTTGGCGGGCATATACCTATCTAAACTTGAACAAAGTATGTACTTCCCTCCAATTACATGCCACCCACAAGTGACAAGAGCATGAAGGAATTATTAGACCACGTGATCACTATGTTGCAATAAATTGAAAAGAAGCAACATGAGAGGACACTTCCAACCAATGAACTAGAGTCAAAAGTTGAGGTTAGTGTTGAAAAAATTAAAAAGAAGCTAGAATTTTGTTGCTTTTGCTTCAGTATCTCCATTCCTTCACTCATTGAATCTTAAAGAGTAGAGAATATTACCTCTTCATTTACATTTGGAGTTACTTTTCTTCTCAAGAACCATTTTAAATAAAAAAAATCTTCTCAAACCCATTTTTTATGGAAATATCATCAACAATTGTTGGTTTACATTGGTTTATATATATATATATATATCACTGATCTATGAATTCAAGGAGGGAAATATATTTTTCAATTTTTTTTTTTTTTTTTTTTTTTTTTTTTAAATGAATGATGTATACTGACCATAGTTTTTAAGGCAGTAAGGCGACGGAGGCGTTTGAGGGTCTTTCGAAGCGCCTTAGCGATAAGATGGGCATAAAGCGTTGCCTTATTGACTAAAACGTTCTTATGTAATTTTTTTTATAAAACCAATCTATTTGGCTCAAATCCTAGTTGAATCCCATAACTCATATGTTAAATAAATATTAAAGGTTCATATTCATACCAATGTAAGATATTCATCAAGAAAACAAATCAATAAAGTGAATAAACTAAGTTCATCTTCATCAATCATCAATCATCAATCATCATAACATATTAACATATAATATAAATACATAATTATG
>NC_056557.1:30004495-30023591 GCF_013358625.1 Macadamia integrifolia | reverse complement strand
TTATATATATATATATATATATATATATTGGGGGTGAATGGAATGCTAAATTGAAGAAACGAGAAAAAAAAATGGCCACAGGTTCGAGTTGGGAAACCATAGTTTTTAAGGCGGTAAGGCGACGGAGGTGTTTGAGGGTCTTTCGGAGCGCCTTAGCGATAAGGTGGGCATAAAGTGTCGCCTTATTGACTAAAGGTTCATATGTAATTTTTTTATAAAACCAATCTATTTGGCTCAAATCCTAGTTGAATCCTATTACTCATATGTTAAATAAATATTAAAAGTTTATATTCAAACCAATGTAAGATATTCATCAAAAAAACAAATCAATAAAGTGAATAAACTAAGTTCATCTTCTTCAATCATCAATCATCATAACATATTAACATATAATATAAATACATAATTATGAAGCAAAATTATAAAAATAAAGAAAAGAAGACATAAAAAATACAAGTATTTATTATACTTGCCTCTATGATGCCAAAATGAGTGCCTAAGCCCTAAGATCATCCACTCTATTTCTACTCCTGTCAATGAAGAATGAAGCTCACCGCTACCGGAGCAAACTCACCGCTGCCGGAGCAAAATGGTCGCCTAGATAAGTGGTTCTTCCTTGTTTCTTGATTCCTTCTCAAAGTCCTTTCTTAAAACCCTTGACAAAATCCAAACCCTGTTTGTGAATCGTGTTTTTGTTTTATTTGTTTTGGTTATTTTTGGTGGAGTAAAGTTGATCCCATACATCTCAAGTGTTAATAAAATCATACACCTACCAATAAAAAATCTATATTTGGAATCTTCATCAAGTAATTTTAAAATGTGTTTAAAAAAATAAAAAAAAAACCCATAAGGCGCCACTTCACGTAAGGCGGAGCACTGCCTTACCATCTCTAGACCGCATCAGCGCCAAGGCGCTAGTAAGGCGTCGCTTTAGCAGCGCCTTAAAAACTATGATACTGACCTTATGTTGTTATATAGCTTATCTTATGTCATTTCAAATTTTCAATGTATGTTAATGTGACTCATTAGTCATCATTGTTAATTGTTAATCAATTAAGTAATTATTTATGATGTCTTTGAAATTCTTATGATTATGGTGTGTCATGTGTTGATTGTGGAATAGAGCATACTAGCCTAGGGTTTGAAGAGTCGGAGACTACTTACATAGGGTACGAAGTTAAAGTACCATTTTAAGTTTGATTTAAAAAAAAACTGATGTTTCCATTGTGTTTAGAAGAAGTCCTAAAATAGGGCAAATGCCTAGTTATGGCCACTGAGACCAACTACTGAGTCGACCACGAAAAAATACATGATCTTGGCGTGATCTTGCCAGATCTCTCTTTTTTGGATTAGCGAGATGGGGGGCGAGAGCGAGATCTTAAACCTTGGTATACTACCAATCTAGGGTCCAAAGCCAAACTATCCTTCTGGTGTTTTTTTTAATAATCTTAGGGTTCCACTATGTTTAAAGGGACTAAAATAGTGTTTCCTAGAAGTTTCGGGAACTAATTTGACCATTTGGATGTTGAAACCGTCTATCAAAGCGAGAGGTTTCACCAAAATTTGGCGGTATCGTGAAATATTTTGGGGCTCAAAACCTTGATCCTTGCTACCATTGGAGGGACATTTATCTTTTAAAGACTACTAATTTTCACAACTTTTCTTCCCTCCTTGTCTGTCTGCTTTCTTGAATCCATATATGCTTATGGCTTTTATGTCAGAAGTCAAGCTCCCCACCACCACCCTGGAAAAAAAAAATGTTGGTTTCTCCTCCTGATAAGAAGTCTATTAGAATGTAGATGTTTTATGGCGAAAACACTTGGGAAAACAGAATTAATTTGTTATTTTATTCAATATTTTTTCATTTTCCAAGTGAGATTATATTCTTCTTGATTGGTCATTTTCATTCATTGTTGGGACCTTTATGTGTTGGAAATTACATCTATTGATGATTTTATTGAAAGGATAACAAAACCATGTTGTTTGTGAATCTAAAGTCTTAAACATGTGGGGATGATGTGGAGCGTCTCTGATGTTTCCTCAGACCATCCAGAGGAATTGGATGCCTAGTTGATGCAGTTGGGCGTGGGATGATTTGAGAATAATTTTGTGCTTTGATTTGTTTCCTTTATTGTTAGTGTAGAGTGTGGTCAAGTTAGTAGGGAGATTCAATTTCAGATTTCAGTTGCTAATTTAGGTTAGTTTCTATTTTAAATTAGATTCTATTAATTGATGTTATTTTCCTAAGTAGTCATGTAAGACAATGGAGATTTCAGTTTTGAGATTTTGGAATTGAATAGTTGTTTTGGTTTGAAACCATGGTTGCTGTGAGAGACGGTTATCTCCCTAACCCCCTCTGAAATCCCTCTTCTTTTCCCTTTCTTATCTTCTTCTCTCTAATCCTTTTCCCTATTTCCCTGCTATATATTTCCCTTACTTGGGAATATTCTGTTCTGGGTGATACAACCAGGTTCAGGACAAGGTTTCACTGAATCGTCAGCCAGAGTCAATTAGCCTAGAAGCCTTGGTTGTAGGTTCCTTTTCCTTTGGAGAAATAACCCCCAAAGTCCCAGCTCCAAAGCCTTCCCTGAGATTGAAGTCCAGCTTCAGGCCTGAATTAAAGGTTACCGCCAGGCCAAGTTGCAGATCCTTTGGTTGGTTCTCTCCCTCGCTATTTGAAGCCGATCTCAACTGAGTTAGGTAGGGACTGCTGAGGCGGCCTTTTACTTGGAATTTCAAGTTCAGCCGATGAGATTTGGTGAAGTTCTCTCCTTCGAGGTTTACTGGTCTACCGCCTTGGCCCTGGTTTCTATCGGAAAGAAGGCAGGTTATTATATTGCTTGCTTTAGAGAATTGAATTTGTGGTTATTACAATAAAGCCCCCCTGTCCTGAAAAGTGTGCACTATTATTTCCTCCCTTTGGCAATTACAGAATACCCCCTCTTCTAATTTCCTATCTTAGTTGTCCCTGTCACTTGTAATGCTATCCGTAATGCACATGATTGTTACTGAAATTACAAGAATGCCACTCAACTATTGAATTGAGATATTTGTCATTATTGTGGGCCCTAGCGATCAGATTCCAGCTTTTGGAACCCGGTTCCGCATCACTAATTCAAATGACAGGGAAATTTTAATATCTGGAAGATGCTCATTGGTACCTCTCTGGTGTTCGTGGTTTTCCTGCCTCTCTTCACGTCTTTCCTAATGTAGAACTAGGATTGAATGATCAATCTAAGACCAAGGCTGCAGGATTCTATATCAGAGAACACAACACCAATATAATAACAGATCAGAATAAGGGAATAAATCAGGTCTGAGAATAAAGGCCATTGATATCAGATTTTATTATGAGATCAGAATAGACTCGGGGACCTTTTGATAACGTTTCTGCTATTTCTGTGTCTAGAAATGGCGGAAACAATTTTTTCCGTTTCTGTGCTAAGAAACAGTTTTTGGATTTGAAAAATGAATTTGATAAAACTGTCTCTTGAAACGTTTCAAGCAGACATTGGTGTTTGATAACACTTTTAAATAACACCTGTTTCTGGAAACAGATTCTAATGCTACTTTCATTAATTACAAAATTGACATTAACAATTTGACAAAACTTTCAATAGGAGGCTTAACCCAATATGAAATCATAAAGAACGCTATTTCAGAAATCTCAATTTTTCACTCCATGCAATAATTGTTAGAGATGAACCTAAATATGTAATTTAACTAATAAAGTTATCCAGAACATTATATGGTTATTACAATCCAGTTGTCAAAAGTCTAAAAAAAAATGTTGCAAACAACATGCCCATCAGGGGTACTAGTTTCCACTTTTGTTTAAGTTTGCTTATTAACAGGGTCCAGGAAATCTCTAAATATCATAGTCTTCTCCTCTAAGTCTTGAATCTCTTCTTTTAACATTCTTTCTTTTCCTCGTCGCCTTGGATTGCACTTTGTAAATATCCCTGGACAAAATCAAAGGAAGGTGAAGGTGAAGAAGCTTCAGATTTTCAAGGTTCCCGCATAATCCCTATTCACTTTAGGCCTACCTCTGGATCTTGTAACTCCTTCAATCGTTATCATGTCACTCTTCCTAACTGGGGCATGCTTAGGTCTCCTTTGAAAATGTCCATACCACCCCAAATGACTTTCTCGGAGTTTATTAATATTCGGGGCCACTCCCAGATCAGCTATAATCCGTTCATTCCTTAGTTTAGCCTTTCTAGTTTTGCCGCACATCCATCTTAACATTCTTATCGTGCTACTCATAATATCTCTATATGACACTTCTTTACTACCTAACACTCTGATCCATAGATCATATCTGGACAAAAAGAGTCCTATAGAACTTCCCTTTAAGCTTTAAAGGAATACGTCGTTCACATAGCACTTCGGTCGCACCTCTTCACTTTATTCATCCCACTTTAATTCTATGAGAAACATCATCCTCTGTCAGCTTCTTTATTTATGTCGTTCACAATACATAAATTATTCGGCCAGAGCGGCTCTCGATTATAGTTGACCCCAGATATCTAAAAAAGTCACTTTGCTGTATCTCTTTCCGCAATTTTCACCGTATCATCATCCCTCTGGTGTGTTAAAGTTACACATCGTATACTCTGTCTTCGATCTACTAATCTTAAAGTCTCTTGATTCCAAGGTTGATCTCTACAAGTCCAACTTAGTGTTAATGCCTACATTTGTCTCATCCACCAAAACAATATCATCGGTGAAGAGCATGCACCATGGGACCTCGTGTTGCATGCTCTTAGATAACTCATCCATGAGAAGTGCAAATAAATAAGGGTTTAAGGCTGATCCCTGATGTAACCCAATCATAATTGGGAAATTCTTTGCCTTGATCCCACAGATCTTACAGTTGTCACCACTTTCTCATACATATGTTTAATTACATCCACCTATTTACTCGACACCCCTCTTTGCACAAGAACATGTCGGATTAAGTCTCTAGGAACCTTGTCATTGGCTTTCTCTAGGTCAATGAAGACGACATGGAGATCAACGACACATTAAATATGTTTGAACATCATAGAAAAGAGAAGTAATCTGATCCATGCTATCAATTCAATTTTCAGATCTGAAAACAGAGTAAAAGTCACTATAGGACAAAACTTGGGAGATTTTAAATAACTCACAACCAGGTGGTCCAATTGGGCTGAAACTTGATCCTGGTCGCCGGGGGGGTGTGAAGGTTCGACCAAAAGAGTTGTCAAAACTGATAGCTGGTTTGGTCTGGGCAGGGCTGGGTTGTGGAACAAGAAAGGGAAAAACTCGGACTGAAAATTAGAAAGTAATGCTAGAATAACAGTTTGGATTACCTGGGTAGATCTGATGATGTATTGGAGTTCCTTGAATGCTTGAATAACAGTAGAGAGAAGATAAAATAAAAGATAGGACATCTCGGGCTTCACACCACAGACAGTCACTGGATCAAACACCGGCCCACCTTGATTAGACACAAGACCAATTCTCAGTAAAGAAAGCAACAGCAGTAGCCATTAATTGAGTTGATTGAAATCATCGGCTCTATGGAGCCTTTGCATTTGTATTTATAAAGATAATTGGGAGGGGAGACAGCTTAGCAATTGGAAGATTTCAAAATAGGAAACTTCTCAATCGATTGTTCTAGTACATAAGTTTCCAGAAACACAAATTATAAACAAACTATAACTTGTCTCCTAAGAATAAAACAAAGACTAACAACCTAAATTGAACCCAACTGGTTCACTAATGAACTGAACCACTAAACCAAATAAATAAATAAAAGCCCAAATTGTGGGCTAAAGCAGGCCTATTCTTCCTCCTTGAATATGTCTTCAATTCTGTACTACTTCCATAGGTACCAAGGTTGAGGACAACCTAACGTCACTCTCTTTTCCTCTTTGACATAATTTTCTTTATTTCTGTTGTACCAAAATTGCCCTTCCCTTTATCTCTTTTTCACTAATATCCTTATTTTTAGTTTGCTTCCAAGTTTGCTCCTAATTAATAAATAGTAATCCCTCTGCGTACAATTTTTCTTTCTCATTTCAAGTCACCTTTGGCTTTAACTTGTGCTCACAATTGGATTTCAACTAAATTACGGCCATTCCATTCCCTTTTCAACTTTGAGATATTTGCACTTATGCTATTCCTTCTATTTTCTCTACCAAAGGCCCCTGGAACATTATTGTAAATTCCTTTAATATTAACAATTTTCTTCCTTAGGTGAGCTTATAAGTTTGGTCAGAATTTACAGAATTTCCATTGGTTGTATGTTTGCAATTTTCTTCCTTTGGTGGGACCATAGCACCCAAATTAGGGTCTTGAACCCTACATCACATCAATTAAGGGTTGCAATTTTTCGAAGATGGGTACTTGCATGGAGTGATGTTGTTGTTGCACATTGTTTATTGGTTGCTGGGTCTTTGCTAGCACAACCACTATTCTGTTGTTGTCATTATTGGAAATTGTTTGCTGAGATTTGTTTAAATATATCCCAACTCCTATCTGATATTTTATTTGCTACCGTGAGGGGAAGATTGGAGATTATTTTATTGGGATCTTATTTGTGGCTGCTTTTGATTATGAGATTTATAGTGATGCTCAATATCCTTTATGATGCTGATTATTGTTGTCATATACTTGGTGAAATATTCTTATTGAATCCTTTGCATTATTTGTTCATGTGCAATGCTACATGTAAGGCGGAGATGAAGATTGCCATTTTTATTTGCTCAAGCCATCAGTTGAAGGTTGTTTGTTCGTATCATCTGCTAATCAATATTTATTTGTTCATCTGATCATGTCTTCAGCAACAATTTTATCTTTGATGATGGTATTTAACAACAATGCAATTTATCCGGTCTACAACAACAACCTTATGCTGCAATTTTGTCTGAGACCTCTATTTGGGGGCTCAGGAATGAGTCTGATCTTTCCTAATCAGATCTCTAATCATGTGATCTTTGCCAATCACATCATTGTTACCTTGTTGTTTGGAGTGCCTTCCTTGCGAAGGGCTTATGATGTAGCTGTTGGACATGTGCTTTTATCTGTCTTCTTTGGGTATTTACTAGTTACTAACTACCTTCTTTGAGGTCTTATGATGATGCTGTTGCTGTTGTGATATTTTGGATTGCGGATTGGTGTTCTCCGGTTATTTTGTTCGTTGCCAGTGGTTGTGCTAGGTTTATTCGACACAATATTTTTTTAGAGAAAATTACTTGATTACCCACTTTTGGGTTTCTCTTTACAAAATTACCCATTCTTTGTTTCAGATAACAAAAATAAGCAAAATTAGGTTTGGGTTTACAAAACTACCCAAAACAGTACCATCCTCACCATTTTATATCTTCTTGGCTTTTTTACCTTCTTCATCCCTAGCTCTGCCCCAACACTACCACAAATAATAATAAAAACATAACTTCCAGCAACCCAAGTAGCTCCAGTCTTGGAACACCGCCCCAACCAACACCATGTCAGGTGTCCTTCCCTTGCAACCCCTTCCACCTCTACCCCTGCTATAACCCAAGCCATTTTGTAACCCAACCACCATGACTCCTTCTCAGCCCATCCATGATCTGCAAATTTTCTGCTCCCAACGATGGGTTGAGAGTTTCAATGTGTATCTGTGGAGGTGATACATCGTGGTGATGCGATAGGGTTGGGTTAAAACACCGTTGCATAGCCAGACAGTGAAAGGGGGAAAAATTGTTCTCCTATCACTTTTGAGTATGCGAAAGCATCAAATGGACATTCATCTTGCAAGGAAGACATAAAAACTAGTAACGACCAAATTCGAGTTTGAAATTAAGGTAGAAGTAGAGAAAAATCTACCGATCAGATTCTGCAGCGAGGGAGCGGTAAGCAATATCAATCTTTGAAGCGACTTCTCTTCAAATGGGGTGGATGAAGGCCTCGTCAATATCATTGTGAGTGTGTGAGTCAAGGAAGCCAGGGATACGGAGACGGGCGGAGGAGAAATCTCTTCTTTCCAGAGCGATATCGGCACTGAACAAATGCGAGTGAAGCCTTTTCAAGTTCTGATCCACTTCCTCCCTCCAGCAAAGCTCCTCTGCTGGATTGACCATTTGATGGGGACATCAAGACATACAACAGAAGAAAGAAGAAGATCCAACCTTCTTTGTGGTTGGAGGATTAGAAGTAGGAAGAAGAAGAAGAAGAAAGGAAGGCTCGATCCAGCCTTTCCAGTGCTGGATCGAGTCCTCTCCTTTCAAATTTTGCCAAGATTGTGTGGCCCCCACCAAATCTGATAGTTTAATAGTTTTATTTCCTAGGATTTTGTTTATTTGAGTCTTTAAGTTAATTAGGAAACTAAGTAATTATCCTATTGATTTCTTTTTAGAAAGTTTCTTTGTTTATAAAATAGCATTCCTAGAATAATATTTTCTTTTTAGTAATTAGTCTCTTATTTATGTAAGACCATTGGCCAAGGTTCTAATTCCATGAATGAAGAATATTCAAAGAAAAAGAACTCCCCAACCCCCCCCACGATTTCTCTCTCTGCCCTCTCCCTTTTCTCACCTCTCTCTCGCCCCTCTTCTCTTTCTCGCTGTTCTCTCATCTCACCTCTCCCTTTTCACTCTCTGTCCCTCTCGGTACTGCTATACTGCTATACTGCTGCAGCCCTTAGTAACAACAGATTGAAGGCCATCTCAGTTGTATAAGCTCCATCGGACTGCTGCTGGACACTTCATCATCAAGCTGGAATTTTTTTCTTCATCAAATGAGGTGGAATGCACCTCTGTTTTGGAAGACTTCGGCTTCTTCTTTTCTCCTTAGACTTCAGACAACAAGGAAGTAAGTAAAGAACACCCCCTGTTCTACATTCATTGGCCTCCCATTACGTCCATTAGTCCCCAATGAAATTTGAACATCTACCTTTTTTTTTTTTTTTTTTTAAGGCAGTACTTACTGTTTTCCCTAAAGAAACTTCTGCTGTTTTACCTTTCATTAGTTGGTTGATTTTGGGCATTGTTTGGTTTACTTAGTTTGCTTAATGTCTTGATAGACTCGTGCTAAACTTAACACATAGTTGCTTGCATGTTCCCTACCCCATATTCCCACCTGAAGCTTGAGTGAGTTTATGTGCTTTTATGCTTAGACGATTATTGTTCATTGCTACATTATTCATTAATCTCACTTTACTTGCATGTCAATTTTGTTTGCTGAGCTTCCCTTACCCTGTCCAACCCAAGCCCATTGAGTCTACCCTACTTGGCTAGTTAACCTTGTAGGAAACCTAGTCACCTAGGAACCCCCTACATCACCCTTTCTTTGCAAGGGACGAAAATGGTGTTTTACTCAAAATATACGAGTCATCTCCAGCAGCTTCTTCACGATTGTTTCACAGCTATGGAGCTACCATTATTTCCGGCGAGAAAATGAAGGAAAGTTGACAGAGAAGTGGAGAGCAGGAAGAAACAAAGTGGGTGTAGTCTGGTCGGGAAAGCCACCATTGAGGTGGCGCGACGTTGCCGGCCGTGGTGACTTTCGTTTTCTTCTTCGTGAAGAGGAAGATGCCGTTGTGAAGTAATGAAAGAGGAAATGAAGAAAGAAGGGCAAAAATGTCAAAAATGGAGCGCAGGCGGGGGTGCGGCACTGTTTTGGGTATTTTTGTAATACCGAAACTCAATTTGGATAGTTCTGTTAACATAAACCCTGGGTGGGTAATTTTGTAAGTTAAAACCCAATTTTGGGTAATCAAGTAATTTTCCCTTTTTCTATCTAATGATATTGCTGATGATTGGTGTGCCAGAGTTGACATTGCTGCCTAAATGAAGTTCTTTCTATGCTCATGGTGTCTATGAATGCTACAAATTTTCAAGATTGGTGTTGCTTTTAATATATGTTTTTGTTGTTCCAAGTTGGAGCCCTTAATATGTATACTTTAGCTTGAGGGGGAGTGTTAAGATAAGTGTACCACAATAGGGGGGTGTCCCTATCATGGCTACATGGTGGGTTTTTATTTCTTTGGTTTATTTCCTGCATAGTTCGATTAGATTAGATCTCTTCTTTCCTAATTAGAGGAGGTTTCTATTTTTTTGGTTTCTTGGTTGACAAGGAGTTACTTTCCTTAATTTTTGTAATCTATTGATTGATAAGTGTGGTAGGGAGGGGAGACTACTACATACGTCTTGGCTGTCTCACCCTCTTCTTCTCTGTCAATCTGTTTCTCTTTTCTCTCTTCGCTCTTCTCTCCTCTCCTCTCGCCAGTTATTGGTCACAGACCCTGGTTTGCCACAATGTTGTATCTTTACAATGTATCACTACAAAACTATTACCTCTTTCTTTTAATAAAATTGTAACTTATCAATAATAAAAATGACCTTTTCTTGGTTGGTATTCTTGTGCTGTTTAATTCACATTTTGTTCGTAAAACTGCTAGGTTTATGCAGTGGATGCAAGTGAGATTGCAGTTCAGGTACTCTCTCTCTCTCTCTCCATGTGAGTGCAAGCAGTGGGCACATTGGTAGGTGGGGCTTTGTTTGTCTTTTTTTTGGGGGGGGGGAAGGAGAGGAACATATATTTTGGTTAATTAATCATAGGATTTATATTTGCATTGACAAATTGTTTGTTTGAATGTCTAAGCAGGCAAATGAAGTTGTGAAAGCGAATAACTTGTCTGACAAGATTATTGTTTTACTAGGACGTGTTGAGGTAAACTGGCTGAAGTAATCCAAAATTTTATTTCTTGTTCTCTCTGTGCTTGTCTGGTTTCTCTCATTCTGACTACTTTTTCTGCTGTAACTGTCTCCTCTTCAGTCTAGGTATATTCCACACCTTATTGAATATTGATCCCCTCCCACCACATGCCACTACCCAACACCCCACCCCCACCCCCCAACCAAAAAAAACAAAAGGGGGGGGGGGGGGGGGGAGAACTTACAGAGTAACAGTAGAGTCACCACTTGACTTAAGTTGCATAATTTGGGCTGTTATTTATATATGATAAAAGAGCGGTAGACTATATTTTCTTTTTAATTTCATTTTTGCAGATATTTATAGTTGTATTTGTGAAGCATTAGATGACTAATATTGCCTCATTGGTGATCTAGCACTTACTACCTTTCCATTGCTAGGAGATTACGCAAAACACCTTCAAAGTGCTTTGTGCCTTTTGACATATTTCTCAACAAATTCTGTGGCCAAAATATGGGAGTTTTTGGAACTCCTCAACTTATTTTTGGCGTCTTATATTAAAGTTTATCCCTCCTTTGTGTATTGAACTCACTGCAAGCAATTCAACAAAAAGTATATTTTTCTAATAAGCTAAAACTTTAGCATTAGCAGGCTAAGAGATTAGTTCTTTAGCTTTGTGGGGAAAAAATAAACAGAGAAATCTACATGAGGCATATTATATATATATATATATATATTATAGGGCGATTTGAATTGGTTGCAAGGACAAGAAGGTAAATACAGACCAGTTTACATAAAAGTTGAAAAATGCAAATCTGTAAAAAAAGTTGGAATTTTTAACTTAAAAGTAATGCAGAATCAATCTTGAACCAGTAAAACTATTGAGAAATCATTCACAACAGGATCGCATAAAGAGACAAACCAGTGCAACACTTTTGTTTTTTAACATATGAGAAGAAAAAAAAGGATACGAACTAGGCCTCCCGCCTAGAACTTGGCTAGTATGTCATCAGTCGAAAACAAGGCATCTCACTAGGCTCCACTGCATCTCACACCTATTGGCATAAAACGAAAAATTTCATTCAACTTCTTAACTTTCTTCATGGTGGCGATCTCGGGGTTCAGAAACCTTATTCGGAATCACTATGGGCCCACATGAGCAAGAGAGCACTCAAATTAAAAGCTTAGTGGCAAAGCACTGAAATAAATTGAAATTTATAATGGGGTGGGAAAACTGTGATAAAAAGGGTAGCTTAGTAGATAGATGGGGGGAAGGATTAGAAGGGAACTAGCGTCAAAAGGGCAAGGACAAACTAGGAACTAAGAATAATTAAAGGAGATGAGAGAATTAATGAGCAAAGGAGGGTTAGTTAAGTAATTCACTCAAAGAATTAGAAGTATAAGACAAGGGAAAAGAGAAAGTCATCTTCTTCTACCTAGTGATACAACACTGGTGTACGATAACCAGCAATTGCATAAGTTGAGAGATCTCCTTTGTCAAAGCACCAATTGAAGTGAAATCTTAGGACATGCATCCCAACACAATACCTTCTTGAATCCAACTCATAACCACCCAAGAGAATAAATGAATCATAGTTATCAAGGTGACACCTAGGAGGCAAGGCAGCTCAGCCTGGACTGGCACTGGCGCCTTGGTCGGCTAGGCGACCCCCTAGCGCCTTGTTGGTGTTGCCTTGGTTTTTGACCATCCTCTATCGCCTTGATAACTATGAACTGAATAGTCAATATTTTAATGCTGAAATCGTACCTTATGGTTCAAACCAGACTACTACTCTACTATGGTGCTCTCAGCAGAGAGGGTGGGGGGTTTTGAAGATGAAACTCTGGGATTAGAGTTGCCTAGGGTAGATCAGTTCACATCCAAAAGATGAGACGGAAAAGAAGAATATCAAGAGAGATCAACTCTCTATTGTTGACCAGTTCTAGCACAGAAACAGAGTTCGCCAATGAAAGGGAGAAGGAATATGGAGTAAAGGGAAAAAAGAGAGAAAAAAAGAGGAAAAGAAAGGAAGGAATGAAAATGAGAAAGAAGAATAAGAATACCTTGAATGGGGAAGGAATAAGAAGCACCAACTGCAGAGTACAGTGACTACTCAAGGAAAAGTTCAATATTCTATTAATCTCTATGTAGTCTTTGAGTACATCCCAACATATAAAGAGAACAAAAGGACTCCTAAAATTATTGTCAAATTGAAACTAACTGTCACTTAAACTCTATCTCCTATCCTACGTAACCTAATCCCAAACAAAAGGAAATAATTAAAGTGAAATGAAAACACAAGATTAACCCCAAAACAAAGAAATCAATCACTACCAACCCTTATTAGATCAAAATTCTAAGTTTGACTCGGTTTCGTTAGGGTTTGAGTTTCGAAAACCAGTTGTATCGGTCCAACCACTCTAGAGCCTTTGCATCAATTGTCCTCCCTAAAAAGAACTCGACTCCGTCAAGATTGAACAAGGACTTACGAGGCCAACCTAGTCAACATGTTGGAGGAGGAATGACTCCGCTACCTTCTTGAGTTTAATTTTGGGGAGATCTTTAGTTGGAAAAAACTTCATGTTTTTTGTAGCCATGATTGAAAGAGTAGCTATTCGCATAACGACAGTGTTATTCCTTCCAATCAAACAATCGCAGTTGACCAAAAGGAATGGGATGCACCTTCAGAGGAGCATGTCACATTGTACCATATCGATGAACCCACCAATAGAGTAATTGGGCATACCTCTCAATAATCTTGAGATTGGTGTTGTTCACCCATGCAACTTTGTAGGGATTTGGATGTGACTCTGTCTACAATCCAAGCATACAAACAATGTCTTGAGAGATGACATCAATGCAACTACCTCCATCAATCACCATGCTACATAATTGGTCATTGCACATCACGCGGGTCTAGAAGATATTGTTGCGACGCCAATATTCATCCTTAGAGATGTTGTGAGTGGTCAAGACAGGACGGAGAACATAACTAGGTTGTTGCTTCCCATCGTTGTCATTGTTGTGGAATTCACTTAGCTCACACTCAACTCCAAATTAACTGTTGGAGATTTGGTTGCACTTCTAGGGAATGAGGTATAAAAGAATCCTTATCAATATAAGCTACCAAACAATCGAGTCACTAAGCCGTAATAATGCATATACCTCAGCGTGTAAAACACTTGATGGTAGCTAGGTGGTCTGTTGGAACTATGCCAAAGTGGAGAATATGACTGTTTAGGTTGTGAAGATATCATAGATGAACAATTAGCCTGTGGCTTGTTGAATGTAAGGTTATAAATCTCAGGTTTCAACCTTGGTTGAAACTTGCGAAATTTTGAGGAAACCAGGTACTTTTTCTAGGCTATTTGGAAACCTTTGTTTCGACCCCCCAAAAGTGTTTTTTTGGGTCTGATTTTTGTGTAAAGCCTATTTTTGACCTTTTATAGCTTATCCATGAACTATTCATAAAAAGAATTTGTGGTGTTAACCCAAGTTTGCTAGTTTACGCTGAATGATGTTGTACTCTAGCCTTGTTAATTTGTTACGAACACTGATTCTACATATGACTTAGATACTAGACATGTAAATAAGCTATTAAAACAATCAAAACATATAACTTAGACAGTGAATTAGCCATACAACACTCACTACTCAAATACTAGGACTTTTTAGGTGGCTCCAATCCACGAGATGCCTACTGCTGCAGATATCGTAGCCATTCCTTTAAATGCAACACAGATGAATCCCATGACATGTTTTGGACCCAATTGTTTTGAACGTCCATCATTGGCCACCTATAAGCTCCATATTCAACATGTTACATGTTGCCCAACCTAGGGAATGGCTTGCTAAGACTATGAGGATGTGGAGGTGGCACGCATGATTACTTGGAAAGAATTCTACTATGTTTAACAAAAGAAGTTTGGGGAAAAAGTGGGTTTACCTTGAAGCTCCTAGAAGTCCTCTCTAGGTCCATCTTGGTTGATGATGTAAGATAGTAGAAGAAGATTGCAAAAATTGATGTTTTGTGGCCAAATTCCCCTTTTCTTGGTCGGAACCCATGGAACTTGAGAGATTTTGATGAAGAAACAATGTATGTTTGTTATATGTGCATGGGTTGGACCAATTTGGTCGAACCATGTGAAACTTGGAAATTTTTTTCAAAACTAATTATATTTTGGTTTTGACCCCTGGTTTTGTCTCGGGCCATGCCGGAACTGGGAAATTTTGGGGAGATTTAAAACCATAGTTGAATGAATTTTCCTGGGGAGAAGACTGCAGCTGATTGGTACCATCACTCCTAGGACAAGTATTTGTTGATGTATACATTGACGCTGCCCTTCCCTAATAGTTTAGGCTTTTAGGTGAAACGGTAGAGAACTTGGTACCGGAGTGGGAAGGGCAAGTGTTCGACTCCTCAGAAGTGCATTAAAAGAGTTTTCCCAGCATTCTTATTCCTTAGTGCCATGCAAAAGAATGCAGAGTGAGCTTCACGAGTAAGCATAGTTGTCACGGCGTCAAATCGATCCAAGGCGGTGGAGGGGTGGCTAATCGATTTGGCGATGAATCGCCCGTTATGGCGTTGCCCATGGCGGTCAAATCGCCCATGTGTCATTTTTTATTTACACTATTTTCTAAAGTTATTTAATATGCTACTTTTTTATTTCCCCTATTTTCTAAAGTTATTTAGCATGCTACAAGCCTACAATATATACCCTATAACATATAAATCCAACATTAAGCAACATCAAATCATCAAAAATCAACATAGCCCTATCAAAATCACCCTGCATTTTACAAAAAATTGATCGCCTATTGAATCAGGCGTGACTTGGCTTCCGTAGTGGTGCCATGGCGACACCTATCAGCCAATGGCGACCGCCATTTGTGAGTCACGTAAATCGTAGCACTACCATGAACTTCTTTTCTGCCAGGACGCCAAATCGCCGCCTTGGCGACACCATGACAACTATGCGAGTAAGGACCTTGTGATCTTGGCCAGCACATATGCGGGGAGGGTTTATGTATACATTGAGGAAGTCTTTCGAGTATATGGTCTCTTGAGACTCACTTCAACTTGATATGCCACCTGTTGTGTTCTCCAGTGTAGGCAGTGGATTGGATGCTAGTGCTACACTGATTTGAGCATGCAATCCATTACGGAACTGTGCCACCAATACCTCTGCATTTCACTCAAATTCGAACCGAGTAGTTAAATAGTAAAATCTGACCACATACTCCTGAATTCTTGTGCTTTTTTGTCTCAGCTGTGCAAACTTAAGTTGCATGCACTACTTGTAGTCGGTAGGAAGGAATCTCTGGTTCATAGTTTAGATCATCTCAAGCCAAGTAGTAATTAACCCAATGCGTTGAGTTCGATTATGCTGCTGTTGTTTGATCCACCAGACTAGAGCCTTGTCTTCAGCTTAGCCTATGCAAATAGAATATTTTTGGCTTCAGTCAACTCGTACTGTCTGAAGAATATCTCCAAATTGTGAACTCAAGATATTGCTTTCGGTTGTTGATGCAGTAGCACTCACTAGATGGACCAGGTTGACTGGCTTTGGAACCCAAACCCAGACTGAACCAGCCCAACATAGGTTTGGTCCAATAAGGGTTGATAGTGGGTTAGTTAATTATTTGGGTTTAATTTGTAGTCTTTATTTCTTTTATTTTCACATGTTTTGATATGATACAATACATAGGAAATAGGATATAGACTTTAAGTGCAATTTCGTTTTAGTTTTACATTCTAATTAGGAGTCTTTGATGTTCTTTTATTTATACCTTGTAATCCATCGTTAGGAAGACATGTGAAATGCCAAGTTATTGGATTGCTCAACATGAGTGTGTGGCTATGTGATTCTACCCTCCCTTGCAACTTTGAGATTCCATCTCATATTTCTCTCTGTTCTCTAACTAAACCTCCACCAATTGTTATTCCCATAAAAATTGTGGACGTGCATCTTTGCTCTTTTAATTCCATAAATAGGATCGTCATATCGACCAACTCCATATAGTGGTGATGGTGTATGTTGTGCTGGTGGCGTTGGTCTTACATGAGAAGGGCCCATATGGAACAGAGTTGGAAGAACCCCCAGACTACATGGGACTCTTTCCTTTATCTAAAGCCACCAGTGTAGGAACGCAATCTAAAACGATGCAGAAGATAATGGAAAAACAAGAACAAACAATGCACACAGAGATTTACGAGGTTTGGCAAGGTTTCCTACATCCTTGATGAGATGAGATGAGATAAGATCCTGCTTCCCTATCAATGGAGAATAGGGTTACAATGCTCGTCCCTCATACCTCTCAATATTGCTTGCATTATAGAGAAAGAAACCCTCACTAAAAATATATAGCGAAAAACCCTAATTAAAAAAAGTACAAAACTGCCCTCAAATGAAAGACATCATACACCGACAATCTATGATCCAATTGAGGCGCCTGCATTAGTACTCCCTGGATTAAACTGTGACGGAATACAAGATATTGTACACCAACAGTCTCTGCCTTGGCTTGAATTCTGTTGAGCCTCCTGTAATGATAACCTGTAAATGTTTTCATCCCCATACCTCATCAGAGGTACAAACCTGCACCTGTTTGGTGCGTCCCTCATCTTTAACAATGAGTAATATTAATTAAGTCTAAACAGGACTCGAACTTCTCTGTAGTAATTGGCTTGGTAAACATATCTGCAGGATTGAGATCTGTATGAATTTTTCTCAAGTGAATACTGCCTTTTGACACTAGCTCCCTGATCTTGTGAAATCTCACATCAATATGCTTTGTCCTTGCATGAAACGCCTAATTCTTTGTAAGATGTATGGCACTCTGACTGTTACAATGTAATATTGTACCTCCTTGCTCCAACCCCAACTCACGAATCAGTCCAGCCAACCAGACTCACTCCTTGGCAGCCTCAACTGCCGTTATGTACTCTGCCTCTGTAGTGGACAATGCAATTGTAGAGTGAAGCATCACCCTCCATGATATAGGTCCACCAACCAATGTAAATACATACCTTGTAGTAGACTTCCTCCTGTCTAAATCACCAGCATAGTCAGAATCAACATAACCCGCCAATTTTGTGGAACTTCCCTTACCACTGAACATAACACCTATATCTTTAGTCTTGTTCAAATATCTGAAGATCCACTTAATTGCATTCCAATGCTTATTCCCTGGATTACTCATGTATCTGCTAACAACACTGACTGCATGAGACAAATCGAGCTTGCTACAAACCATAGCATACATGAGACTCCCAACTACACTAGCATAGAGGACCTGAGACATCTGCTCCACCTCCTTATGTGTTGTAGGGCATTCCCTTTTAGATAACTTGAAGTGGCTGGCTGACGGAGTGCTAACCGGCTTAGCCTTTTCTATGTTGAAATGTTATAACACCTTTTCAATATACCTTTTCTGAGTTACCCAAAGTTTACTAGCATTTCTATTTTCATGCTAAGGATGCTCTTAGCAGTACCAAGATCCTTCATCTAAAATTCAGCACTCAACAAGGACTTCAAAGAGACTATATCATGTTTGTTCTTTGCAGCAATGAGCATGTCATCAACATAAAGCATCAATAAAATAATGGAATTATCACTTGACACTTTGTAATAAACACAACTATCATACTCACTTCTTGTGTAGCCAATCTTCATTATGTGGGAATCAAAGCGATTGTACCACTGCTTAGGAGATTGCTTAAGACCATAAAATGACCTCATAAGCAGACAAACATGATCTTCCTTTCCTTGCACCTTGAAACCTTCAGGCTGCTCCATGTAAATATGTTTCTTTATGTTACCATAAAGAAATGCAGTCTTCACATCAAGCTGTTCAAGCTCCAATTCATACATGGCCACCAAAACTAGTAGTACCTGGATCGAAGTGTGTTTCACCACTGGAGAGAATATTTCGTTGTAGTCTATCCCCTCATTCTGTGTGTAGCCCTTGGCTACAAGTCTAGCCTTATACCTTTCACGCTCTTCAGATGTTCTCTTTCTTACGAAAGACCCATTTACACTCAATGAATTTTTTTTCCCTTGGGTTTTTCCACAATCTCCTAAGTCTTGTTCTTTTGCAGAGACTCTATTTCCTCCATCATAGTTGCCATCCATTTATTATGCTGTGCATCATTCAAACCATCATGGTAAGAAGATGGATCACCTGTACCTACAGTGAGGCCATAGGCAACCACGCCCTCAAACCCGTATCTCGCAGGTGCTTTGTGAGTATGCTTCCCTTTACCCTTTGCCACAGTATAAGGAACTTCTACTACTTCCTATTGTCCTGGTAAGTCACTGGAACTTCTACTACTTCCTATTGGCCTGGTTGATCTGTCTCTGAGAACTTGAACTCCGGGGGTCCTGATCGGCCTCGACTAGGCATCTGTTGATCTAATTGAGTTTCACCGAC
>NC_056557.1:29990692-30004475 GCF_013358625.1 Macadamia integrifolia | reverse complement strand
ACAGGTCATTCTGAGGATGCCCTATTCCTCTCAGTGGATTCTGACCATGTTCCAAGCCTTACCTATGTCCCAAGACAAATTCCACGAGACGAACTCCTTCGTCTCCTTCCTTCTTCTTGGGTTACGGCTTATGAACAGCAGGTGGCTACCCAACAACCTGCTCCGGTAGAACCTCTCCAGTCTACAGACCCACAGTTCATCCGTCACCCTTCTGGTGAGGTTGAAATTAAGTTTCCTCCTCCACAACCATTACCATCTCTTTTCCCTACTAAGTTTACGGGCATGATACAAGAAAAGATTCCGGTCAAATCTTTTGATGCTCAAGGCAACCCAGTTTACTACTTCTCCAATCCGGTCACTGGTCACAAGTATTTTGACCTTTGTGACTGTGATGATTGTCTCCAAGACTCTGATGATGATACAACCTATCACCCCAAAAGAAAGTCCTCCCAGACTATTCTAAGGGAATGATATGAGTCAGGAGATACCACAGTTGGACCCTTAAGCACTGAAGCCCGGTATCCCTTCATGGTAAAATACAGTTCTCCTCCTCCGGATCCACCTTATGTTCCACCTCCTTCTCCGGTTTGTAAACCTTCTCCACCACCTAAGCCACCCTCTCCTATGATCCCTCCTTGTTGCATGTATGCTCCAGGATCCTCTTCTTCTTCTTCTTCTCCAGTGAAGAATTTTCCTGGTCCAACAGATTTTGGTCCTGATTCTCATGGTATCCGTCATGTTTGGAAAGTCAAACCTCCTATTCTCCCTTCTGGACAACCAAAAGAGATCTCCCCAGCTGAAGCAGCTCTTAATTGGCAAAATGAAAATGCCATCGTCCAAAACCAGTACCTTGAACGCATTCTTGCTACCACCCAGCACACGCATAGTACTGTTGGCCGACATACTCAGTTAATTCAATCCCTGAAAACTGAGATGGATCAAGTCCATATGGAACTTGCTGGTATTGCTTCTTCGACTGCTGATACAGCTCAGGCTTTTGCCCTTATTGGACAAAAAGAGAAACATTTGAGGTTTCTTGAAGCACAACTCTCTAGCCTTCAGCAAGCTCCACCTCAAGCAGCAACATCCAGTCGACAGCAGCCTCTGCCATTGACAGTTCCCAGTCTGTCTTCACAGGATCCTTTTGCCATATACAGTATACCGGCTCCTCCGGTAGTTGCTTCCCAGAGATCTTTTCCCCTTGAAGAATTGAAAGCCTTACAACGTCAGCAACGAAATCTGAACCCCAAGCAACAGCAACAGAAACAAAAATACCCTGTCTTAAACCCAACCTTGGAAAAACCCTCTCCTCCACAGTTCCAACCATATCCTATGGCTGTCTCCTATCCTGCACCCACACCACCCATCCCTACTTATCCATCACCTTCACCTTCACCTTCTCCGCCTCGAACTAAGCCCAAATATCCTCCTATAGGTGCCATAACCCTTTCTGGTAATGATGTCCTCACAGATCTTCTCACCACCCTAGCTCTCCATGAACCAACATCTGTCCCTTCTTTCATGAACACAGGACAAGAACCCCCTGCTCCATATCCTGCACCTCCTACTGTTGATGAGATGGATGGTGACCAGGATGACCCTATGGTCCATAATCCTGAGCCTGCACCACAGCCCCCTCCAACATATGCCCCATTCTCCAACCAAGACCCTAAACAGTTCTTTACCCTGGATGATGTCCCTGTCTCTAAGTGGGCATCTAAGTTTGCTGATTTCCATGCCTGGATTAATGCTGAACTTCTCCAAGAAGGTGCTACTTCAGTCAGTGTTCTAACTAAGTTTGTTGCCAGACTTCAAGGAAAACTCAGGGAATGGTATTTAGCTCTTGGTGGTTATCGGCAATTACAATTAGTCCAACTTCCTGAAGGCCAATTCATTACAGTCTTATATCAAGAATTTCTTGGTCCTGTCTCAAATGATATTACAAAAGCTCGTGAAGAGTTTTTACAGCTCAAGTGTTGTTCTTTAGCTCGACCCGATCTTGACAAACACTATGGGCGCATGACAGACAGGTTCCATAAGATTGGTGGCCTTGATGATGAGAACCTCAAGCAAATCTTCCTGAATTCCCTTCCAGATCCTCTTGGTGCTGATACACTACAGTTCTTACGCAACCAGAACATTGCTCTAGCTTCCTGCAGCATCGGCTCCTTATACAGTTTTGCTCTCACAGCCCTTGACAAACTCTGTAATGTCAAGAAAATCTGGAAAGAATTACAATCCAAGTCTGATAAAGTGTCCTCTGCCTGTGACACTTCCTGGATGAAGATTAAGTGCAAAAGTTCTGATCACTCTTGTGATTGTCCGACAAAGAAGCCTTTCCATCATAAGCAGTTCTTTCATTCCTCCAGAAAGCACAAGAAACGGTTTCCTTTTAAGCCTTCTCGGTTTAAACGGTTTAAGCCTCAGTGGAAATTCCTTCGGAAAAAACAATTTCGTGGGAAATCCAAGAATACTTCTTGCTTCATCTGTGGAAAAGATGGACATTTTGCAAAGAATTGTCCTAACAGAAGTAAGAAAGACAAGGTGCTACATATGCTTGCCTCTCTCCATCATAATGATCTCCAAGATGCTGATCTTGAATCTCTGTATTCTTTAGATGCAGAGCCTACGGATCTCTCCCTCTTTGCTATTGATTACCCAGATGAGGTTGATCCCCAACACCTCACAGACTCAGACCCAGAGTCCTCATATTCCGAGTCCGAGGAATCAGATCCCCTCTACCAGGTTATCCCTTTCCTTTCCCAGAAAAACAAACCAACACCTCTTCCATGTCAGTCTATTTCCTTACCTCATGCCGCAGTAACCCTTCTTCCTGAACCATATGCTAAACCTGTACATCTAATAGCCTTTTTAGATACAGGTGCTGCAACAACCATCCTATCCCCAAAAGTCCTTCCTAACAATTTCTGGAAACCTCAAGTCCCTCCTCTTCCATTTTTAGCAGCTAATGGTGAAACCTTCTATATCACCTTAGTTACTAGAAAACCCATTAAAGTTCAACTCCTTCCAACCCTTTCCTTCTCCCATGTTATGTTAGGATCCCAGTGTCCTGGTAAAGACCTTATTATAGGTTTTGATGTCCTAAGTCATCTTCCCCTTAAATGGACTCCCCAAGGTCTTGTGTATAAACACCAACTTCTCCCCTGGTCCCCTTTTTCTAACATATTTCTTGCAGGAACAGGTCCTACCTTATTTGATGATTTTAAAGGCAAACTTCTGCATACCTCTTGTGCAGATTCTCATACGGAGTTCCTGACAAAGTGCACACATCCTCTCTGGCAGAATTCAAAGTTCTTCATCTCCTTACCCTTTAAGAAGAATGAAGATGTCAATCCAACAAAGGCCAGTCACCCTGGAATGCCCCCTGAACATTTGACTCTTGCAGTCCAAGAACTTACTCAATTACAAGCTCAAGGACTACTTGAAGCTACTGTATCTCCCTGGGCATGTCAGGCGTTCTATGTGAACAAAAGAACAGAACAGATCCGTGGAAAAATGAGAATGGTTATTAATTATCGGCCTCTGAACTTTTTCCTGGCTGATGATAAATTTCCATTACCAACTCGTCCTGCTCTGTTACTTCAGTTATCTTCGGCAACTGTCTTCTCCAAGTTTGATTTGAAAGCAGGGTTTTGGCAACTTGGAATTATTCCTGAAGATAGACCAAAGACAGCTTTTTGTGTCCCTGGTCATCATTTACAGTGGACAGTTATGCCATTTGGTTTGAAGACGGCTCCATCAATATTCCAGCGTGCCATGATGCAGATCTTTGCTCCCATTCAAGATCAAGCCCTGATTTATATTGATGATATTCTTCTATTTTCCTCTACACAGGATGAACATTTAAGCCTCCTTCAACACTTCCATCAGATTGTTCAAGACTATGGAATCATGCTCTCCCCAAAGAAAATGCAGATTGGTGTCTCCACCATTGATTTTCTTGGCGTTACTATTACCAAAGGAACATATGAACTTCAACCACATATTGCGACCTCTCTACAGCAATTTCCTGATGGTCCTCTGACAAAACATCAGGTTCAGCAATTCCTTGGTATAGTCAATTATATGACTGAGTTTCTTCCTTAACAAATCAGACACACGTCTGTTCTTCATCAACTATTAAGAAAGAATGCTCCTCCCTGGTCATCTGAACACTCTGCAGCTATTCATGCTCTGAAGCAGCTAACTACAAGACTTCCCTGTTTACAGATTCCTTCTGATGGACGTAGGATTCTCCAAACAGATGCCAGTGATACTCACTGGGGTGCAGTTCTCCTTGAAGAACACACCGATTCTACAAGAACAGTTTGCGGTTACAAGAGTGGCTCCTTCAAAACCTCTGAAGCCCATTATCACTCCACATTCAAGGAAATTCTTGCAGTACGCCGTGGCATTGAAAAGTTCCAGTTTCACCTTATTGGACACAGATTCCTTATTGAACTGGATATGTCAAGTTTCCCTCGAATGCTTGAGTTCCGACAGAAACAGCTCCCTCATGATCAACTGCTCCGCTGGGCTCAATGGTTCTCAAAGTGGTCCTTTGATATCAAACACATCAAAGGAAAAGAAAATGTCTTGGCAGACTTTCTTTCCCGACCAACCTCTACCTTTTCGGTTATCCCACTCCTATACCCTCTAACCCCAGGAGCTTCATCTTCCTCCTCCTCAGCCACACCACAACCTTCACCCGGCCATAACCTCTGTTGTGATATCCCTCCTCATCTTCCTGCTGAAATCCTTCAAACCCTAACCTATAAAGCCATTCTTACCTACAGTAAGCTCACAGCTATCCAGCTTCTCCGCATAGCCCTTCGACAAGAAGGTCTCTTTCTTGCTGGTTCTTCTTGTCACCCAGACTTCCCCTACCTCACAGTTTTCACCTTCAATACCTTCTATGACCTACAAACCTTACCCCTCATATATAAATGCATCTTCTGGCATTTATGTACGGCCTACTCCATAGCCATAAGTTTTCCCCTTCACGCCATTCATTCCATGTGTTCTCGCTGGTGTGACCCAATAAACCCTCATCAACCCATCCGTCCTATTCTCCAGTTTCTACAGCTCTTTGCTCCAATGGAAACCTGGTTGAATCTCTTCACCTCTCTTCTCCCACCAGAGGATTCCCCTGATATCCCTATGCACCATACCATTATCCTTTTCCATAAACCTCCAGCAGTGCTCCAAGTCACTGACCCTCCTCATACCCTCCAACCCTGCCATTACATTGACTACACAACAGACTACCATGTGTATGGAACAAAGCCCTATACTCTCTTCATCAATCGACGACAGCATCGATCAGAGTGGCGACAGTTTCTTCATACCATGTGTCAAGCCAATGATACCCAGCCTCATCAAGTTCCAGCCCCTCTTCTCCAGACTGTTGATTCTGCTTGGGAACTTCATCAGAACGGTCGTCTTCCTTGTCCTCGTCTGATCCCTCTCATGGATGCGTATGACGACTGGCTCATTGATACGGCTGCCTTCTACCCATACAGTAGTTCATCCGATCCCGAGACGGATTGAGAATGAAAGTCCATGTGTATGTGCGTATGTATGTATGTATTTGTGTATTTGTGTGTATTTGTGTAGTCGTCACGTATGTATGTGTATGTATGCCAAGTATGTGTATGTATGCCGACACTCCCGACATACGGTCCCACAAGCATGTGAAGTCCATGTGAAGGACACATGACTTGGGTCCCACATGTCCTCATCCTTTGTATTCCCTTGGCTATTTAAAGCCCCTCAGTTAATAGATTTGGGCAGAGCCCGTTTGACGTATACCAGTGAGATAAGAAACTATGGGTTTAGCCCGTTGCTCCCCTTAAAACCGGCTTGTCCAGGGAAGGCGCCCACAGGCTGATATAGTCGCGGTGATGGCTCCCGCTGAGCGATGTGGGATTACGCATCCGAACAGTGCCACTGCCACATCGACACAGGTACTAAATCGCACACCACCGCCCGGCTCTGATACCAACTATGGGTTTAGCCCGTTGCTCCCCTTAAAACCGGCTTGTCCAGGGAAGGTGCCCACAGGCTGATATAGTCGCGGTGATGGCTCCCGCTGAGCGATGTGGGATTACGCATCCGAACAGTGCCACTGCCACTTTATTTTCATCAACTGCTTGTGAATTGTAATTTGACTTCACCATATGAGACTCATCAAACATGTCTCTGCTAACCACAATTTTTTGTGAACTTGGATCCCACAACTTGAATCCCTTTACACCTTTCTTAAAACAAAGAAAGATACACTGCTTAGACTTTGAGTCTAACTTGGAACACTGCTCACTCTCAACATGTGTATAGGCTGGACAACCAAATATTTTTAGAATAGAATAATCTACTGGTTTTTCTGTCCATACCTCTTTGGAAATTTTACAATCAATCGCCTTTGATGGAGACCTGTTGATGAGGAAATATGCCATATTCACTGCTTCTGCCCAAAATCTCTTACTCAATCTTGCATTCAGCCTCATACTCCGAGCTCTTTCTAGAAATGTTCTATTCATCCTTTCAGTTACACCATTTTGCTGTGGTGTCTTTGGAACCGTGAAGTGACATGTAATCCCTTCAGCTTTGCACAATTCTAGAAACGGCTTGTACGTGTTCTCCTCCATTATCTGTTCTCAAGTACTTGATTTTCTTTCCTGTATTTTTTTCTACCTCAGCCCCCATTCCTTAAATTTAGTGAACACCTCATTTTTATGCTTTATGAAGTAGATCTAGACTTTCCTTGAGTAATCATCAACAAATGTCACGAAGTATTCTGCCCCACCTTTAGATTTTGTTGTTGAAGGACCCCTATACGTCGCTTTGTACATAATCAAGCACCCCTTTACTCTTATATTTTGCAGTTTTGAAACTAACCTTGCACTATTTCCCAAACACACAATACTTGCAGAAGTTCAGCTTACAAGTTTTCACTCCCTTCAAAAGTTTCCTTTTATGAAGCTCCATCAATCCCCTTTCGCCCATATGCCCTAACCGCATATGCCACAGGTAAGTATCATCTGTATCAGATCCTGCATCTGGAGTCATAGATGCTCCACCTGTAACAGTGCTCCCTATGAGTCTGTATAGGTTTTCTGCTAGTTGTCCCTTCATGACAATCATAACACCCTTAATAACTTTGAGAACTCCATCTTCTGCTATGTACTTGCAACCATTTAGTCAAGTGTCCCCAAAGATACTAAGGCTCCGTTTGGTATCGTTTCTGTTCCACAAACTCCGTTTCGTGTCAAAAACGGAAATTTCAGTTTCTGTGTCGAAATGCCATTTTTAAACAATTTAAGGCTGTTTGGTGAATCTGTTTTTGGAACAGTTTCAGAATAGAAAACCGACATTTCTGCCGTTTGGTACTGCTTGTTTCAGAAACATTTTTTTTAAGTCAATAATTACAGAAATAACATTAAAATAGGTTTAGAAATTACTAATCCTTTGGGACAAAGTATTACATACCAAAAAAAAAAAAAAATGGTTTCAAAAGGACGAATAAAGTACAGAATTAACAATGCCTTGTCCAAGTTAATTATTACATAATTCCCCAAATTTTCACTTTTTGTCAAAGTCTAAAGACTTGAATGCATGATGTCTTTCATCTTATTTGTTTGGTCCTCTAATCCTTTAAGTGTCCTTTCTAGATATCCTTTCATGTACTTGTTCGAAGTGGATGGTGGTGTGGATGATGTTGGTGTTGAGCTTTCTGAACATAATGTATGTTGTTATGTTGTATGGTAGAGATATGTGTTTCATCTTTCAACCATTCAAACATACCACATCCACGGTTATCAGCCTATATCAAATAATAGATGTGATGAGGGTCATTGAAATTTAACATCGAATTAAAAAAAATCTAAAATTATCTATAAGTATAGATCAATCGTAGAAATAAATTACCTCCAGTTGAATTTGGGCAACATAGAAAATACTGTCCCTTCTTTGGACCTTTCGTCATAGTTCGTACTTTGCATTGGCCTTTACCACATCTACATAGATGTAGTTGGTCCACCCACATGAAAAAATTACATGAATCTTGACACTTGAAAAATTCTCTTCCAATATTTTTACCCGACTTGGTTGTATACTTAGCATAACTCTTCCCGTAAATTTCACAATTTGCTATTATGAGTGGGGGCATAGAAGAAGTCATCTGTAACAGTAATTTAAATATCAAAGAAGTTAATATAGCATCCAAATATATGACATTCATAATAATATATCAATTTGTACCACATACATAAATGTAACATAAAACAAGTACTACATCACTTGAAACATCAATTTAGGTTTTTAGTTTTGTCAAAATAGTTATCGGTTTTAATTTTCAACTAGTTCTGGCATCCTTTGCTGTCTAACCATTGCATTTGTAATTCTTAGCCTCGTGGCATTCATCTCTTTTGCCCTATTTCGTTGACTTGATTGTGCTGTAGAATGATCAACGAAATATTCATGTGGCGGATTCAAGTCATCTTCTGCAACTTTTAAATCATCACTCATCCCCACGAATTTAGCATCAGCAATATGCTCTTCTGGAATATAGTTGTGTAGCTCACAACATGCTAGTACGATTGATGCCTGAACTTTCATTGAGAACTGGTGCATTAGCCTTAAAATTTGAAATTTGTTCTTCAATACCCCAAATATATGTTCAATGACATTCCGAAGTGATGAATGCCTATAATTAAACAACTCTTTTGCTACCTCACCATTGGGATGGGTGACATACTTTGGATCTGTAGACTACTCTTGTTATCCTGGAGTTAAAAGAGGTTTGTTGCTGAGGATGCTTGGCACTGGTAAACTGGTTGAATAAATGACACAACTCTTCCAATTCTAATTGCATCATATTTATTCTCCTTTTCTTTTGGGCATCTAGTTGACTTCTACTAGCCGGATCCATACTCGCCAATTGTTCAGATGATGTTGAGCTAGGTCAACTTGGTGGAGTGAGTTGACCAATAAGTCCACCATTGGTAAGGATCTCTTAGGGCTGACTCTGACCAAAGAGTTATCTTGACGGGTCCACACAAACAGTGGGGAATTTTTTGACATGGAATCGTGCCTGACTTAAACAAAGAAATTTCATTTTTAGATTTTTATTTTTAATGATGCACACACAAAATTACTGGTTCAGGAGGGGCCTGTGGCTGAGAAGCTGACACTTGTTATTCATAAGCCCTATATATAGAGCAAATATAAGGATAAAGAGACGTAGGATCCCAAACATGTGGACCCCATAAATAATACACACTGCTTCCATACTGCTTACACATTGCATGAGGAGATACATAAAACAACATAAAACAACAAAACATACAACTTTAACGAAACCTAAGATGATAAAGTATATACATAAGCGTGGGATCGACCACTAACTGCTATCACTGTCGAAGCTACTGGCTGGATAATAGTTGGCAGTATCTATTAACCAGTCGTTGTGAGCATTGAGAAGTTGGCCTATACGTGGATTAATGAGTCTTCCTGTTTGATGGAGGTCCCATGCAGTATCAAGACGGAGGAGAAGTGTGGCTGGGACTTGACATGGGAGGATGTCATTAGCAGTGCACATGGTGGCTAAGAAAGATCTCCATTCATTTCTGTGTTGAGCTCGGTTGGTATAGAGTTCATAAGGCTTGATGTTAAACACATGAAAATCAGGAGTATAGTGGACGTAATGGCAGGGCTGTTGATTTTCAAAAGTTTGGTGGATGAGTGGTGGCCTGTGGAAAAGGATGATAATATGGTATTGGTTTGGGTGGTTTGGGTGCTCCGTAGTTTCTGGGAGGTGAGAGGAAAATAGGTGAAACCAGTGGGGAATAGGGGCAAAGAGTTGCAGAAAGTGGAGGATTGTTACGTTGGGTCAAAGGATACCTCGGCCTGGAAACATCCAACGGATGGTAAACCAATGGATATTGCTTAAGGGAAGGCTTAAGGCAATAGTGTGGACTGAGTAGAGGTGCCAAAAGATACATTTGTAAATAAGAGGGAGATCTTGTAGTTCCTGTAAGGTGGTAAAGGAGCAAAGAGTGAGGTATGGGTCGTCAGGATGAAAAGAGAGGCCAGGGAAAGGTAATCCTTCTCGGCGAAGAGAAACTTCGAGGAGTTGGATTGCTGTAGACTTACTATAGGAAATGACCTTTCTTTGGGTTAAATCTTCGATAATTTCTGGGGGAAGGCCGGGTGGAAGGGAACAACAAAGGTTATGGCCAGGTGGTGAAGACCGGGAAGTAGAGGCACCAGGGGTTATGGGGAAAAGTAAAGGTATGATGGCAAAAGTTGAGGTGGGTCGGGAGAGAAAATCTGTCAAAACATTTTCTTTTCCTTTTATGTGCTTGACATCAAAAGACCACTGGGAGAACCACTGAGCCCATCGGAGAAGTTGTGCCTGAGGAAGAATCTTCTGTCGAAATTCAAGCATGCATGGAAAACTTGACATGTCGAGTTCGACGAGGAACTTATGGCCAATAAGATGAAATTGGAACTTTTCTATGCCACGCTTGACTGCTAAGATTTCCTTAAAGGTAGAATGATAATGAGTCTCAGAAGATTTGAAAGAACCGCTCTTGTAACCCACCTATGAACGAAATTCTGGGTTCCCCACATGTCATCACTCTCGATGATGTGGCAACCCTTATACAACAGTCGCAAGGGGCCTTTCAGTAGCAATTTGCCTTAGCAGCAACAAACTTTTATGGCTGCTATGCAACAATACTTGAACCCTACTCTACAGGGTTAGCCTCCTAGAGGGGTTACTCCGCAGGACACTCCCGTGGGGTCAGTTATTGGAGTGCAATCCGGAAGAACACCGCCTGGGGTTGTACCTCATGATCAATTGGGAAGTATCCCTCCGGTTCCACCATATGGCACTCCCCCATTTATGATGCCTCCACCTTACCCATACTATCCGGCTTATCCACCTTATCCATTCACCACTACGACAAAGGTGGTAGAGTCTTTTAAGAAGTACATGCCATCCATTTCACTAAGGTGGGTAATGACCCATTGAGTTGGATTGGTGGATCCAAGAGTTGGAGAAAATATTTGATATTGTAGAGTGCATAGAGGCACAAAAGCTTATATGTGCAGGATTGCAACTTAGAAATAAAGCTGATTCTTGGTGGAAAGCTTCCAAGCCTATACTGATGGCAACTCACCCAGATCGTACTTGGGAACAATTTAAGTTATTATTCTTATCAAATTACTTTCCAAAGAGCTTTAGAGACCACAAAGAGGCGGAGTTTATGGCACTAACTCAAGGAAGTAAAACTATTCTGGAGTATCAGCAATAGTTTGAAAGCCTATTTTATTTTACTGCTCGCCATATGAAGTTGACTGAGGAAAAAGCCCAAAAATTTTTGAAGGGGCTGAAGACATCATTGGTACAATGCTGGAGGTGTTGGACTTAACTGATTATGCACAAATTATGCAAAAAACTAAGATAATGGAAGATAAGCAAAGGGGAGAGCCACCCCTCATACTGGGACTGTGGAAAAGGGCAAACCCATATGCTGATTCGGGTAGCCCGAGCAAGACCTTTCGTGGGTCACACTCTTATGGTCCCTCCTATCGGCAGCCTTACAGGCTATAAGGTTATCCTTCCCGACCTGCAAGTGGACTAGGCACTACATCCTTTTTCCTTAACACTAGTGTGGTGCCTACGGGCCCGAAACCCCCTTGTTCTCCAGCTACACTAGGATCAATACAGAGAGCTCCCGCTCCGGTTCAAGCATCACTAAACCTATGCTATAATTATCATTTGTATAGGCACTTCGCCAAGGATTGCCGGTACCCAGCAACGTCACTACCTAATTGGCACCCTGTCCATAGACCTACATTGACTCAGGGAAACCCGCCTCAGGGAAGGATGTATACCTTAACAGCTAAGGAGGCTGAAGCCAGTACTAAAGTAGTAGCATGTACACTTTAATTACCTGAGTGGTTGAAATGATTTTGGGTGTCCCTATTACTTGAACCCTTCCCAACAATCCATAGGAACATTCCAAGCTGTTCATCCACTTGGATGTTGGTCGTGTCTTTCAACAGCCCCCTATGTCTAACATAATCACATAGGTTGAGGAAGACGTGACATTCCATCCTAAACTCTTCATAGCATCTCTTGGCATGCCCATTCAATAACTCATGCATCATGACAGCACCTGGAAATACACTATCCCTACATGGTTCCCGAATATATACAGCCTCACTCAATAATTCCATTCCTATGTGAAGGATCATATTTTCTTTGTCACTAGAAGTTTCACATAATGCATTCGACATAACTGCAATAAATTTACAACTACTTATCAATTTCAAACAAATAACTGTAAAACATAACAATCTGACACATTGTCTCAACCCAAAACGCATGTTCAACATTGCACACATCAATAAAAAAAAAACAAAAGAAATAAAACACAAGTAGAGTATGTCCTGAATCCAAAATTATCTAAAGTAGCATTCAAACACAACCATCATAATTAGTCTCAACAGTAGAATCAGACAAAGGGCCCATTGCCCCTAAATTACTCCAGGGCATCTAAAAGCCAAGTCCTCTTAAGAGGCTCTGCACAGACAAACAATTCCCTCCAACTAGGATCAACACACATACGACTGGTGGCCTTTAAGTATGTCTCTTTTGACATATCCGGTATAGAGGATAATATCGCCTCACATGCACTCAATGAGGCACTTACATTGAAATCTTGAGGATGAGATGCACCTTCCCCACCACGAACAGGAGATGTAACGGAAATATTAGATGCTTTCTCAATTTTAATGGATAAATACTTCCCATACAAGTCCTTGACTTGGCTATCTCCCTTATTGGTGCTCTTTTTTCTTCATCCCGTGGGCGTCCTATTAAGATTTCGCTTTGTGGTGGTCTAAGTTGGAGTAGGAGTATCCTCATGGAAGGGGTCAGTCATGCCTAAATGCACTGGGGTACTGGGAGATTCAAAGATTTGCTCAAGATCAACACTATTATCAGCTTCGATGCCATCCAAATCTTGAGCGCTGTCAACCCCTAAGTTTCCTCTAGCATAGGCATCCCCAAATATTATGCTCAAATCTGGTCAGTTGTTTAGTCCATAATTCTTGTATTTCAACCAACCTGGATTTGCCTGCATAAGCAGTCATTGTATCACTTAGATGTACTACTTATTGCAATCTAATTTTGAAATAATTCAACTAGCTAGTGAGATCTATTGTACCTGTATTGCCCTATCCGATACAGACTCATCATCAACTGTGACTGATTTTGTCATTGAGTTCCACCCAAATCCAGTTGTGTCAAGTAGTCTCTTGAATTGTTGGTACTCGTGTTTCAACTTGTTTATCTTGTTGCGTAATTGTTCTCTCCCAACTGTACAATTTAAAGCTTTCTGAAATTGCTTTGTAATGCCCTCCCATCCAGTTTTGTTAAATGAATTACCGGATTTGTGACAATTTTTATAGCTTCTTTCATTGGCTCAAAGAAAACAGTGGTCTCAAGTTCTGACCACTTAACGGCAGGGATACTACTTCCAGACATAATAAGTTAGGTAAAAAGTTAGCCTACTGGGTTAAAAAAGACTGAACACTAAAAAAGGAATAACAAAGCTCATCTTCTGAATATGATACAAACATTTGTAAATAAAACTTATTACATGCATGCTGAATAACAATTTCTTGTACTAATTCCAGTATGCCTCTGTTTGTAACCAACACTTTATAACCGGACTTTTATTCCCTCCATATTTAAGCGCTGAAATCTGTT
>NC_056557.1:29985835-29990672 GCF_013358625.1 Macadamia integrifolia | reverse complement strand
TTTTTTTTTTCCTGCACCTTTTCCCCCAAATGAAGTGGTATGGTGGAAAGAAAACTTTCATCCAACTTTGTTGAAACCATGCTTTCCAAACAACCACAAACACAGAAAAACCCCAATTCTAATAGTAATATAAAAACCTTAATTTGACAACATTTAGTGTTACTAGGCTCCCTACTTTTATGAAAGTAGCAGCAGTTTTTTAGGCTGGTGCAAAAATCAATTGCACTTTCTTACACTAGATATTCTTGAAATTTGAAGTTGAATTAGGGTTCCTCTTCATGTGTAAAAGAGCACCAATTGATTTTAGCACCAGCCAAATTAGGGTATTTGTTGGCTTTCCTACACTATCCCTGTTTCAATGTTTAAGAAATGCTGGTCTATCATTGAGAGAACTTCATGACATGAAAAAGTGGTGCTGCCTACAAATATGAATTGCAACTTCATTAACAGCTACTGACATTAAAATCTTCTAACTTGATAAGTATTGTGGACTGTCAATTGTGATGTAACAGCATCAAAGCAAAGAAAGGCACTCAGACTTGTGATCTCTACATTCCAAGGGATTGTTGTAAAAGTAGACAAATCTTGAATCAAGTGCTTCTTGTAATGAAACTACCAACTGAAAAATGAGAAAAAGGAAAGCCATAAATGTCTGCTAGATTGATACCAAGAAAAATGAAATGTCTCCACGACCACTTTTTTTTTCTTGTGTGTGGGGATGGGGGAAGATGGAGTGGAGTAACTTCTATTAAGAGAAGGAGAAGAGAGAAGAAAACAACAGAACACGTCTAATAAGCAAATAAAATGAGGCCACAGCAACTGGAAAAACAACCCAACCAGAGCTGCACCTGAACAGCTCTGGAACACAACTTACCACTGCTATCAGTATTTTTACAAGAATAATTCAAAGGTGAATGAAAATAAAATTACAAGAAGAAAGTGTTCAGACTGATATAACATTCTCATTGAGCAGAAAAGAAATTTTTTTTTTTTTTGATAGACCAAGCAGCAAAATTAAATGGCAACGAGGTAACTTACAAGCTTCTGCAATGAATCAGGAGTCCAATACATTTCACGAAAAGACTAGTCTTATGAGTTTTTTGTTTTTGACCCCAAAAAAAGCTAGTAGGGTTTTCAGAAATAAGGCATACGGTTATATAGAAGAGCAGGGGAAACAGCAAATATGAATGAATCTACCATATTAGAAAAAGTGAAAAACAAACAAGCAGAAGGAGGGGAAATCAAGTCGAATTGGGGAGCTAAATGTGTCAACATTTACTTGGACTCCACATGTAACCACTAACCCTAGAAAACCCAAGTCTCCAATTGCCTACTTTTTGAGTTTTTCTCCAGAACAGTACCATTCTACATCACAATTTCACAGAAATAGGCGTACTTGTTTGAGCTAAAATGAGCAGAGATGAGTCTTCACAGATGAGATCTGAGACTTCCAGACTCGATCGACGAGCAGAGATGAGCAGCGGAGTTCTACTTTGAGAAGAACGATACAAGAACCTGGTTTGTAAAAAATCCAAAATTTTTTTAGGGTTCTTGCGAAAGAGAGAAGAGCAAAGAAGAAGAAGAAGAATGAAGATGAAGAACAAAGAAGAAGAAAGAAAGGGAAGATGTACTTGCTATGTCGAGGATTCAAGCTTCGATCGTGCTTCTTCTCCAACGATAATTTTCTTCTTCTCCTGCTCTGTGTGCGCAAAGGTGAAAGGGTGAAGAGAGAAGCGAACAAAGGAGAAGAAGAGAGGAGAAGAGAGGAGAAGAAACGAGTATGCGAATAGAGGAGAAGAGACAAGAAGAGAGAAGAGAGAAGAAGAAGAGAGAAAAGTTACCTATAGATACTCCTCCCACTCCAGTTATCGGGAACGATAGTTCCAAATTAGGGATTTTGAAACGAAACATCATAGTCAGAACTCGCTTTTGGAGTTTCGACTTTTAACTCATTTTCTGTTTTTTTTTTAATTATTATTTTTGTTTTATAAAAACTAAAACACAACCCTGGCGTACCAAACAGTTTTTTGCGTTTTTCTGTTCCAATAAAATGAAAAGACGATAGAAACGTTTTTTAAGTACGATACCAAACAGCTCCTAAGTTTTTTCTTAATTCTGGTATATGCCTCACATTTGCTAAAGTTCTTACTATCCCATCAAACATCTTGATTTTGATAGTGCCTATCCCATTGGTCTTGCACACAACATCATTCCCCATTAGGACTTACCCACCATTATATAGTTGATATGTATCAAACCAATCCTTATGTGGACACATGTGATATTACCATCCAGAAACTGAAATCCAAGAATCAGAAGGTTGATTCTTACCTGATGATAAGAGAGTACATCTACATCATATCCATATGAATTGTTAGCCACGCTAGCTTTTTCAGATGCCTTATCTACACCTTTCTTCTTCAAATCTACCTTCCTCTTCAAGTACTCTCTTTTCAGATGCCCTTCCTGCTTGCAATAGTAACAAGAGACTTTTGTCTTTGCCCCCTTTGATTTTGATCGACTCTTCCCAGCTCTCTTCTGATTTGATCTCCCTCTTTCTTGCTCCTTGTCACCTCCAAAAAGACCTTCAGATTTCGTATTGCTGACCTTCTTTCTTGAATCATTAGACATGAGGGCAGCCGCGACTTTATCCATCTCAAAAGTCTCTTTCCCTTACAAGAGAGTCGTTACTAGGTGATCATATGATTCTGGAAGTGAAGATAGCAACAGTAACGCTTTGTCTTCATCCTCGATCTTAACATTCGAGTTTGCAAGTTTACTTACGATCTGATTGAACATATTAAGATGCTGTAATAGATCCGTACCTTCCTCCATTTATAGAGAATACAATTGCGTCTTCACGAACAATTTGTTAGTTAAAGACTTTGTCGACTTTGTCATGTAGATGCTTTCAAGTTTTGCCTAGAACTGCGGTGTAGATTCGATACCCACAATATATTGTAGGGCATCATCAGAAAGATTCAATCAAATAGCACTTACCGTCTTTTCCTCCATCTCTTCCCAATCTTTGTCAGTAATTTTTGCAGGTTTCTTCGACTTCCCCAACAATGTTTTTGCCAAACCCTGTTGTATCAAAAGATCTTTCATCCTTTGATGCCAGAGGGTGAAATTGTTATTCCCATTGAACTGCTCGATATCATACTTAACATTCGATCCCTTCCCTGCCATCGTGATAGTAAACCCTAGAAAACAGAAACCTAGAGCTCTGATACTAATTTGTAGGAATGCAACCCTAAAACAATGCAGAAGATAATGGAAAAACAAGAACAAACAATGCACACAAAGATTTACGAGGTTCAGCAAGGTTGCCAATGTCCTCGGTGAGATGAGATCCTGCTTCACTATCAATGGAGAATAGGGTTACAACGCTCGTCTTTCACACTTCTCAGTATTGCTTGCATTATAGAGAAAGAAACCCTCGCCACAAATATATAGTGAAAAACCCTAATCTGAAAAAAGTACAAAACTACCCTCAAATAAAACACATCATACACCAACAATCTATGATCCAATTGAGGCGCCTGCACCAGTATTCCTTGGATTAAACTGTGACAGAATACAAGACATCGTACACCAACAACTAGTTGGTTAATAGAAGCTTGCGTAGATGTCATCTCAGTTTGGAGGGAATTGACACCTGTGTGGAGGGTATCAACATGATCTGAGGTTGGAAATCTCTGTCCTGCTTTTTTTTTTTTTTTTTTTTTTTATAGGAATTAAGCCATTGGAGAGTCTCACTATTGGCCACAAGGGTTAGGATATGGAGGAATTTTAGTAATCCCAGGGTTTGGAAACCCTATTCAGATTTCGGAATCACTGTGGGCCCACTTGAGCAAGTAAACTCTCCAATTAAAAGCTTAGCATCAAAGCACTGAATAAATTGACATTTAAAAAGCTTAGAATCAAAGCATTGAATAAATTGGAATTTATAATAGGGTGGCAAAACCTTAATTAACCAGAATGTCAAAAGGTAACTTTGTTGGTAGATGGGAAAGGACTAGAAGGGAATGAGAGTCAGAAGGCCAAGGACAAACAGGACTAAGAATAAAGGATATGAGAGAATTAATGACCAAAGGAGGGGTAGTTAAGTAATACATTCAATGAATTAGAAGTATTGAGACGTGGGAAAAAGGAAGGTAATCTTCTTCTACCTAGCAGTACGACACTGGTTTATGATAATCGGCAATTGCATAACTTGTGAGATAGCCTTCGTCAAAGCTCTGATTGATGTAAAATTTCAGGACATGCATCCCAACATGATACCTTCTTGAATCCAACTCATAACCACCCAAGTGAATAACTTAATAGTTAATATTTTAATGCTTTCAGGTTGTGTGCTCTCAGCAGAGGGGGTTTTTGAAGATGAAACTCTGGGATTAGAGTTGCCTAGGGTAGATCAGTCCACACCCAAATATGATGAGACAGAACAGAAGATAGAGAAATCAACTCTCTATTGTTTACAAGTTTTAGCACTGAAGCAGAGTATGCTAATGAAAAAAAAAAAAAAAAAAAGAAGAGGAAAAGAAGGGAAGGAACAGAAATGAAAAAGAAGAATAAGAATATCTGGAATGGGGAAGGAAGAAGAAAGCACCAATCACAAAGCCACACAGGCTACTCAAGCGACAAATCAATATTCCATTAATCTATGTAGTTGATGATAAATTCCAACATATAAAGAGGAAAAAAAAGGCTACTAAACTGATTGTTAAATTGAAACTAAGTTGCACTCAAACTCTGTCTCCTATATCCTATGTAACCTTATCCCAAACAAAAGATAATAAAATATAATGAAATGAAAATTACAAGACTAAACCCC
>NC_056557.1:29960383-29985815 GCF_013358625.1 Macadamia integrifolia | reverse complement strand
CCCCCCCCCAAAAAAAAAAAAAAAACCTGGCCCTTAGTAGACTAAAATCCCAATTGGCTCTATTCTGTTTGGTTTTGGGTTTCTAGAGCCGATCATATTGGTCTAATCACTCTAGAGCCATTGCATCAATTCTAGGTCCTCGTTGGAACTTCTTCCTAGACTTAATGTCACGCCCCTGCCTCCACTTACTTGAAGGCAGGTGACATAGACACTTACACGTGTCTACAATCCATCCAATATCCATGATGTAGTGCTTTAAGTTCGTAAAATTATGAAATGAAACTCGTTCGTTACTAATATGTAAGGGCCCTACTTTGATCAATCACAATAATGTTCAACTGCTAGGTGTGAGGAACACAATTGACGCAAGAGGAAAGAGAAACACACAGTGTCAGCAAGAGTCTTACGACTCTCACGGTCTCTCCGTAGGTAAGAAAAAAAAAACTATTAAGACTTGAGAGTCGTAAGACTATGATGAATAGATGAAGATGAAAGAGGGAAGAAGGGAGAAGAAAGAAGAGAGAAAAAAAATTCTCACAAAGAAGAGAAAAATTAAAAAAATAAACAATATACCTGGAGAGAGGGGAAGAAACCTTCGCCGGAGGCTGCCGGAGAAGAATAGTCGTCGTCGGAGAAGAATTGAAGGAGGGACCGCTGGAGTGCTTCACCATCGGCTGTGGAGCAGTTGGGGTTTTGAGAAATATCGTGTTTTTTTAGTATAGTTTTAAGTCATTAGTTTTTGATCCAGTGTATCTTATGCGCATCAAAATTTATGCACCTGCCAATCATGAAGTCTATTTTGGAATATTCATAAATCAGTTGTAAAAACAAATCTTTTTTAAAAAAGCCATAAGACGGTTGCCTTTGTCATAAGGCGTTGCTTTAGCCGCCTTATAGCATAAGGTGACCGCCTTATAGCATAAAGCGACCGCCTTTCGTACCCAACATAAAGCGGCTTACTGCCTTAACCTCTCTCAACTGCATTAGCGCCTAGGTGTCACCTTACCAATGCCTTAATAACTATGGATGCACTGGATCGAAAGATAATGACATAAACTTTACCAAAAAAACACGATATTCTCTCAAAACCCCAAATCGCTCCACAGCCAACGGTGAAGCACTCCAGCGGTCCCTCCTCCTTCGATTCTTCTTTGGCAAAGGTTCCTTCCCCTCTCTCCAGGTATGTTGTTTATTTTTCTGATTTTTCTCATCTTCTTTGTGAGAGTTTTTTCTCTTCTTCTTCTTGCTCTCCCTTCTTCCTTATTTCTTCTTCTTTCATCTTCATCTGTTCATCAGTCTTACGACTCTCAAGTCTTAATATTTCTTTTTTTTTTTTTTTTTTTAACCTACGGTGTGACCATGAGAGTCGTAAGACTCTTGCTGACGCAGTACAATCATTCCACACCCTTACCTTTATTCCTCTTCTTTCTTCTTGCCCCCATAATTCTTTTCTTCTGTTTATTCGATTTCTCCTTCCTATACTTTCTCAGTCGTTTGGATTTTTTTGTATTTACTGGTTATACTCTATTTTGAGTGGTAGACTGGACAGAGGGAGAGGAGTTTAATCTCCCTCATTCTTGAACCATTGGTCCTAAAAGTGGGTGGTGTGTTCAAACAAATGGGAAATTCTGGTAGTGTAGTTTGGGGCCAAAACGTAGTTATTGTGAGAAGAACCAATTTCTTGAAACACAATTGATTCCTGTTCTTGCACCAGGTCTGCTTTCCAAAAATTTATTCTGCAGATAGTGTCTTCTCTTTTGACTTATCGTGATAGTGACGCTATGTGTTTCTCTTTCCTCTTGCGTCAGCTGTGTGTTTCTCATACCTAGCAGTTGAACATTATTGGGATTGATCAAAGTAGGGCCCTTACATATTAGTAACGAATACTTGTATATTTAAAGTCTTCTTTTCTTTATATTTATAATTTTGTTTCATAATTATGTATTTATGTTATATTATATGTTAATAATCATGATGATGATTGGTGAATGGTGATTGGTGATTGATGATTGATGAAGATGAATATCTTGCATTGGTATGAAGTATGAACCTTTAATATTTATTTAGCATATGAGTAGTAGGATTCAATTAGGATTTGAGTCAAATAGAATGGTTTTATAAAAAAATTACACAGGAACACTTTAGTCAATAAGGTGGTGCCTTATACCCCGCCTTGTCGCGAAGACGCTCTAAAAGACTGCCAAACGCCTCGGTCGCCTCACCGCCTTAATAGCTATGGTTTCATGCCATGGTTCGGCCTGTTTTGAGCAATATGATAAAAAAATGTAATACATCATTCATTCGGCTGATTTTACGAGAACTTATTGTTTTTTCTCTGTTTCCACTGCTTCTTCAAACATTTGGTTCTTTTTTTGAGAATGACCACTGTAGAGCAGGCGCCAGGAGTGTGGAAGGTCTACGGACCGATTCCTGTCACATGCATTCCCCCCCCCCCCTTCCTATCATTCCCCTCTTCCCCTCTAGTGTGCATGAATAAAGTTCCCTTGGGCAGCTCCTTAAAAAAAAAAAGAAGAAAAAACCACTGTGTTTTCTGGTTCCTGTGCAGCCCAATTCAACCAGTCTTCTGGCCTGTTCTTAGAACGGATCTGTACCCCTTAAAAACTGGAAACTTCTACAGTTTATTGTATATGTGAATAAACCTTGATGCTGATCTTTGCAGGATGTTGAAATTGAGGAGGAGGTTGATGTTATAATTTCAGAGTGGATGGGCTACATGCTCTTGTATGAGGTGATTGATGTGATCTTAGTTTTCATGGTTGAATTGCACATATTAGTTTGGTATTTAACTAATATAAATTTTGAACTTTTTGATTCTTGGGCTTTGAGTGCTTCTAATATTTCAACTCTTATATGCATAACAAACTGCTATTGGCTAATTTTGAAACTTAATCCTTTATCTATCTTCTAAATTATCTTAAATATTCATGCTTTTCCCTGTAGAGCATGCTTGGGAGTGTAATTACAGCCAGGGATCGTTGGTTGAAACCTGGAGGACTTATTCTTCCTTCTCATGCTACGGTAACTGAATCAGAATATTCCACTTTTTTCCACTGTAATAAATCCAATAATTTATTTTTTGAAGCTGCTCCCTATTTTTATGAATTTGTCAAAATGGTAGCTTGCTATAACTTAGAACACTCTTGATAACTGAATGGTAGTAGTCACATAATAAAAAAGCAATTTGATTTTTAAAATTATTATGTCTTGTATTTATCAAACCAGTCATTATCAGAGTAAAGTATTAAACCACCTCTTGCTAATATGTGCTCTACATCTTCTGCAGTTGTACATGGCACCTGTTACGCATTCTGAAAGATATAGTGAAAGCATTGATTTCTGGCGCAATGTTTATGGGATTGATAGTGAGTGCATTGTACATATGATCCCCATCTCTCTCTCTCTCATTTTTGTGTGTGTGTGTGTGTGTGTGTGGTGGTCTTGGTGGTGCACTAGATGCAGAAAATCATGTTTCTACATTCAATAGGTGGGCTACTCTAGGTCCAAAATACCTTTATTGGACTTTTTTGCATTGGAACCACAAATCATATTAAATTTGTCAAGATGTATGATGTGGATAAGTCACTTAATGAGCTTATTTTATTAAAAATAAACCTCGGGTTGGATTATGTATGTTTTGGGCTTTTGATCCCAAGAGTTTTCTTTGTAATGAGCCTAAAATATGGGTAGAAAGTAGGAAAACGAGATTTAATTCATTAGTTTAGTTAGAGTCCTGTTTTGAGTCTATTTCCTTTGTTATTTCAGTTTGAGTCAGTTTAGGTCTCCCTATTAGTAAATGACTAGTTAGTTACCTACTTCATGCTGAAGTTCTAGTCTAGTCCTATTATGAGTCCAAGTCTCACTAGGAGTGTCTAGTCCTATTTGGAAAATAGTTCCTAGTTATGTTAGGATTGCCATTCTGCCCTCTTTAAATAGAGGAGCTTATGTAATCAATTCTTAGATTTGAATGAATGAATTATGGAGTGACTGCTTTTTAGTTAAAAACTGTTATTGAGAGGTGAGATGCCTAAACCTTTGAGGTGTGTGATACTCAAAACCTAAGGGGTGAGATACCCATTCCTTTATTATTTTTCATCATTCTCAACCCTCCATCTTGTTTTTTTTTTCCTTTAGTTTCCATTACTATTTTCTGTTCTTAATTATTGTTGCTATGATATTCCAAGGGAGAGTTTTCAGATCTGTCAAGCCCTATTAAATTAGAATCGACCAGCAAAGGAATTCTAGTTTTGAAGTCCAATCGATCTCCAATATCTCCTCCATCTGAAGTCTGATCTGCTTGGTCTTGCTAGGGGCTGTTCCATATCATTAGTGGAAGAACCATTCGAGGCTACCAGCTGCTGTCCCTGCAGAATTCTGACAAATTCTCTCTCCTAGGTTCGATTTTCAAGAAAGTGAATATCTCAGCAACCGACCGTCGGAAGTCCTTCAATTTTTTAGGTTTTTGTACCCTTCCTAGGGACTACCTACGCTCAAGAGTGCAGCTCAATTGGAGCCTTACAAACCTGGCCGTACCTCTATCTGTCCAGCATATTGCAGGTCTTTCTCTCTCTTATTGCGTTGGGTTTTGGGCTGGTTTTGCTCCTGTATTGGTATTGTACCCTTGGGTATTTATTTGATGGTCTTATTCCCTTGTTTCCTGGTCCTATTTGTTTTGTTTGGGGTTTATAAATTGTGGGGGTTAGTTTCTTGTAATCTACTCTTGCATTAATGTACTAAATTTATCTGATGAGCATGTTTATGTACTTTTTTTTGCTCTCCCTATTCCCCCTTTTCTTTTTATGTCTGCTTGACTGAATGGTACTTTCCTCTAATCCTCTCCCATCCGCATGTTGACCTTTTGGATAATGGGATGACAGATTGAGGGTGCTAATGTTTGGGCTTGGAAGCATGAACTTTTTTTCCTCTCCGTCTTGTGATATCCTTGATAGAGAAGGTAGATTTTCAAGCTACATTGGTTCTATTATCCGTCAAATTTGTAATGTGGAATGTGGGATACTTGGGCCCATTTCTTGACTTATTTTGGTCTAGCCTGTAATCTTCCTTAGAGAATATTAGACCTTACACTGTTTTGGTAATCAGTATCTGATGTGGCTTTGTGTTTCTTGGTTATGGTCCTTGGTGATAAGCTCTGTAGTTTTGCCTCTGTAGATTCACCATGAGTGGTTCCGTACCCATCCTAATATCATCGAGCTGAAGTTTTATGGTAGCTCTATTGGCAATCCAGGTCCAGCTGGTTTTGGGGGTGGGTTTTCAGGAGCGTCTATTTCTAGAGGCTGGCTGAACGCCAACACTGAGGGTGATTCAAATCTGGTTATTGGGAGCTTTGTCATCATAGTGGTGCTCGGTGCTCCTGGATGATGCCTTCACCATCTTGGGAAAGCTAAGTTGCTTTGTTCTCAAGCTAGCTTTTCTTTTTCTTGGCGCTTGTGTTCAGCTAATTCTTTAGCTGATGAGCTTGCCAGGTGAGGGGTTTTTAAGGAGGATTTGTAGGTGGGGCTTTATCTTTTGGGGGGCTGGGTGATTTTAGCAATATTGATGGATTTGTTCTTGGTGTGCACTTGGGCCTTTGTGTAATCAACACTCCACTGTGGTGCATCTGTGTGCAGTCATGTTTGGGCAAGGTTCTAAATCTTAGGGTATGACCACGTTTGAACCATTTCAATCGAAGTGGTGGTCGAAATTTGGTGGAAACTAGGGAATTTTTCCTGGCATGGTGGAAACCATGGTTTCCATCCCCAAACATTTTTTTTTTTTGTGTACATCCTATATTTGGCATTTCTAACCTATTCCATTTATCAGTTTCTTTAAAAAAGAAAAAAAAAAAACACCTAAAATGTTACTTGTGGTGTTGACGAAGTTTGCCAGTGTACGTTGAGTGGAGCTGTACATATAAGTTATATATTGGAAATGGAAATAAATGATTAAAAAATGTAAACCATAATGTAGATTTGCAAAATAAACGATAATGGCCAAATGAGAGGGATTGAACTCTCACCGCTAAAATATTAAACTAATTATTGAAAATAAAAATAAAAAGAAGAAATTTTTTTTGACAGTGTCACGCCGTAGATTGGGTACGGTGTCTAACATATATAAAATTGAACACCCAACATCAGATATTAATCCTATTTTTTCAAATATATGTTATAGGAAAATGTATTTTTTAAAACATAAAATTTTAAAAATAATTTAACCTTCCAAACAAATTTTGACAACAGGAATGCGTAGATTGGGGCATTCTAAGTAACATATAAAAAATTGAATGCATTCTACTATGTTCGCAACTACATTGGCAAAAAAAAAAAAAAAATTGAGGAAAATATGGTTTACCTTTTTGTTCCAAGTGTTCTTTTTTGGGTAAATATCAAATGGTATCGCGAAGTGTGAATAGAATAAAAGATCTTGAGAGAAAATAGGGCTTTTTTTTTTTTCGCTTCAATCCAGTGTTTCCAGTCTAAACGTGGAAAAAATGGGAGCGGAAATTCAAAACTTGCGAAATGAGCTTGTTTCCCACGAAGCAAGTCATTATATAGGCACTGGTTCGACCAAAAGGTGGAACCAGTCGATTTAATCGTAATTATCGAAACTGGTCGAAACCAGTCGAAACCTTGAACTTTTATATAGTACTCCATGGTTGTCTCGGGTTGGATCAATACTGTTGATGTGGTTGAAATTTCGACCGGAATATGCAAGTTTTCGAAACATATGTTTGTGTTGCAGGCTGTACCAGTGTTTAATTTACAAAGGCTGCAAGTTCTTGGTGTGTCGGTCATTATTGAGTGGGTGATACCTAAACATTGGGGTCCGTATTGTTTAACTCATTTAACAGGAGCATGAGCTTCGGCATCCATCATTGGCATGACAAATGTGATGGATACCCACTTCTACATTATGTAGTTATGCTTATGAGGAAAAATAAAATTCTCCCTTTCTATTTGGGATCAATACGGATATCGATATCTATGAATACAATTTCTGTTGAGCTAGCAATGTATGCCTGTATGGGGTCCTAGACATTTTATAGGTAAATGTTGTAACTTTGATCAAGATTTGTTAATTCTAAGTAGCAGGTGTATTATAGTTTTCTTCCCCCATCTTCTTAATAAGGATAGTTATTTACTTGTTTATCTAGGAAAAAGAAAAAATGTCGAGTCCTGCATAGACTCTCAAACAAATAAGCTGTTTTAAATTGTTGCGTGGACTGTCGATAGGCTAATATACCCCTTGGGATGTTCATATTTTCGGTCCTCTCGCAATTGTACAGACCACATGTATCAAACATACATTCCTAACATATTCATCCACTGAACCAAAGTTGCATTTTTTTTGGATTAGCAACGAGGATTTTATTTAAAGAAAAAAGATGATGCAATGATGCAGATCAAAGGTTTAACTGCATCACTTTGAACCACTTTTTCCTGGTCTGTGGTTCAGGTTTCTGGTTCACCTGAAGAGCCAGGTCATAGGGTCCTAGTTAGGACTATTATTTGTTTATTTCATTCCTTTCAAGGCTGGAATGAATAGAGCAAAGAGCAATCCAGTGCACGAGGCTCCTGCTACTGCAAGGTCTGGGAGGGGCAAGTGTGTATGCAACCTTACCCCCTGCTTCGCAGAAGAGGATGGAATATTCTTTTTAAATCCATTCCTGTTATTTTTTTTTTATTTTTATTTTTATTTTTTTTTTTTGAAGTCCTAGTTTGGTTAGGAAATTCTTATTCTAGCTCACATAAGAGGAGGAATACTGATCTGGTTTATATATTTTTATTTCCTGTTTTGAGGAGGTTGTTTCTTATTGGCTGCTGGATTTCCTAGAGAGTATGATTCAGCCTTTGCTGTTTCTATAAAACAATGTAAAGGGCTACAGCAATTTATCAGTTGAATGAAGCTGGCTTTTTGCCTATTATTTTCTGTGATATTTAGAAAACTGTTGTGAGATGCAGCAACTCTTGGTGGGAATGTGGGATTCCAATCTACTTCCAATTGAGAGACTTGGTTCATATCCTTTTCTATTCCTCTTCTTATTCGTCCATAAATTCAGGTTAGTATTTTGAACTTTCTGTTCATGCACATACCTCTTTTGATTGAATTTGAGTTTTCTGCATTAATATGACAGCAGAGATTTCGGTATGGTTACATATTTAGCAATCAAACCTTATGCTCTGTTGCATTCTGTTACCAAAATCAGATATTGATATTGTTTGATTGTTTCCTTCGAGTCCTCTTGTTAATCAAATTTCTGGAATCTTCCATTTCTGTCTGATTTCGATTCTGGTTTCAGAACACTATTCTGTGGTTACACCTGATCAACCATTGCTGCTATCCAAATAATCAAATCACCATCTAGTACTGTCAGCAGTTTTTGAATTCTGCATTCGATTTCTAAATTCGAGTTCCCTATCCCAAATAGGATTCTTCAGATTCTAGGTATTGCTATGGCTACATTCCCTGTGTGAAGTAGTTCTGTGAAAGGCAGCAAATAGGCTGGCGGAGGCTTGTTGGTGCTTGGGTGGGATATCCAATCACCTAGTGTCTTATAGGGGGCTCAACCAACTTTTGGATCAGATCAGAGACTTTAATTTTCTGATATTAAAATCTCCTGAAATCTGGTTCTTGACTTGTCTGTGATTCTGGTTTCTTTGTCTTTCTGTTACTAAGTGATCCTAGGTCATTGGAAATCCATCATGCAGATTGAAGAGGATGTTGATCCCTAGTCAGCTTCCATACATAATGATATGTAGTATAACGTAAGAAATTTTATAAAGCAACAACAGAAAACGGAGGACAAAACTAGAAAAATAGGGACATGCTACTTTGCATAATGCCCTTAGTGTATCGAAATTGCCTATTCAATCCAGCCTGTTAAAGAATAAGCCACACAGTTAGCTGGTCTTAGCCTCGTTCCTTTTTGATTTGGCCTTTCTTATTCTGAATTTGAACAAACATTTGATGAATAGTGCTGCATCTTCCTCTATTATTAAGTCTGACCTTTTGTTAGAAGATATCTTTAATTCCTTTGATGACTGCTTTTAATTAAGCTTTAATTGAATCATACCTCTCAATGGGACCTGAGTATGCCAAGTTTCCAACTGATGCAAATCACAGCCCATGGAAGAAGAATTTTCGGATTTGGGTTTGGTTCAGTTTTTTGGGTTATATTAAACTCTTGGTTAAATAACTTAGGCCAAAATCTATATCCCCAATGGGTTATATGGGTCATCAGCTAAGTAGTTTTGAGTTTTCTATTGTAATGGGCCAATTCTATAAAGCCCAAACATTAGAAATTTAAGGCCTACAGGAAAATAGGGATTAGTCAAGGATTAAAGTATCGGTATCGGTCGCCGTATCACTCGGAAAAAATCAAGATACGTATCAGAGATACGCTAAGATGCGCTAAAGATACATACATAAATGGATAGGAAACACTTTTTTTATACACTTTTGTAAAAAAAAAAAAAATAGTGAAAAAAGTTATACATAACATGTATTATGCGTAAACACTAAATTGAGATTATCGCATTGAGAATCCAAGGTTTGTAGATGTTTATGGGTGTAAATTCCTTGCTCCCAACCTTGATTTTCACTTTAGTTAAGAGAGAAAAATGACTGGTAGAAACTTTGAAACAAAAACCCTTCTCTAAAAGTCGTGTTTTGCTAGAAAATGACCCATCTTGGCCATTATATGACAGTAGCGCACCATATTGGTATGTACCAACCGATACGTATCGGTACATACCGAAACATACATTTCACCTTGATTTTTAATTTTCCATATAGTATCGGTATGTATCGGTGCATATTAGTGTACCGGTGGTGTATCGTATGTATTGTACGATACATATCGATGCAAACGGATTTTAAAATTTCCATGTAGCATATCGGAAGTATTGTATCGGTAAGGCCTGATACTGATCTGCATGGTTTAAAGTATCTCTGATATCGATACGATACCCTCCGATACGTATCTTAAATTTAGCTGACCTATATGATACACACCGACACGATACATGAAAATTTTAAAATCCTTTCGTATCGATATATATTCTATGATACATACTAATATGCATCATTACACCATTGATACACATCGATACAATACGATATGCACCGATACGACTATGAAAAATATAAAATTGAGGTGAAATGTACGTTTCGGTATGTATCGGAGAGTATCGGTACGTATCGGTGAGTATCGGTATGTACCGTTACAGTACGCTACGGTCATATAATGGCCAAGATAGGTAATTTTTTAGAAACACGATTTTTGAAGGGGTTTTTGTTCCAAAGTTGCTGCCAGTCATATTTCTCTCTAAGTAAAGTGGAAATCAAGGTTGGGAACAAGGATTTTACATTTATGGGACAACTATAAACCTTGAATTCTTAGTGTGATACCCTTAATTTAGTGTTTATGCATAATATATGTCATCAATAGCTTTTTTTAACAAATTCTTTATGCAAAGGTGTTTAGAAAAATGTTTCCTATCCATTTATGTGTTTATCTTTAGTGTATCTTTGCGTATCTCCGATACGATACGATACCCTCCGATACGTATCTTAATTTTGGCCGACCGATACGGCAACCTATACCGATACTTTGATCCTTGCCGATATGCATTGGCCGATATGATACAATACTTTAAACCATGGGATTAGTTTCTATTTTTCAGATTAGGAACTTTCTATTTCTAAGGTTGCTTATGTATAAAGGAAACCTCTCTCTCTCTCTACAATGGGACGGTTTCTATTACATGCTACTAGTTGCTATTTTATTTTGTTTCTATTTTCTAGTAGGCTACTTCCATATAAACAAGTGTGACGCTTCAAGCTACTCTTAACGATTTTTTATAATTCTATGGTATTGCTATGTCTACATTCCCTGTGTGAAGTAGTTCTGTGAAAGGCAGTGAATAGGCTGGCGGAGGCTTGTTGGTGCTTGGGTGGGAAATCCAGGTTTTATCCTTTTCTTCTTCTATCCTTTTGTTTCCTTCTTGGTACGATGTTCAGTAAGCCTTCCAAGCTTTATTTCGATTTATTTTCTTCTGTTTCATTGATGCTCTGTTGGATTTCGGCGAGTAGTCCACTGTTGGTGATCTTATTTAACAACTATTGAGGAATCTCAGATTCCAGTTGTTAAACCAGACTTGCGGCACCTCTGTTTCTGGTTTTTTTCTGCTCTGTTTTGGATTATTATTGCTGTACCATACCTTCAGATCTGGTTGTTGATTTGGAGGATTAGTTACTACCCCAAAATGAGAATTCGACTGGAGTAAGGGGACATTCTGTCCTGTGGATTGATGGCTGCTGTTTCTAAATTTGAACCTTAGTTTACTAATTTTGTGTGTTGTAGATCCAAGGTGTCTAGCAGTTGGAATGGTTTTTACAGATGATGAACTGCTCATCGAGTTCTGGTTACATTCATGTTTTTATGTTATTCTGCCATATGGATTCTGAGATATTGTATTGTTTGATTTGTTTCTAAATTTGGAAGCTAGTTTCTATTTTGGTACTGTGCTACTAACTTGGGATCCAACCGCTGGAACTTCATCTTGTTTTTATTTTTTTTTTTGGTTGGAGTGGGGGATCGAAGTACCGCTGGTAACCTTCAACCGGACTGAATTTGTGGTTATTCGAAATGCTAGATTTCTGGGGGTTATATGTGGTGATAGTTTGCTGGTAGTGACTCACAAGTTCTTGTTGTGAGTGGGATAGTGATCATAGTGTTGGGGGTATGATGTCTTGTATTCCATTGCATAGGTTTGTAGGCTGATTTCGAAGGGCCGTTAAAAGCCTGAGGGCCTGTAGGCTTGACGAACTGGGCTCCATGCGGGGGTTTGTGGGTGGTAGCCAGGAGGAAAATTTTCATTGTTGTATGGGTATTTCAGTAAATTGTATCTCATGTTGCTATGATTTTGTAGTGAGTTCATTCTTTGTAATCTGAGAGGTGCGTGGATGAGCAGCTATATTTTATTCTCCATTGATAGTGACGTAGATCTCATCTCATTGTGGATGTAGGCGATCTTGCCGAACCACGCAAATCTTTGTGTTGCATTGTGTGATTTTTTTTTTTTTTCGATTTCCATTCTTTTCTTCATCATTCTAGGTTTTCGTTTTCTACACCTGACTGCTGATATTGGGTAATTATCTCATATTCCTGTCAATTCGGTATTAGAGCTACAGAGGGACATCAAAAGCAGTACGTTGACAGGATGATATCGAGGATTGCTGAATTCTAACTGAAATTGAAAGATGATCATGTGGATCTGATTCAGAATAACTACAAATATCATGGACAGGTTTTTTTCAAGATGGGGAGAATTGATACAGTTCAAAAGAACAACAAAGTCAGTGGCAAACCAAGACATCAAATTGGACCAAGAATGGATAATATGTTTAATTTTGAGTTTCTAGTCGGTTATATGAGCCATGAGCTTAATATTTTTAGGTTTACTATTGTAATGGGCCAATTCATGATGCGTATTGAGGTTCAAGAACCCTAATTTAGGATCTCTATGGGCCCACACTTAACAAATAAGTCAATTTCAAAGAAAGCAATGGTGTTTTTGTAAGTTCAGGAACAACTCAAGCCCTTAAAAGTGAAGAGAACAAAGTATGGGTCAAACTGCAATTAAGTTTGAAAGTAGGGGGTATTCTGGAATTAATAGAAGGAAAGGAAATAATAGAACAGAACTCTTAGAAAATAGTGGTTTAATCGTAATAACAGAAGAGTTAGACCTTCAGAATCAAATAAGAAAATAGCCCTCCATGATTCCAACAGAACCATGACCAGTAGCTACGGTAGAGCAGATTAGGAAAAGGAGAGAAGAACTCCGTCGTCACTCCACCTTTGGACTCAAGATTCAGGGGTTATCTTTCTCACCTGTAGGCCTTCCAAAAGCATCTGAGAATTGAGTCAAATATCTAACAGCATATGAGAGAATCGACCTGACAAAGGAATCTAAGAAGTTAGGGTTTCAGATCAGTTGCAGGTATTGGTCTACACCACAGCTTCAAGACTGGGGGTCACAGTAGGCTACCTTTCGGTATTAGTCAAATATTGCCTAAAGGTAGGCTACTGTGACCCAAATCTCAGGCCAACCTGTGAAGGATCCAGCAAGTTCTCTCGATTCATCACCCACCCTGAAGCACCGCAAGTAGTAGGAACAAAATATAGACAACAATAGCAAGTATGGAGTGAAACAGTGAAGAAGAAGTTTAGAAAGAGGAAGTAAACATGAAACAGACACAGAGAGTTCAGATCTGAGAAGATGGAACCTGTGACGAGGAGATATGAGAAAGAAGAAAGAGAGATGCGCACAGTTCTTGGCAGCCAAGGTATTAACCCAAATTTCATTAAATATTCAAAATCCATCCCAATTGTTGGGTATCAGACACCAAGGTATTAACCCAAAATTCATTAAATATTCAAAATCCATCCCAATCGTTGGGTATCAGAAAACTATTTAAAGACTCAAAATAACCCTATTCTTATTCTGAAACAAAAACAATAGAAGAATTTAAATCTAAAATAGAAACAAAATATTACTCAAATAGAATTAAAAACTGATGCCAAACTCAACACCCAACTAACGTGACCTGTTTCTAACTCTAGAAAAGGAAATAAATAAATGAATCAATTTAACCCCAATTAACCCAACTGGGGGCATCAATTCTAGAAGCCCAACTATCAGGATTTAGGTCTTATTCGGGATAAAGTTGTTAGTTTCTAATTTGTAGCAATCTAGAAGCTTTCTATTTTGTCTTCTCTAGAACTCTCTTGCTTGTGCATGAAGAGTTATTGTTTTCTTATAAATTTTTAAAGTTATAAATAAAGGAGTAGGGGAATCATACTACCCTATCGATTTTGACAACTAATGCTGTTTGCTGTGAGATGCAATGGCAAGCTTGGTGGGATGATAAGATAGCTTAGTAGGATGCCAAGTTGGACTGGTGAGATGCTGGTATAGTTCTTGGTGGGAAACCTAGTTTGTATCCTTTTTCTTTTGTCTTCTCCTTCTTCTATCTAAGTTTCAGATCATTGCTTTCCTTGGTGTCCTACAGCAGCTACATAGCAACATACCTGTCCTAGTTTCTATTTTCTATGCCCCCATCTTACTTTGTTTCCTTGGTTACTAGTGTCACTCTCCAATTTTTATTTTGGGTTCCACTTGCTATTGTTCACAATAGTTGCTGTTTTTTCTGTAGTTACTAAATCTGAGTTTCTATTTTCAGCAACTTAATGATTTTGGTAACTCTTTTCTTCAAGTCTGCTTCCTACTTGCTATTTACCAATTGTTACTAAATCTTGACTTGTTATTTCAATTCCTCTCTTATTCTGTCGTTCGTTACTAAATCTTTTCTATGTTTTTATTTTTGTCACCTGCTAGTTTTGAGACTATCCCATATCTTCCAATCTAGCTTTTAATTTTTGCAACTCGCTATTTACTAGTTTTCAAATCAACGGTGTTATTTGGGAAGTTGTTAAAAACTGGTTTCAATTTTGAATTCCTAATCCCTATAATTCTGAATTACATGAGGTTTTCTAACCCTAATCCCTTACCCCTTGACCCATGTAACCCACTGGGGACTTAAATTTTGGCCTAACTTGTGGAACCACAATTTCAATTAGACCCAACAAAATCTGAACCAAAGCCAAATCTGAAAATTCTTCTTTCACAGGCTATGATTTGCATGATTGCATCACCAACTTAGTTTCCTTGATGATCCATGAGATTCCACCACTACTTGCAAGCATATGATTGCCTATGGAACTTTTGTCAAAGTTTAGCTTGATGACACGTAGAGGAGGGTATCATTCATGACATAGTTGGCAAGGCGTCGCTTAGGCACCTGGCAGTTTTCTGGGGGCTTTGGCGGTTGGTTGCCTTACCATAGTCATGAAAGGCTAGTGCCTTGTTGTCTTGGTCGACTCCTAGGCATTGCCTTGTGCACCTTAGACGCCTTGATGCCTAGGTAGTCGCCTTAGCATATATATATTTTTTAAATAGATAGATTCCTTTTCTAACAATATCAGTTGTGTGTGCAAATAGTATACTTTAGGTGAGATGCACAGAATCATTTGGTTAAAAAAACATAAAAAGAAGAATAAAGAATGAACTGAAACCCGAGAGTACACAATACCCTGTTTTTGTTGTTCACTTGTTCGATGTTCACCGTTCACCGCCCACTGCAACCCTCACTCCAACCTACCATGGTAGATGGGCTGCGACATTTCTGTGTGCGGCTATCCTTGAACATTGATTATTGATTGCTTTTTCAAGTTTTGATAATCTTGATTTGCGGCTTGAACTGTTGGATGATACTTTCATAGAGATTGACTTGTATCTGTATTTTTTTTTAATGAATAAACAAATTCATTACCAAACAAGAGGAATATACAAGGCGAAAAGGGGGGGTGTTGGGGAGGGGCCCAAAGGCAACAAACCAAGAGGAGAAATACTAGACTAGCAGCTAAGGGGGGAATTGCTAATCAAGGGGAACAACATAGAGAGGTTAAGACAAGATAGTCGGGGGAAGACCCCAGGATACAACAATGAGCCTGTTCCATGGGGTATTTCTAACATTTTTGTACCGTATTGAGATCAATTTGGAACTGATGCCTAAATAGAAGTCTTCCAAATCTTATCATAAGATATGGTATTGGAAGTCCATCTATGCAGGTTACATTCCATCCAGATATGGTTGATGGTGGCACAAAAAGCAAGCTTTCCGATAGTATCATAGATTGTAGTCCCAGAAAAAGTCATGTCAACCCAAATTCATTCACGACTCAAGGGGAGAATAATTCTTCTGGAAAGCCAGCAGTGGCTGAGGACCCTTTTCCAAATAGAAGAGGAGAAGGGACAGGAGAAAAAAAAGATGATCAACATCTTTGGAGCATTCCAACATAGGCAATTAGAAGGGGGAACCTGAATATGTTGGCGGAGAAGGAAAGACTGTGTAGTGAGGTAGTTTGAGATGGTGCGCCAAGCTGTGAAGTTGTGGTGGGAAATATGACCTTTGAACCAGATAATGTTCCTCATGGAACAGAAGGACCTTTGGAGCGAATAAAATCTCGAGCAGAGGCAAAAGAGCACTCTCTCGTGGGAGAGGGTAACCAATGAATGTTATCCTCCCTTCCCCTATGACCAGGGTGAATGGGAGGGAGGGGGGGGGACCAAAGACCAGCAAGAAGAGGGGGAGAGAATGGGGGGGCATAAACCATTGTCCAAAATGGAGGCTACTATGGCCTTCCTATTCAAACCAGAGGAGTAAATGACTCTTTGGCTAACAATGGTTGATTGGGTACCTAAGGGGTGCCGCAGATCAAGCCAGAGATAAGTGGATGCACCGTTGCCTATAGTGGAAGAGATGGCTCTGATTGCAATGACTCTAGCATTAAGAATGTTGCGCCAAACCCAGGAGGCATTAGGAGTAGAGGGAATGGACCAAAGAGAGTCATTCTTAAGGGGGGAAGGAGTAGACCTAAGAAACCCAAATGTTGTGCTTGGAGACAATTTTCCAAATGAGTTTAAGGATACCTATGAAATTGACTTTTTTGATTCTATGAAGGCCGAGACCTCCTTCAGATTTGGGAAGGCTGATGGAGGACCAACTGAGGGGATGGAGGAATTTAGAAGCATCTATTCCTTACCGAATGAAGGAGTAAATCAGGGATTCCATGGCCTTTATGACAAATTGGGGGAGGGAAAAGACACCGGACCAACAAAGATACATGGGTTGGAGCACAGATTTGGTAAGAACAAGATGGCTCGCATAGGACAACAACTTACCTTTCCAGAGTTGAAGCTTCTTTCTCATAAGATCAAGAATGGGGGAGCAATGGTGAGCTGACAGCCTAGCCGTAATGAGAGGAAGGCCCAGATATTTGATGAGGAGGAAGCAAAGCCAGTGATCTCTAGGAGACGAGCTTTGATGGAGTCAGGGACACTCGCGAGGAAAAGATGGGATTTGAGAAGGTTGATTCTGATTCTAGAGAGAAGCTCAAAGGAGTGAAGGGAGGACATAATAGAAGAGATGGATAGGATAGGGTGTCATCCTTAGAAAAGATCATGAGATCGTCAGCAAAGGCTAGATGGGTAAGCTTGAGGGATTTGAATTTGGGGATGGGCATGATGAGATGGAGGTCAGTAGATGATTGGATGAATCTGTAAAGCACTTCAATGGAGAGGGAAAACAGAAAAAGGGGAGAAGGGGCATCCTTGCCTAATACCAAAAGAGGACCGAGAAGCAAGAGGTGGATATGCAAGAGTGGATCCAGTGGACAAAGGAAGGAGGGAAAGACATATGGAGAAGGAATTTTGAGATGAAATCCCATCGGATTGAGTCGAAAGCCTTGTGGTTATCAATCTTGAGAAGGGCAGCGGCAGAATGAGGTTTCCTGTCAAAGCCTCTGACTAGTATCTATATCTGTATCTAGTATTCTTGTTAGTGGTTATACACTTGTACTTATTTTCATAGTGATTCTTGATGAGTTGATATGGCTTAATGTTGATTTTTGATGTATGATATAAGCATATTTGTATAGTTATATTATACAAGTCATATGTTATGGCATACGAATTGATGGAATCATGGGAAATAACACTTTGGGCTCCTTATTGCATAAATGTCTAGTTGTCCCTCCACTGCCTTGGGTCACCTTGAGGCCTTGACAATTGTGATTCATGCAGAATCTGAGGTACAAAAATTGCAGGGGAGAAACCTGATTCCTATTTTTGATAAGTTGGCATGTCTACCTTTTCCATATTTTTTTTCCCAAGTGCGAAGATACATTTTAGGCTGAAAATTACGAGTTAGATAGATGTGGACAACATGTCCATATAATTTGAGCTTCAACGAACATGCCACTTGGTGTATATTTAGGTTGTGCTGATAAGCTAATCTAAAGGGGCTGTGGAGGAAACTTTAGCCTATAAATATCCCTTCCACATGCACACTAATAGTTTCCTCGTTTCAGCCATAGCATTCTTGAGTTTTGAACAAAATGTGTTATCTTGGATCTATTAGATAAGTTATTGAATCATCTATCTAATGAAACCAAGATCAAGTGTTTTGGGAATTTTTGATTGAAAACCGAGATTATTTAGTGATATAAACTCGATGCCCCAATGAAGGGTATTTTTCTTGGGGTGTGTTGTTGTTGACTAACTCAAGCATATGCTACCTTGCATCCTGCATCATTTCCATTAATCATCTCACAGATAATTAAAATCAAAGTTAATTCTTTTTATGGTTGCCAAATACAGTGTCTGCTATGGTGCCTCTTGCAAAACAGTGTGCATTTGAGGAGCCATCTGTGGAGACAATATCGGGTGAGAATGTTTTGACGTGGCCATTTGTGGTGAGTCTCTTTCTTTATACCAATATGTTCGTTCAATAAGATTTCTCATGTTTGGAAGACGTTTGACTATGATTTTCAATTATATTTTGTTTTCTAGTCTAATCTCTTCTAGAGTTTCTTTTCCAGTTTTAGAAAACCTAAGATACTTGGTTCCTTACGTGGAGGGCACTGCACGCCACCACTTTTAGATGCCAATATTCTTGGTAACACCTCCATGCAAGTATTTAGAAATAAATTAATGGAGCATTTTTTTGTGGACGGGCACCTAGTTCTGCTATGTGGCAGCTCAAATGGGTGCTGAGATTTTTTGGACAAGTAGACTCCAGGGTCCCTTGCTCACATGTCAAGGTTCAGTTCAATCAGGGTTAGCCAAATGGCAAATGAAACTGAAAAATTCTGGACTACCGTGAGGGTGCATGGATGTACATGGGAGGGTATATAATTGAATTTGGATCTGCAATTTGAAACATGGCCAATCACTAATCCTTAGATATCCAGGGGTTGGAATTTCCACATCACTCCACATGGTGGAAGTTGTCATTCTGATAAACTTTTGCCATTAATTGAATGGACATCATGTTCAAAACATAGTAGTTCAAAGGGGAAAAAAGGATTTATTTTATACGTTCATCTTTGATAATCAAGATACCCCAGTATTGAATAGGCAGAAACATCTAATGCGGGGGCCAGTGGGCCCCAAAAGGCCAAACCCGGATGACTGTGGGTCCACTTTAATGATTAGCACAAATATCAGAATCAATGGCAGTTTTGGAATATTCCATAATTCTCAAGGAGCTATTAGCAAATAAAGAAGCAATAGGATTTGAAGAGGGATTACTATTTATTGGCTAGGGACAAGCTAGGAACAACATTCAACTTGATGGCAAGGTGTAAATAAGAGGTTAAAGTAGTGGGCAACAAGAAGGGAGTAAAACAAAAGGACTTTTAACACAAAGGACAAAGACTTAGAAGAGTTTTGAATTCCCACTTTAGAAGAAGAGTGTAACGTATAAAGGGGAGGGGGTACTCTTGAAATGGAAGATAACTCAATGGCAAGTTGTAATAAAGTGGGGAATGGGAGGGGCATTAATATGGGATTTTAGAATACAGTTAAAATAAATCACCACTTTATGAGGCTGTCTTCAACCTCATGACAGCCACCAGTGGAGGTTGAAGGCAGAAAGGATTCCCTCAAGTTAAGCCCCAGTCGATCCAGGGTTTTGGAAGAAGTTCTTCAACCCTCAATCGCAATGATCCCAAACCACAAGAACACCAACCGGCAAGCTTGATTTTCAGAATATATACTGGGAGGCGGCAGAGGGAGTAGCTGCAGGATCAGCCATGAATCAAAGCTAGAGTTCTCAATAGGATCGATCAAAGGAACTAAAATCTTAGGGTTTCTGATCGCCCAGATGAGTATAACCTTCGACCAGAATCTTAGCTTTAACCATTGAGGATCCAAGTCACATCTAACAATCTTAAGACCAATAGAGCTCTGCTGAAACAGGTACCAGTGGTAGTTGCAGGTTCAGATATGGATCCAAATGGGTATCTTACAATAGGGTGAATATCAATTCTGGAACGCTGTGGAACTCACAAATCAGAAGTGCTTTTGATCTCTAAAAAATCGCCTTAGGGTTTGCAACTGCTCCTCCAAGTCGCAGACCAACAGATTTGGGTATGAAGAAGATTGAAACAAACTTGATGGACTGCTACAGTAGGCTAACAGGGAAACCGAGAAGAAAACCAGAGAAAAAGAATAAGAAGAAATAAAGAGGGAAAGAAGACAGACAGGAGAAGAGGGGAGGTAGAGAGATCGCAGAAGAAGAAACAAAAGGGGGGAGGGAGCGAAAGAGATCTCACAGAGGGGGGGGGGGAGAAGACAGCCGCGCAAGGTTTCTCAAAATCAATTCATTCTTCATTGAAAATTTCATAACTTGGGTTACATGCCAAATTAATAATAATCTAAAATTAAGGCTTCCTAATTAAAGTCAGACTAAAATAAAATTCAAATCTCTTAAAATCTAGACTAAGGGAATTAGAAACAAAGGACTCAAACTAGAAACTTGTTACCTATCTAGAAACTACCTAAAATAAAAGGTTACAAATAAAATAAAATCCTAGACCCCAAATTGGATTTGGTTTTTGGTCTGGGTTATGGAGCGGGTTTGGGTCGATCCATCGTAGCTTTGCTACATCAACACCTATAACAAACTAATCGGTACTTTTTGTTTTCCCCAGGTGTTCTTTGGAGACAACGGGTCCACTACCCATTAGATCCAAAGAATACGGCATATGCAAATGAAGATTTGGATTGGTTTGAGAAGTGGCTGGACCCAAAATAATAATTTAACGTCAGGTGTGGCACGTATTAGCGTTAGTACTCGGACTTTCCAGCGAGGTGACGATGGTTCTTATTCGGACTAGACATTGGAAATGGCCTACCTTACCAATGGGTGATGGGGAGGACTCGCCCGCTTGTCTTTTTTCTCCCTTTTTTGGGGCGCTTAGGAAGAGTCTTTTAATTAGGAGGGATGACCCAATTATGAATATCTGGTGGGAGCCCAAATCATTGTGTGGAAGAAATTTGGACAACATATGGGGAAGGTTCTAGCGCTAAAGGTACCATATTGGTTTTAGTTGCAGCTGCTTCTGCCATGAGGGATATTTGGTGAATCTGTAGTTGGATAGATGGAGAATTCTCTGGATAGGCCCCTTGTCAAATTTAGTGGCCCTTTTTTACTGTATTGCCTTTCATGTGCGGGGTTACTTCCTCTTGTTTCTTCAAAAGTCTAAGTTTTTCAAATTCATTAAATTGACATGTGGCAAAGTTGGATTTCACTGAAAATTAACCCTTGACTAGATGATATTGTGTATAACATTTCCAGTTAATTTGAGCCCAAACTTTAGAAGTGAGAGGCTTAAGTGAGGAACTAAGCCCTCCTAGCACCTGAAGCGCAGCACATATCTGATCGGTGTGAGGCACAATTTAAAAAATAAATGTAAATATTTATATTAAATAACTTAGGATGCCCTGACCTCATAACAGATTGGCACACCCTCTTATACTGCCACATGGCTGTTCAGATGGGGCTGGAAAATTGTGGACAGGTGGATCTGGAGGTCTGCTGCTTGCATAACAACCTTGAGACCAATCTGAGTTTTACCATGTGGCCAAACAAGAAATTGGAAGAATCTCTACCAAATGATAAAAAACAGTATGAAGATAACTTATTCTATGGAAAAAAAAAGCATGTAACAACTTACACAGTATGATAATATCATTACTCAACTATACAGAATTACCAGTAATGAACAAGACACAAATTATAACCAACAAAAAAATATACAAAGTGTTCTTTAACTAAGCTCCATGACCATGCTTTATTTGATGCAAACTAGAGGAAGCCCCTAATGCTGTCATTGCTGTTTGTAAAGGGGTTATGTCTTGTTTACTTGAATATACCAACCTTACCATGGACACACGTAGAACCCCTAATCGAGGGTAAAATTGATCTAATAACCCTTGCATATATCCTGTGTGGAATATTTTGGAATGGTGCTAGAAACTTATTCCATGTATGGTCTTGATGATAGGTTAAGCATGTGGATTGCTATACAGTCACAATTCAGGAACTTGAGTCTATTACAGCAAGATATAGATTTACATCAATGATGAATGGTAAATTCTTTTACCTCTTTCCTCTTCTCTTATGCCTTTACTCTCATCCTTATGGAATTCTTATTGTCTCTGTCACAAGAGCAATCTCTCTCTCTCTCTCTCTCTCTCTCTCTCTCTTTTGAATGATAGATTTTATCTTTTCGTTATGGTAATGCAATGCAAGAGGTTGGAAATCTGGTTGTTTCTGATGATGAAAAGAGCTTTTATGCGCATCCGCTTATTGATAATATGCTTCTTTAAAGGCAGCCAGGTCTTCGGGTCAAGGAAGGTTGACTTTGAATCATGATTGAGTTAGAGTTAGCCTCTGACTTTCTCTTATCCAGGAAGAAGCAAGTTTCTGCTGGTATCTTTGAATTCTGGACCAACTCCTATCTATTTCTCTGTGCCATTGGATGGGAAGAGCTGGCATTTCACCTATCCCTTTGTATTCCGTATCCATCCGATCTTCTAGAACTGTTCCTTGACCTCACTGTTGTTAGCATTGTTGCATTCTGAATATTCTTTAGTTAGTCTGTTGCACAGTCGAATCCTTTTCAACCTTTGCAAGAAAGTCTCAAAGGATATTTTGGTTTTATTTTCATTATGATAAATTTTGCAAGTTAATATATTTTATTCTATTTTGCAATTTTTTGGTTTTGTATAATAAAACACCTTCTCTCTTGATTTTAATTTCTTTGGCTGACATGTTTTTCTTTCTTTTGCAGCTCCCCTTCACGGGTTTGCATTCTGGTTTGATGTTGAATTCAGTGGTCCTGCAATTTTCCCTTCCAATAACCATGTCCAATCTCCACAGTTCACATCTTCTGACATAAACCCATCAGATAGTCAGAGGGAAAAACGACAAAAACCTAATGAAGCACTTGTGCTGTCAACTGCTCCTGAGGACCTTCCAACACATTGGCAACAGGTATATAGTTATGATGCTTCCTCCTATCCCCACCCTCCAAGGTCCAAAATGTTTGACAGCCACCTTGACAGTTGAGCATACTTGGCTCAATTGGGCTCTTGCTCCTTTGGAACCTTGATATCAAGGACATTATCCCAGTTATGAATCTATAGTTATTAATTTAAACAAACAAAACTATTTCAGTTTGTTTTATATGGTCCCTACTTCTGAAATGTGCATGTTTGATCCTGACATGAACATAATACATCTCAAGGGGGATTGTGATCTTATCTTGTTTAATGTGACTGGGAGATAATATAAAAACTGAGAAATCATATGGTCTCAAATGTTAAAAGTACGGAAGTTTTGAAGGTGTTGATGTTAATAATTGTAGCATAAATATGAGCCATTGGATGGGCTAGCCCACCCACTTAAACATCAAAAAACTATATAAAGCATGATATTGTATTTGTCTGAAAGTACTGTGCCAATTTCATATCACAGTTACAAATAAATTTTGCAGACATTGCTCTACTTTTATGACCCGATAGAGGTGAAGCAGGACCAAGTAATTGAAGGCTCCATAACACTGTCACAGAGCAAAGAAAACTCACGATTCTTGAATATTCACCTTGAATATGCGTGAGTACAATGCTTATTTTCCTCCTAAAGCTTTAGAGTTTAGCATGATTCTGTGCTAGCTTCACATTGTTTCCTCACTTTGAACTATACTCACAGTTCTGGAGGTAGATCTTTTGTGAAAGAGTCAGTTATGCGGTGATCCTACTGAAGGTTCCTTGTCATTATTTCCCCACGGCATCCTCTGAAGTAAAGCCGGCTTGATCTTTCATGGCATGACTGGTGTACACTGTGTTGGATTTCTTGCTCACAACCAGATTCCCGGAGAGCAGTTTTCGAGGCTCACCATTGGGTTTCAGCTTTTCTGCACCTTACATGTCTTCATAGTGGAGCTCTTAACCCACCTTTCACTGTTATAGATATCAGCTAACCACGCACTACCACGGGTTTGAAGGGAATGAAGAATTCATGGTTTTTTTGTTTTTTTTTTATTCATATTTTATTAAGGGAGAGGGTTTCCCAGGATGCCCGTGTACTACATGTCCGGGAAGCCCGGGTTATGAATGGTAGAATAGGGGGAGGGGGTTCAGGAGAGAGTGGGTGGGACTCCTACCCGTTTGTGTCTTGGTCTGCCAAGGAATGCACATGCAGAGCTGTGCGGATCCTCGCCCTTCCCTTCTTTCAATTTGGTGCTATAGTGATGGTAAACCCTTGTATCCATCTTCCATACAACATGTCCCCAATGATCTTGATGTATTATGATTTAACCTTGTTTTCAGAGAATTTTGACCAAAAAAGATTCAGATTAAAGTTACTAGAGATATTTCTATCAATTATGCATATATTTTTTTTTAATCCTTGGTGATCTCAGTACTATCATATTCGTTCCAATCTTTCTGTAGTCTTTTGGTAGGAAAGGAGGCCCAGAACAAGTTTTTTTGGTTAAGGAGAAGTGTCGGTTGGTTGGTCTCATGTACATGAAGTATTATACAGATTTAGTTCTTGAGAAATGTTGTCGTAGTTGTTTGACAATGGATGAAGGATCTATAATAAACTATTGGGCCTCTTTCATGGTTTGCCAAATAGTGTAAAAGATGATCCCAGACATTGCCAGGATTTTTATGTTGTTTAAAAAGATTGGAATTTTCCCAATTCTAACCTTTTTTGGGCTAAAGTGTAAATCTGCGTCTTGGGTGTGGTCCCTATGGAGAATCCTTCAAGGATTAAACCATTGGATTATAGGTACATGAGTTAAGATTACTATTTGGGAGCATTTGATGGATAATAAATATCCTTAAAACACAACGCATTAATGGAATTTATAGAAATAAGAGATGAAGATAAAGTGCAAAATTAAATTAAGTAAAAGAGGAAATAAAGATTTGCATTGATGTATACGGTACAAAATAGAGTACACATGGAAAAAATTTAGAGGTTAAGAGGTTTTCTTGAAGTGATGCAGCAAGCAAAGCGATTAGGGCTCACTTTTGTCGTTATTGGCATGATTGTGAGTAGACAATCAACTAGTTAAGGAAGAATGCCGAGCAATAGGCGTGGGAGTGTTTTTTTTTTTGTTAGTTATTTATAATATGTTGGAATTTTTGAATCCTTTCCTCAATGAAAAGGAAAGGAGAAAAGATGGTTTTTTTAGCTGATTAGTCAGCTGGGGTAATTAGAGCTGATTCTATTAGGGGTGAAACAGGTCAGGTTGGGCTGATTTCTTAAAACCCCAGTCCAATCCTAGGTCTTTAAAACTCAATCTAGGTCCAATCCAACCCTGTCATGCTAATGCCAACCTACTTTGGTCTTAATTGGCCTTGATTTTTGTGAGGGTTGGACTGGCGAGCTAACCTTGATTGACCTTGTTTTTACCATCTGTCCTATGCCA